>NC_065586.1:121935152-122241319 GCF_024542745.1 Macaca thibetana thibetana | reverse complement strand
GTGACAGGGTGAGACTCCATCTCAAAGGAAAAAAAAAAAAAAAAAGATGAACAACAGATGAATCTGGATAAAAGATGTATAAGTGTATATATATGTTGTTTGTATGATTTTTATTTTTGCAATTTTTCTGCAAGTTTGAAATTATTTTCAAATATTAATGCTCTTTTTGTTTTGTTTTGTTTTTTAATGCACATTCCTGGTCCCCAGGCCCCTGCGATGCTGACTCCCTGGGCCTGAGGTGGTTCCCAACACCAAGGTCCCAGACCAGCCTGAGAAATTCTCTGGAGATGGGGCCCCTGGTCTCGGAGCCCCAGGCAGACTCTGCTATACTCCTCAGGAAGATTTTCCAAACCACAAAAGAGACTGAATTAGCATTGGGATTTTTCACACTTTTGTTCCTCCATTGACTTTAAAACTTGTACTCTGAAACTTAAAAAAAAAAAAAAAAATCTATATTCAAAAGAAGAGAAAATAGTATATTAATCCCTCCGACATACCAGCAGTTCTCAACTGAGGGCGATTTTGCCCCACAGGGGACAGTTGGCCATGTCTGGGGACAGTTTTGGTTGGGAGAAGGTTACTGGCATCTCGGGGGTGGAGGCCAGGGATGCTGCTAAACACCCTCATTACACAGGACATCTCCCCAGCACAGAATCATCTGCACCGAATGTCAGCTGAGCTGAGGTTGACAGACCCAGATTCAGCCGGTGTTAAGATTTGCCGCATTTGCTGTTTCTGTGGTTCTCTCTTTTCTGACGTCACCTCTAACAGACTTCATGCCATTGTTCCTCTTAACCCTTCAATTTGTGTTTTTATTGTTATTATACTTTAGGTTCTGGGGTAAATGTGCAGAACATGCAGGTTTGTTACATTGGTATACATGTGCCGTGGTGGTTTGCTGCACCCATCAACCCGTCATCTACATTAGGTATTCCTCCTAATGGTATCCCTCTCGTAGCTTCCCACCCCGCGAGAGACCCTGGTGTGTGATGTTCGCCTCCCTATGTCCATGTTTTCTCACTGTTCAACTCCCACTTATGAGTGAGAACATGTGGTGTGGGTTTTCTCTTCTTGTGTTAGTTTGCTAAGAATGATGGTTTCTAGCTTCATCCATGTCCCTGCAAAGGACACGAACTCATCCTTTTTTATAACTGTGTAATATTCCATGGTGTATATGTGCCACATTTTCTTTATCCAGTCTATCATTGATGGGCATTTGGGTTGATTCCAAGTCTTTGCTATTGTGAACAGTGCTGCAGTAAACATACATGTGCACGTGTCTTTATAGTAGAATGATTTATAAGACTTTGGGTATATACCCAATAATGGGATTGCTGGGTCAAATAGCATTTCTGGTTCTAGATCCTTGAGGAATCACCACACTTTTCTTCTACAGTGGTGGAACTAATTTACACTCCCACCAATAGTGTAAAAGCATTTCTGTTTCTCCACATCCTCTCCATCATCTGTTGTTTCCTGACTTTTTAATGATCGCTGTTCTAACTGGCATGAGGTGGTATCTCATTGTGGTTTTGATTTGCATTTCTCTAATGACCAGTGATGATGAGCTTTTTTTGTATGTTTCTTGGCCACATACATGCCTTCTTTTGAGAAACGTCTATTCATATCCTTTGCCCACTTTTTGATGGGGTTGTTTTTTCTCGTGAATTTCAAAATAACACACAGTTCCATTGTTACACCCAACAAAATTAGTGATGACTCCCCAGGACCCTCTAATAACCAGAGTCTGAATTCAGTTCCAGGTCAAACAATGCTCTGACCCATCGAGAACTGAAATGCAATTGTTTAATTTTGGAAATCTCTGCCTTTATGGGAAAGATAAAGGCAGTAACTCCACATTTTATCTACTTTCTGGTTGGATCCATTGCCTCAGTCTTTGAGTGTACAGGAGTGCACTTAATACATAGTTGTTTTCTGACCCCACGAAGTGTTGATTAATTCAGTAAGTTTGGAGATCATAATAGTATTTTTTAAAATGAAACTCTTAGAAGGGATTACTGAGCCTGATCATTATAAATTACATTTTTTAGTCATTAAACTGGGCCTCCCTCCTCCTCAACATATTAGCTATTTTTTTCCCCAGACACATGGAAAGCTTTCAGCTTCTAATGAAGAACTCCTTTCTGGAGCATGTTTCTAGAATATGAGTTTAGCAGCACACATGATGTCATCCTAATTCCCAACTTTGCGTGCAAGATTGTTGTGTGAAAATGAAACCATAAATCCCATCTGAATTCTACTTGCTGGGTCCTTTATAGGAAGTATTCTTCTGTTTTCCTTTTCTAAAGAAACCACAACAGTGTCATCTGAGTAACAGATCAATGGCTGGGGAGCCAGAAATACTGGAAGCATGTTTGTCTTTTTTCTGGCCAAAGTCCATCCAGAGAAGTGAAGTAATGTTTTGGGCTGGGTGCATTGAGTAGGTATCTGGTTTTGTCCCATACACAAGACACCTTGGAGACTTAGCAGTGAACAAGCCACAAGGAAAAGGTTCTAACTCTTAGCCTAGTGCTGTAAGATTGCTTGTTGCCTAATGCCAGCAGCTTTTTAAAAATGCAGTCCAAGTAAGTAATACATTAGAATGCCTGGACAGCAAATGAACTCTAAAGATTTCATAAATGTAATGAATTACTGCTTCAATCAAATATGAACCAACTAACCACCCCTGCCACGGTTTTTAACTAATTTTACAATTTGAGACCATGATGCTTATTAAAGATCTCTATTTTTCATGACCCAGGGTAATATTTTGTCGTGTATTGCATTACTTAACTAAATCAACAAGGTAATTCGTAAGAATTACCCTGCCTAGCCTAAGAATAATGAAAGCAACATAAAACATTCCCAACCATCATTCTGACTAAACTATTTAAGTGCTTATGGAAAATTAGCTGTTAGAATTAGCCGAACTCTTTTGTAACCTTAGAGGCTGGAATTGAATAAGAAATTAAGGCACGGGGGAAAATGTCCATTTACCCTTGGAGAGTCCACATGGAGGAAGCAAATAGTTCAAAGGCCCAGCTGTAAGAATATTGATTGGTATGGTCTTTATCCTGGAGAGAGATCCATCGATGAATGGCCCACTGTCACTGGCATCTGTCCTTTGGTTCTTCTCTAGGGTTTTCGACAGCATTAGATCTTGATGCAAAACCCTCCCAGTTTTGTTTTGTTTAAGCCCAGTTGCTGATCAGATAGTAAATCAACTAAGCACCTGGAGAATCATTATTGGGAAACAGAAATATTCAGCATGGGTATTATAAGTACTTCTTGTTGTGGTTTCTTTAAAACAAAGAAAACAGAAGACTACTTCATATAAAGAACCCAGCAGCTAGAATTCAGATGGGATTAATGGTTTTATTTTACAATTTCATATTTTACAACCCTTCCTTGTCCCAGACGCGGTACTTTTCTAACAGCTCTGTGGCAGGCAGTGGTGTCTGCTTGGGGCTGGCACAACCCATGGCTTTTTTTGGATCCTCCTGACTCAGCCGGGGGGATCGGAGCAGACATACTCAGTGGGGCCTTCACAGGAAAGAGGGTGTGCTTTACCTGATTAGGCCTCTGTACGCCTGGGTTCACATACAGGGACCGCCCCACCCCCCGCCCTTTTTTTTTGTTTTGTTTTAAAGGTAAAGACGTCCATTTCAAAATCCAGGCACATTTCATGGTAGCCTCAGCAAGAGGACCTGACCCGCCCCATGGGCCAGTTTAGAACTTCAGAAAGTGAAGGTCCTTTTCCCCGCCCCAGATCCCTCCTGGTGTCTATCTTCTGGCAGCAATGGTATGGAAATTTGCAGAGCATGACCCTGTTTGAGTAAGCAGAGAGGAACAAATTTGATCTAACACACATTCTGTGAGTTTGGTTCAATGTAGGTCAATTTTTAGGAGAGTCCAGCTGGCCAGTCTGCAAGTCTGCCAGGGAGCTGGCTGGCTGGCTGGCTTCCGCCACGGCCAAGAAAATCCCCTTCTGCCCCAAAGCCCCAGTTAATACAAGTTCTTCACCGAGCTGGGTGGGTGAAGGAAGCAGGGCTGAAATGCATCCGGCTTTCAGTGAAACCACTTACCAGGTCATCAGCCCTGAAATCTTGCAGGACCCCCTGCTTTGGGCCGGGTGGAAGACGCCCGTCTGCACCAGAAGACTCTTGGATACCGGCTGGTGTGAGGAGAGAACATGCACACCAGGTCGTTTTATTTTTAAAGTGTAAAGCTGTGTGTCCAAGGAGTCAAAGGTGTTGGTTTAATGGTTCCAAATAAGTTGGCTAAACTTTTTTTTTAATTCCGGAAGTTAAGCAAATGCCATTTGAAGATGTATTTTGTAAAGTATATTTTCTATTCTACCTGATGAACTAAAAACCAGATATATTTTAGGTGGTAGAACTTCTAAGGATCAATGTGTCTCTTACCAGTCAGTGTTTTGTGGGTTTTGGTGATGTTGGTGGTTTTATTGATTTATTTATTTTTCGAGTGGAAAGAACTCCTCGTATCCTAAAATAGCAGCAAGTCAATAATGATTCTATTATGTATGAGTGCTTTTGCCATATTTTTCTCATTCTCAGTTATTGCATTCATTCTACAAGTGTTTATTGAGCATCTGCTAAGTTACAGACATTAGTGTAAGGGCTGGGGAGGGACCCGGATAGACTCTGCCCTAATGGGGGAAACATACCTCAAATGACAGAGCAAATAAATGAGAAATGGCACCATGCGCTCAAGGAACGGGGCAGGACGTTGCAAGAGCAGCTAACAAGGAGAACCCCAGTTAGGAAGGGGCAGGCAGGGAAGATTGCTGCAGATGCTGTCATTTTGGATGAGGGTTACTAAGAGTTGGCCAGGCAGAGAAAGTGGGAAGAATGTTCCAGACCAAGATAAGAAGGGTGGTAGACTTGGGAAACCAAAGCGAGGCAACAGAGCCTAAGTGGATGAATTGGGCAGGTAGAGGGGGTGGGCCTGGTCCACACTAAGGAATTTGTGTTTTGCTTTTTGGTTTTTGTTTTGTTTTGTTTTGTTTCCGAGACGGGGTCTCACTCTGTGGCCAGGCTGAAGTGCAGTGGCATGATCTCGGCTCACTGCAACCTCTGCCTCTCGGGTTCAAGCAAATCTCCTCCCTTCACCTCCCGAGTAGCTGGGACTACAGGCACATGCCACCACACCCGGCTAATTTTTGTATTTTTAGTAGAGATGGGGTTTCACCACGTTGGCCAGGCTGGTCTTGAACTCCTGACCTCAAGTGATCTGCCCACCTCAGCCTCCCACAGTGCTGGGATTACAGGCGTGAGCCACCACATCCAGCCCTGCACTAAGGAATTGGAATTCTACTCTGGGTTCTGTAAGAAGAGTGCACTGTTTTAAACAGAGAAGTGACATGATCCGTTTTTGTTTTAAGAACTTCACGCTGACTGGTGTGTGAAAACGGACCTAAATGTTTCAAGAGTGAAAACAGGAGTCTGGCTGATCTATTATGGAAGGTTAGGGGAGGGGAAGTGGTGGCTGGGACTGGAGAAGTGGTAGATGAGATGAATAGAAGCCAGAGGGCTTATTAATAATAATAATTGCTTCCATTTACTGAGTACATAATGTGGGTTCAGTCTGTTTATCATCTATAGCATAAATTAACTTCCCGTATAGTGTCCCTGTGAGGTAGGAGCTATCATTCCCATTTTAGGTGAGGAAACGCCAGCGTGAGATCAGATTTCATGTTCAACGTCATAAAAGAAGAAAATGACAGAATGAGATTTGTTCTTAACCACTGTTGCTATACTGCTGCTAGAGATATATTTTCAAGGTAGATTGGTCTTCTTGTCCACATTTTATTACTGGAAAATGTATCAGCCAAACATTCTGCAGATACTGACTGAAAGCCTTTCAGAGCCAGGAACTGGCCTCGGAAGTGAGTAAGGAAGACCCCACCAGTTAGCCCAGCTGAAAAGGCGCCTCTCTCCACTTGAATCTTTTTGTACATGAGGTTCAGTTAATCAGTTAGGTAAATACATTCCTTAAAATAATCAACCAAGAATTTTCTGGGACTGGAGGAGAGAAAGGTATGCTTTTCTATCCAACATGCATATGGCCAAGGGCTGGGTGTAAGATATGTTCGCATGTAACGACCCAAGCCCGTTGCCGCTGTAAGAGTGTGTGACCTTGAACACATTTCTTAACACTTCTGAGCCTCAATTCCTGTATCTATAAAATGGCCACATACCAACTCATAGTGTCATTATAAAGATGTAAAGAATCACCCATTATCACATGTCCTCCCACATCATAGACCATGTGGATGCTTAAGGAGCAGTGGCTAATAAATACCACTTGCAGTCCAGGACAAGAAGGGCAATTAGAAAATGAATTTGAGGTTCACTTTGCTTCTGGTCTGTAGATTATTTGCAGACAGTTGTGGCACTAATGAGTAAATATAAATGGGTTTGATTGTTCACTTGCATTATTGAATATTTCACACACCTTTACGCATGGAATAGTGTCAACTGATACACATAAAATGACTAAGGTGATTATTCTCCAGACTAGAGGCAAACAGAACGCCGATTTATACAGTTCCTCATTGTTACTTTTAGTTTTGATCCATGGCAATAAGTGGGAAATAGATTCACCCAACTCACTCCAAATTCTTTATCATTGCTTTGAAAGACAGAGATTGCTACATTCAGTATAGTTGTCCCTTGAAAGGAATATGGGCAGAAAAGGCAAAAGTCAGAGTAAGGAGAAACAGAAGTCATATAAGCATAGCAATAAGAGCTCTGAAGTCGAAACGCCTACACAGTGCTAGCTGTGTGACCCCGGCCAAGTCGCCTAACCTCTCTTTGCCTGCAGTGTCTCATGTACAAGTAAGTACCTGCCTGCCAAGATTGTTGTAAAAGTTAAATTTAAAAATACACATAAAGTGCCTTTGCTTAGGAGGAGCTCAAATGAACGTTAGTGACTGATGCTGCTTAGTGACTGATGCTATTGCTACTGTTAAAGCCAACTCTTGTTTTCTTAAAGGAAGAAGGAAAATTCTGAAGTTTAAGAGAAATGACTGTTTTACCTATGTTGGTAGAAACGTTTGAAGAATGCAACGTAAGCTGACCTACTATATCTACGCTTGCAATTGATTCTGAAAGAAGTGGGTGCAGGGCTTTACTGTCAGTGGAAGTAATTGTTTATTGGGTTTACAACTTTTCCCCTGTATCTGAAGCCCTATTTTATTTTATTTTTTTCTTAAAATTGTGTTACTGAAACTTGATAGCTCTCATACTAGGAAGGCAGTCATGACACATTAAAAACAGCCTGAGGCCAGGTACGGTGACTCATGCCTGTAAACCCAGCACTTTGGGAGGCGGAGGCAAGCGGATCACAAGGTCAAGAGATCAAGACCATCCTGGCCAACATGGTGAAACCCCATCTCTACTAAAAATACAAAAATTAGCTGGGTGTGGTGGCACATGCCTGTAGTCTCAGCTACTCAGAAGGCTGAGGCAGGAGAATCATTTGAACCGGGCGGCAGAGGTTGCAGTGAGCTGAGATCTCATGCCACTGCACTCCAGCCTGGTGACAGAACAAGACTCCATCTCAAAAAAAAAAAAAAAAAAGCCTGAAACGGTATGTAAGTCCTCATCCAAGACTTGAAAACTGTATCTGGTTATTAAAAAGGGGAGAAAACAGCCCAAAGCCTTAAGACTGAGTCTCATGCCAGCTGGAGAGCTGCGAAGGCAGGAGCCCATCAGTTTCCACCTGCTCGTACATTTCAGCCAGTTGACAAGTCAGTCCTCCTGTTCTTATAGAGGCCTCCACTGAGTCTGCAACAGTCCAAAGGGGTGAGCTCTTCGTTCATGAACAGATAGGCTCATCTGAACAGTCCCAAAAGACAATCATAACATCATGTCTCAGTGTGTCACATGATTTGACCCAAAACTCTGTGTATTTGTGACTTATAATGGAAGTGGTATATATTAAGAAGTTATTTTGCAGGAAACTTTGTTGTCCCCTACAGCTTCCAAAATGCTGTATCAACAGTTTTATTTATTATAGTTTGTGAAACTAAATGAGAAAGAGCTGGGCAAGGAAGCTCTTTTTATTCCAGGGGAAAACAAAAGTTGTTTTGATCATTTTGAAAATTTTAGTAAAGGGAGAATAACAGAAGAAAAATGGAATGTGCGTGCTCCATTGTTCTTACAGATGTACAGTTTAAATAGTTAGGATCCCAAAATACTGAAATTATATCCAAAAATAAATCTGGATTTTGTAACAAAATTGAATTGTGTGTGAAGAGAAATAGCATGGCACCATTTTCAAGTGTCTCTTTCAACATGGAGGAAAAATTATTTCAGAAAAACACGGAATTTGATTTTTGCTGCTTTTTTTTCAGACCGTCAGAACCATACACTGATGCTGCTTCCTGGGAAGGCAGTGTCGACCAGTGGTTAGGAGCAGGTGGGCTTTGGAGCCAAATAAGAGTTGGGTTTAGTCTCCAGGGCTCAGCTGTGTGGCTTTGAACAAGTCACTTAACCTCTCTGAGTGCTTCCTCTTCCTTATCAGACAGGCAGTTACGGTCCTTACCCTGCAGAGTCTCTTTCAAGATAAAGTAAGGCAGTGCATATTAAAAGTGAATGCCCCCGGCTGGGCACGGTGGCTCACCCTTCTAATCCCAGCACTTAGGGAGGCTGAGACAGGTGTCAGGAGTTCAAGACCAGCCTGGCCAACACAGCGAAACCCCATCTGTACTAAAACTACAGAAAATTAGCCAGGCGTAGTGGTGTGTGCCTGTAATCCCAGGTACTCAGGAGACTGAGGCAGGAGAATTGCTTGAGCTTGGGAGGCGGATGTCGCAGTGAGCTGTGAGCCAGAATCGTACCACTCCACTCCAGCCTGGGTGACAGAGAGAGACTCAGTCTCAAAAAAAAAACCCAAAACTTTTAAAAAAGTGAATGCCGCAAGGCCTACAACGTGCAGGCAAACAATGAACAGGGGCAGGAGGAAGGTGGCAAGATGATGAGGGCAAGGCATTGAGGGTGGTGACGGCGATGCTTGGCTTTAGTTCTCCAAGCCGAGAACCCAGACCATGAGTTATTTACCAGGCTGTGATACGTTTTACCATAAAAAAGAAGCATAAATATTTGCAAAGGCAAAGTTGAGATGTGAGAAATACCAGATGTCTTCGATTCTTCTTTTTCATTTTTCTCCTCTTATTTTATACCTCAGTATACTGGTTTCTGATCTTTTCATAAAATAGTCCAGAAAAGCCAATGATAGCAGCATAAAGACCCAGCCAGTCTAGAGTTTCTGCTGAAAACTAGAGTGAGTGTTTTCAGAGGATGCAGGGTCCGGTCTGGGTGCATACCGTTTGCCCTCCGGATCTTTTCTCTATATTTATTTAGCTCTGATTGAGGAATAGACAGTTTTCATTAAAGAATGTCATTTTAGTAACTTGGAGAATCCTGATCATGATTTTTAATTATGATCTTTATTGGATGCTATGTTTTGTTAAAGCTCTGGCCCTTAGTCTCACATATGAAAGTATTTGTAGCTGTATTTCCACATTCTAAAAAAAGAAATCCATTACCCAAATTTATGTATGGATGATTTTGTAATTTGCGGAATGATGACATGATAAAGTAAGTCTTCGGCAGAAAACTCAGTTGGATACTTTGTTTTAATACCAAATGGATCTACCAGGAGGAAGAAATCTCTGAAGCCTACATTGCCTGGCATGATTTAATTGCAAAGAGTATCTATACTGCCTGCTGGTGTTAACTGACAAACAAGAACTGTCTTGTGATACTTTGGCATGGCATGAATATGCTGTACGGAATAATTAAACCCTCAAACAATATGTAAGGTCTTCAAAGAAATAATAGGAAAAAGTTGACATGTCATCAATAAGTGTTTTCATATTCTAAGTAATTGATGCCAGTCTCTTACTTTTCGTTCCCGGTTGCCCTCATTTAAGCAGTTCTGAAATTGATAACGTGTTGTCAGCGTTGATCGGGAAGACCAGAGAACATTCAGAATTCTTGAAATAATGAAGGAATGAATGAGATTGTCCCCACCCCATATCCCCTGTGTGATCAGTGTAAGCAATTTGAAGCATATTTCTTTTATTTTTAATTGATCCAATTAGTTTTGACACATTCTATCCAGATCGGTTGCTTTTCTGTGATAATATTCAGTTTCTCATTCATTTATTTACGAAGCCCTTCTTCTATGCTAGGCATTGTGCTGGGTTTAGAGGTGTTGTTTCTGCCTCTTAGCTCAACCCAATGTGGGAGGAAGACAAGTACACAAGAAATAAGGCCGAATAGGGAAAGTCTTGTTTCAGAATCCTGGCAGAACACAAGAGAAAGGCTGTTTCACTCCTGGAGTTGGGGAGTCTCTTTCAGCTCTCCCATGCTTTAGAGTGTAACATAGCATATGTCATCTTAATGAAATCCATCTCATTCAAACTGTGTGACTAAATTAGATAAGGGTAAAGTTAAAGTCAGGTAATTTCAATATTGATCTGAAAGCAATTTGGAGGTCATGCATGTTTTGATTCAATACTCAAATCATCTCAGAAATGCAAGAAATTTTATCAGGAAGAACTTTACCTGCATAGTAATATTTTCATGCAAATGCTAAATAACCATTGTCAGCCAGTATATCCGAAGATTTTGAAATCAGAAAATACAGTATTCAGCCAAAAAGGATGGGAGTCTACTTGTCCTCTCTAAATGAGGGTGGACACCGTATATCTCCAAACTGTAGATGCATGGGGTCATCTGCTCCCATAACATGTCCAAGGAAGAGAACAGCTCTCAGCACTGAGCATGGCCGGATTAGGACATTCTTGCACTGCTATGAAGAAATACCTGAGACTTGGTAATTTATAAAGAGAAAAGGTTTCATTGGCTCATGGTTCTGCAGGCTTTTCAGGAAGCATAGCATCGTTATCTGCTTAGCTTTTGCGGAAGCCTCAGGAAGCTTGCAATCATGGTGAAAGGTACAGTGGAAGCATGTACCTCAACTGAGGAAAGCAGGAGAAACTGAGAGGAAGGGGTGGGAGGAAGAGGTGCCACATGCTTTTAAATGACCCAATCTTGCAAGAACTCATTCTCACAAAGATAGCACCAAGCCATAAAGGATCCGCCCCCACAATCCAAACACCTCCTACCAGACCCCACCTCTAGCACTGGGGATTACAGTTCAGTGTGAGATTTGAGCGGGGACAAGTATCCAAACTATATCCATGGCTAAGACTGAACTCATGTCTCTTCTCTCATTTATGAGTCACCCATCTCTGTTGACATCACCGAAGAGTCCTCAGTCTGTCACGCAGTTCCTGATTCTGGGCCCCTCTGAATTTCCCATCCTGTCGTGTCCTGGCCTGGTGCTCTGTATGGACGCTCACACCAGCCTCTTTGCCAACCTTCCTGCAGCCTGTTTTTTTCTCTTTCCCCTCCAAGTCTCATCCGTGTGGCTGTCACTGCCTGTGGCTCTGAAGCTCATGTCTGCTGAAGTCCCTTCCGTGTTTGGTGGCTCCGCATGGCACAGGATAAAGTCAGCAGCATTGGGCAGCATGTAGGTTCTGTCCCCAACCTGCCTGTCTCAGCAGCAGCGGGTCTCCCTGCCTCAGGCCCTGCACCCTGACCACGTGGCATCCACGTCATTTCGCCTCCCCTCTGCGCGTTGCCCGCTAGCATGCTGTTTCTGCACCCCCATGCCTTTGAGGATGCAGTCCCCTCTCGCTGGAATGCTCTCCTCCCCATTTCCCATTCCTCTCTTCACCTTCCCCCGACCAGCCCAGCTCACTCTTCCCCATCTTTCCTGGCTCCTTTGGGCACCCCCTCCACAGGCTGACTTCTGGGTTGGAAGTCTTTCCTGGGGCTCCTGTGGTGCTTTGGGTATGTCTGTGTCGTGGAGCCCTGACTACGCTGGGTCTGTGTCCTTCACCAGTGGGGCCTCCCGGAGCATCTTATTCCCATTGTGCAGCATGCTAGATATTGTTTAAATGAGAGAATATTTAGGTGTCACATGTCATCCCACAACAAATGGCAAATAGCAAAATCAACTCCTGGCACAGTTAAAATGCATTTTATTTCCTGGTATTGCGAGAAACAGAGTACCTTGTTAGATCAGCTAATCTAATAAGCAGAAAAAAAGAATGTTCTCATGAAATTCTGCATTCACCTTCTGTTTTCATTTGCTGACATAAGAGAGTCCATCTAATTGGATTTTCTCTTTGGGGAAATCTGCAGGCTCCAAGGCCATTGCTGTCACATTTCCAATACTGCCATTGTCCATCCACCCCCGCTTAGTTCTCTCCAGGGGCCTTTGACTCCTGGCCCCTTTTAAATTAGACACACATCTTAGAAAACCTCCATCCAGCGCCTTCTCGGTTTGATTCACACTCCCTGGCAAGTCATGGTGCTGGAGAAAGATGTGGGACGTGTATCACCCAGGAAGGAGCGGAGAGCCTGAAGCAAAAGGGGCAGTGCCTGCCTCATGCTTCTCAAATTCACTTATTCATTCATGTATTCATCTGCTCAACACATATGTATTCAGCACTTAGCACAGCATCTGCAACAAACACTCCGTCAATATTGCTTGACTAACCTGTAAGGTCTGCTAGTGCCACACAGCAGTTAAGAGCACAAGTTCTAAAGCAAAACCACCTGGACACTGTCGTGGATGGCATGACCTTGGGCAGGTCACTTGACCCTGCTGTGTCTTGGTTTCCTCTTTTAAATAGGGATAAAAAAATAGTATCCATGGGCCAGATAATATATGGATTAAATGAGATATCAGGGGCTCAGCACAGCACCTGGCCCAGTGTGAGTGTTTAGCAGCTATTAATGCTTCCAGCCAGGAGGAGGTGCACGCTCTCTGCAGGGCTGGAAGTGAGGGACACAGTGATGACCAAGGAGGCCTCCTGTGGCTCACATTCTTGAAGGCAGAGATAAACAAGTAAGGAGATGCATAAACAAAATAGGAATACCAGACAGAAAACCAAAGGAGGACTGCGATGGGGGCTAATAGTGGTGATGGGGCCACTTTAGATAAGAGATCAGGAAAGGACCCTCTGGGGAGACAACACTGAAACCAAGAGCAGAAGGGTAAAAGGAGCTGGCCACATGAAAAGCCATGTAAAGAATGTTCCAGACACAGGGCACAGCAGGTGCCATGGCCCTCAGAGGGAGAGGGTCTGGAATATTCTAGAACCAACCAGAGACCAGTGTTGGCTAGAGTAGCATGAGCTAGAGGGAAAAAATTGAGTGTGGTGGGAGGGTAGGCTGCATGAGGTTGCACCTCAGAGGCCATGGGGAGGTGTTGGGATTTCATCCCAGGGCCAGCGGGAAGACACTACAGAGCTTTAGCAGGGAGGGCAGCATGATCTCCAAGCAGGACCTGAGGAAGTCAGAGCAGGCAGCAGGGGCACACAAAGCCCTGCAGGGTGGGTTCATTCCCAAGGGTGTGGAGCGCATGACACGTGGAGTCCTGGCCGCGGAAGCAGATTCCTGGAAGGGACAGCTGGGAAGGTGTTCGGATATCAGGTCACATTGCTTCCCTCCATCTCTCATTCAAACCCTGCATAGGAAACCAAGGAAGCTGCCTGCTTTTCCCAGCTCATAGCGCTGGGGCTGCTCCACAGAAAGCCCATCATCAGTTTGGGGCTTGTTTTTGGAGGGGGGTAGTTGGTGTTTATTTAGGTATTTAGCTATTTAAATGGACGCATCATTGCATGTTGTTGTTAGGCACACCGTGTTGTTTTGAAGGGGATGGTTGAATCTAGCTAATAAACTAATGTATTACCTCCCAGTTACCATTTGTGTGGTGAGCGCACGTAACATCCACTGTCTACATTTTGCGAGACTCTGTTGTACACTGAGCATGAACTCTTGCCGGCTTTCCTCCTGTTCCTGTCTTTCCCTTCCCCTTCCCCTTTCTTGCCTTCGAAATATCTTGAGAAGATATAATATACACAAGTGGTATGACTGCATCTTATCCATAAATCAAGATTTCTTTTCCAGACTGTATAAGAAAAACTCAAAAAGAAGCATATCATTTAGTGCCTCAGCAGCAGTGGGACATGGTCAGGGCTGTGAGCAGAAGCCCCTGTTCCACTCTCTTTCGACAAGAGAAAACATAACACAGGGCTTAAGAACTCTCCAGAGCTCCAAGCATGACGGTGGTGGTATTTCTGCTTAGCTCCGATGATACTTGGATGACGATGAGGAGCAGTGGGTAGTTTTAGGGCTTTGTATTGCTATTCTGAGTCACATTTCAAAACCTTCTAATTAATTTTACTGCTGTTTAACCCTAAAATTACTCTGTCCTCCAGTTGCTGAGAGTTGTCTATCGAAAGCTCGTTTTCTCTAATTCCCAGCTTTCCTGATGGATTTTCCATCTTCCTCATATGTAAAATGACTGTTCTCCTTGGCCATCTGTCCAAACCAGCTTTCAGTTAAGCCTGGTCAGAAGCCTTCGAATGATGTATCTTTGTTCTACAAATGTCTGCACCCATCACTCCCCTTACTATTAGGTATTTATATACCTTGTTCATTCAAATAAGATTTCAACATTGTTAAGACCTGAATTGCTAAAATATTAATAAAATATGTGATAAATAGAAGTAAAAATACATAGTAAATAATATAAGCAATAATTAATATAACTTAATCTACATTAAATTCTTCCTTTCCTTTCTCTGTAATCTTGAAGCTGGTCAAGTGTGCACCTTTTTTAAGACTATAGACTATTGAGGCCACTCTGGGTTCTTGCTCAACAGAGAATAGGCTATGTGCATCCTTAGCTGCATCCTCCGTGCTCTGTGCATCCCCCCTGTGTATCCCCCCTCCATGCTCTGTGCCTCCCCCCATGCTCTGTGCCTCCCCCCATGCTCTGTGCCTCCCCCCATGCTCTGTGCCTCCCCCCATGCTCTGTGCATCCCCCCAATGCTCTGTGCATCCCCCCAATGCTCTGTGCATCCCCCCGTGCTCTGTGCCTCCCCCTGTGCTCTGTGCATCCCCCCTCCATGCTCTGTACATCCTCCCATGCTCTGTGCGTCCCCCCTCCATGCTCTGTGCCTCCCCCCATGATCTGTGCATCCCCACATGCTCTGTGCCTCCCCCGATGCTCCGTGCATCCCCCCTCCATGCTGTGTGCATCCTCCAGTGCTCTGTGCCTCCTCCGTGCTCTGTGCATCCCCCCTCCATGCTCTGTGTCTCCCCCCATGCTCTGTGCATCCCCCCTCCATGCCCTGTGCCTCGCCCCATGCTCTGTGCATCCCTCCTCCATGCTCTGTGCCTCCCCCCTCCATGCTCTGTGCCTCCCCCCGTGCTGCATGCATCCTCCCGTGCTGTGTGTATTTCCCCGTGCTCTGCACATTGTCCCATGTTGTGTGTATCCCTCTGTGCTCTGCATCCTTCTGCCTGTTCCTCTGCAGCTTCGCCCATGTCCCCTCTCCGCCCCATCCCTCCAGTTATTCCCCTCAAGTCCCATCTCTGGATTTCACGTCCTGCCTCTCTGCTTCCCTTTGGAACTGTGCTGTGGAAGATTGGTTCACCTTGCCTGTCCCCTTGACCTGGGCTCACCTGCTGCAGCTCCATTGTCAAGGTCGCCAGACTCCTCCACCCTCCTGGAGCTCTCTACCTGTGACCAAGGACCACCCCTTCTTCACACTCCTCTCTTCAGGGCTCTGTCACCTTCCCACTGCCTTGCCTGCTCTCCCTCCCCTCTTCCTCTCCTTTGCTCCTGACCGTGTGACAGGGCTGGGGTGCCCTGTGAATAAGCCTGCCCAGGCAGCCCCTCTGGCAGCTCAGAGGAGGTGAGCTTAGAAGACAGGGGTTTGAGAGCCCAACGCTGCCAAGTAAAGCAACTTTCTCTGGCATGACATGTGCACTGCTGAGGGGAGTGAGGGGCAGCACTCGGGAGGCCCACGTGCCTTTGCCAGTGAGTGTGAGGGCCCGTCTGTGTTTTATGTTTTCCGCATACTCTCTCAAACACTCGCTGTTAAGTAGACTGCAGCAGAGACCTGCCATCAGGGTCTAACTGATTTAAGCCAGGCGTATCCTCAATATATTGCAATCCATGTAAAACAAGGAGCTGCCTCTCAGTTTTGAACTTGACTGGGAGGGGGTCTAAGGAACTCTGACTGTGTAACGAAAGTGCTTCTCATCTCTGACATTTGCATCATTCCCACTTCTTTTCCTTCCCTGCCATACTGATCAGGACTCTGGTTGCAAAACGCAGCTCCAGCCAGCGGAGGCAGAAGAGAGGGACTTAGGAGGAGGAGGAGAGGAGGAGCAGGCCCCGGGGCAGCAGATCCATCTCCCTCTCCCTGCCTTTTGTCCCTGCCTGAGGGTGACAGCTTTGTTCTCTCTGACCAGCATTCTCCTGAAGTAAGGGACCAGGGTGGAGGTGGTGGCCACATCCTCAGAGCCTTGAGAACAAAGAAAGACCTCCTCCCCGGACATCCCAGCTCAACGTGCTGTAGGGAAGCTTTGTGATGGGCTTAGCTTGGGTCACGTGTTCATCTCCGGATCAGGTGTGGAGGAACCACCCCCACAACCCCCACACAGAACCAAATGGTGTGAAGAGTGTTCTCTGAAGACAGGAGAGGGCAGGCAGCACCTTCACCATCCCCAAAGTTCAGTATTTAAAGCAACTCTTGACTCCCTGTTGTCCAGACACAGAAAACCCAGATTCTGTTTAGAGCCTTTCTGTGTCTTCCACCAGCGCAGCTCCCCAGACTCCAGGCCTTTCAGATCCTGACCTTGACATTATCTGCCTGGAGTTCCCCTCTCCTTCCACCCACTCCTGGGCCCGGCCGACTCCTGCTCCATCGTTAGGGCGGGGTAGTTGTCCGCTCCCTCTGCAAAGCCTTCCCCGCAGGAGGCTCCACCCACAGCTCATCCATGCACCCGGAAGTGTTACTGCTGGAAGATGTCCAAGTTCTTGGTGTTTTGAACAAAGAATTGGACAAAATGCACAAACAAAACAAGGAAAGAATGAAGCAAACAAAAGCAGAGATTTATTGAAAATGAAATTACGCTCCACAGGGTGTGAGGGGGCCCAAGCATAGGTGCTCAAGAGCCCCGTTACAGAATTTTCTGGGGTTTAAATACCCTCTAGAGGTTTCCATTGGTTACTTGGTGTACACCCTATGTAAATGAAGGGGATGAGGTAAAGTTACAAAGTCATTTAATTGCTGTACTCCCTATGTAAATGGAGAGGATATTTCCTGTCATAGCTGAAGTGTTTCCATTTGACTTAGTTCTAGAAAGTCAGCATGAATCGACCTCATGTTCCCTGTCTCCAGACCCTGTTCTCCTGCCTCAGAAGGACTCTGTTTCTGTTCTGTGATCTCTCCCTTCACACTGGATTCTGTGTCACCCATCACCCTACCAGCTCGTGGTGTCATCAAGAGTGGGGCTGTTCCTAGTTGTCTTTGTAGCCCAGCAGCTAGCACCTGGCAGCGGTTACACAAGAAATACTTCCTGTGGTTGCGTTGAGTGGGATAAAATAGTGCGTGTTATGTAAGACACTGGAAAATAATTTAAAACCTAAGTAACCCATGCTCTGCAATCTTTAATGAAGTTCTGGTAGACTGCATACAGTTTTATTAATAGTTAGAATAAACAGGCGGTTTCCTCCTCCTTTCAATTTATCTTAGAAATTCAATATTTCAGGGTGTGCAGAATCATTTTTCCTCACCTCATACATACATCGCTGCTTTTAACATTTCATTGCTGTTCTAATCTCTTCTGTGACATTTCAATATTGTCAGCCGGTTCTCTCACCTGCGGGGGAGCCAGCAGGGGCACTGCAGTGGATCAGAATGATTTTCCCAGTGGGAGGCTCAACCATTGATTCCAGTTGACGGAGGCTGTGACTTCCAGGCGGGAGGTTTTCCCAAATTAGATATCTGCCTGTACTATTTATGGAAGAGTATATGTGTGTACACACATGTGTGCATTTGCAAGTGTGTGCACCCAGGTGTGTGCATGAAGGAATGAAGTGGGAGGAAGGGAGAGAGGGAGGGTTGCACATTGAGTGTGTGGGCTATTGTTCCAAGGACGCATTATCTGACTCTGTTGTCTGAGTCTCCTCTGAATTCTCCCTGGAGAACCTAAACTGGTAAGGCCCTAATGGGAGCCTCCTTGGATTATCTGTTTAAAAAAAAAAAAAAAAAAAAAATGGAGGTCAAAATCTTGCTACCCTGTAGCCAAGACATTCACAGCAATGTATCAATGTGATTGTGCACTCATCTTTCTGTGGTGTTTTTATTTTTCCACAGAGGTCTCATTGCCAGCAGTTTCACGGAAACCCACTATCTGCAAGATGGTACTGATGTCTCCCTCGCTCGAAATTACACGGTAATTCTGGCACATTGGGATCACCATAATCTTACACCATTGGATCTGTGCTTAAACTTTGTAGCCATTTTGTTCGGAGCAAACTCACATGCCCAGATTCTTAGCTTAGGCCCCAAGAAGTGCTGGTGTGTCCCTTAGTGGTAGGCATTCCATTGTAACTCCAAAACACCAGCCTTGGCCAGGTATGTGCGCAGACAGCCCTTGAGGGAATGGTTTTATGGCGGGGCTGACCTTGAAACCACCTTCCAAGGACTATGGATGCTCATTTGAGCAAATCCTTTTTAGAAAACCTAGCCAGTTAGAGATGGCTTGGAAGGCAGCCATGCCTGGACTGAACTTGGCTACATTAAATTCTGAGGCACCTTAAAGAACTTTAAAAGAAAACTGATTCTGCTTAACCTATTCTGAATGTATCCACAATGTGGATACGATTCTATACTGTGGGTGTTACTGTAACATGACATTTATCACCTCTTAGGCAGTGTTCCTGGTATTTGAACTTTTAGCTGTGTCCTGGACAAAATGCTCACTTTATTTGTTGCTTTAACAGATGTTTACTGTGTACTCGCTGTGATCTGTCCCACATGTGAATATGGGGTTTCAGAGAGAATAGGGCAGAGTCACTGCCCTCTGGGAAGGAGGAAAGTTACTTGTTTTAAAGAGCTGTGGGTATTTATTTGAAAAAGGATGAGCTAGAGGCAGGCTTTACCCTTATCCCTTATCATTGAAGCTTGTCAAATAGCCATTACTGTCTGCAGTGATTCCTCCCTTCTCTGCGTGACGCCAACACTTTTCTTTATCACTTGTTTGACACTTGGCACTTACAAGCTGATACCTGCAGCCTTCCAGGAACTTGGTGGAATGAGCTGCTATAGCTCTCCCAGCCCAAAGAAAACACGTGGAAACCCTGGATAAAATATAAACATTTAAGAATTTTTGCTAATGCCTGGTCAAGCTCAAAAGAAAGTCAGCAAATCCCCAAGAGGCAGAAACAAAGAGGGGATGTTGTTCCTGAGCCCTGGCTGGTGAGTTGGGGCTCACCGAAGGGCTATTCAAAGACCCAAAGGGCTATTCAAGACCCAGCAAGAGGGCCTGGTGCTTGGGTTTGGGAAAAGAGAAGTAACCGCCTACAACTGAGAGTCCCACAAAAGCCAGATCCCCAGAAGAGCTGCTTTCCTCTGTGAAAAAGAGACAAAAAGAACTCTTCCAATCCAGGGATGGGGGCTGGGAGGAAGAATTGTTTGCCAGGTGTCTTGGATTGAAAAAAGATTTCATAAAAAATGAAGACATTGAAACCCCAGTTAGTCTCATGTGTGGATGTTGGGAATAGTCTGGGCCTGTGTCCAAATTTTTAATACCAGCGTAGGAATGGAATTCCCAGTCAAGATATTGACCTCAAAACTGGTCCCACATCAATGAAACTCCCATGGGCCCAGGCCTAAGCCAACCCAAAATAGTTCTGTAGGAATATTTCTATAACCCAGATAACATGAGATACCCTCATGGAAGAAAAAGTAATAAAAATATTAAAGATGAGCTCCAAATCAAAATTATAAGCCACACAATGCAAAAAGACATTGTACACAAGCATCAGTAGACAAGAGAAACAAGAATTAGGACCTCTGAGAACATAAGAGATAATAGAAAAATCAAAGAAGAAAAATTAAAAGAATAGAATGGGTCTAATAGAAATTCCACAATGAAAACACATAAAATTTTAAAACACACACAGGAAGCAAGCCGTGTTTAATCAGAATGTGATGAGCCTGTCCCTGAATTGAGGAAAGACATGAGTCTTGAGAAAAATCCACCAAGTCAAGCAGGAGGAATAACTAAACTAAACACACTCCAAGACAGCTTATGATGAATATGCAGAACACCAAAGATGAACTCTTGAAACCACTTGAGGCAAAAGAGAGATTTGTACAAAATAATGACAACTAAACCAACAACAAACTTTTCATTAGTAACTATGCAATTAAAACTTGAGAATTAAGGGAAAATTATTGTCAGTCTCAATCCTATATTCATTAATTATTTTATAAGAATAAAAATGAAATAGACATGTTCATACAAAGATGAGAGAATTTACTACCCTCAGATTCCAACGAAGGTATATACCAAAGGATAACTAACAAAGAATAGCTCAGTAGGAAGGAAATTGATCAGCAGCAGCAAGGACAGGAAGTCAGAGGCACTACTAAGCAAAATAATGCATGTGAATAAATTTAAATAAGCTTCTTAAAATGACTGTTACAACAGTGACCAAATTTGGGTGGTTTAAAACCAGATGAGCTAATAGATTTAAAATGGTTTAAGAATTTGTATTGTGCTAGAGAATAATAGACATGCTGATTAACTTTAGATTTTGATAAGAGCGTGTCCTGCAATTTTAAGTATAACTATTTAAAGAATAGAAAATCATGAAATAGTAAGATAAAAATGAGTCAACATATTAATCTCATTATATGTAAATAGATGGAATCTCTTTGTGAAAATGAAAACAGATAATCTGCATAGAATTTAAAATAAAATCCAGCTGCATCATTTTTACAAGATTCACACCCAAAATATAAAATGGCTGTGAAAACAAAGAAAAGGAATGGAAAAAGATATTGTAGACAAATCTTAATCCAAAAAAAAAAAAAAAGCTGCTGTAGTGGTAACATCAGAGAAGCTAGACCTTAAGGCAAAAATGACATGAATAGGGATAATAGGGTAATTCTGTAATGATAAAAGGAGCAATTTAGAAGGGTAGTAAAAGAATTTTGAAACTGTATATGTTAGCAAAATTGTCTCAAAATATATAAAACAATAAATGACAGAATCCAGGTATAACATTTAATCTAATTATATAGATTCATCTAGAACTAAGCTTTAGCCCAGCTCCTAAGGAAAGGATTTCTTAAAATCTGAAACAAAACAAAAAACCATTAAAGATTAGACATTATTGACTAAAGCTTTTTTGGTTCCTAGAAGGTTACCAAAAAAACTTTCAATACAGACAACATGTTGCAATTTTTCCTCAAAAGAAAAGTCTCTAGATGTAAAGTTGATAAGCTTAATTTACAAAGCAAGTCACTGAAAATGTCTGGACACATTCACAGAGTGGGAGATTTAAATATACCTCTCTCAGAAATGAAGATTTTTTAAATGAGCAGAAATTAATGAAAAGAAAGACCCCCCCCAAAAAAAAAACTCAAGAGAGAAGATAAATTAAACCAAAAGCTGGTGCTTTGAAAATATTCATAAAATGGACAAAACATTTACCAAATTAATCAAGAAAGAAAGAATTCCTAAGTAAATAATATTAAGAATGCAAAGAGGGATATAAGTATTGTTATTCAGAGATTTTTTAAATCACAAGAATGTTGTGAACAATACTAACCATTTTCTTAAAAATGTAAAATTGTTAACACTGGTTCAAGGCGAAAGAAGAAAATTTAAATATAACTATATGAAGAAATTAAATTTTTAATAGTATTTTTAATATTTACTTACAAAAATAAGATCAGACTCAAATGATTTAACCAGTGAGTTTTAGCTAACATATAAGAGACAAATAGTTCCTGAGAAAAAAAGAATAATTTCTTTAAAGGAGGGGGTGGAAGGAGCTACTAAAACAAGAAAAAGGGCATGCACAGAATGAATCCTACAGACTAGTTTCAATTATGGACATAGTTGCAAAAATCCTAAGTAAACTTTACAAACCCTATCCAGTACATATTTTTAAAATACTTTCTGACCAAATTATACTTAACTGAAGAATGCAAGGATAGTTCAATATTAGTATATCTACTAAGGTAATTCAATCCATTAATATCTTCAGATTAAAAGTATTATAACTGATAGTATTTCTTCTATGATAACCTATACTGTTTCTTATAGAGACTATAATAGCTTTTGTGAGTGGGGAATGCTATCTATCCCTTTCCTACCCCCATAGAGCCTCACATAGCATCTTGCATATACTAGATTTTTAATAAAATTATCCATCTAGCATTGCATTGTCTTAGGTGATGCCATGTAAAATTGATTTCTTCATCTATTCACTCAGCAAACATTTATTCAGCACCTCCTGTTTGCAGACACTGTTAGGCTGTGGGGAGATAGGCTGACTAAAATATATTCCTCAGCATATAAATTCTACTGGAGAGGCACAGAGCATTTTAAAGACATTTAAAAAACATGTTTTAATATAATTACTATAATAGGAGAAGAGTACAAAATACCATTGTGGTATTTTAACTGTGGCTGATTTTAATTCTTTGGAGGCCATTTCACTAAGGAAGTAACATTAATCTGGGTCTTTAAAAGTGGGCAAAGAAGAACAGCATGATGGGGATGAAACCTTTCAATACTAAAGAGTTTCAACTTTACCTATTGAGAATTGGGAGCCATAGGAAGTTCTCATGCAGCAGAATGGCCTGTTCAGTTCAGAAAGGGTCTCTGACGACAGAATGGAAGAAAGATGGGTAGGAATATTGGTAGACAGAAGATGGGAAGATTTCTTATGGGTCCATTGTAGTTAGTGAAAATTTTGCCTACAGAAGTGGGCCTTGGAATGGTCAGCAACTGGCCAGAGTCAAGAGTGCTTGGGAAGTCAAAGGAGACAGGATCAAGGGATAGGGGGTAGCGGAGGTGTCATCAGTGGGACTTTCCCTTCCACTTAAGCCGTTGGATGGGCAATTTGTTTCTCACTGGTACCATTAAGGAGCAATTGTTGGTTGGAAGGCAGAGGAGATGAGTCTTGGTTTGTCAGTGTTGTGTTTGTCATAGGACAGCCAAGTAGAGGTGTTCTGTAGGCAGATGGATATCTAAGAACCTAGAGTACAGAGAAAGATGGAGTCCTAAAGTAAAGATCTGTGGATCAACCTCATAGGCAGGGTCATGAGTTCATATTTGACATTTTTGTTCTCTTTTACCCCACTAAGATCTCACTTAAAATATGTTTTCAGACTCAGCACTAAGGCTGTCTCCACAGTGTAAATTGTTATTTCAGAAAGAAACAGAAAAGAGAGATCTCAGAAATACCACAATAGGCCCCAGTTTTCCAAACGGCCACCATCTATGACGGTGAACAGTGCTTGTCTAATACGGACATCTCTAGAACGTGTAAAATATGCTTCCAAAGTTATTTGAATGCTTTTGTACATTCTGTTTCAATCTCCCATACTACTTTTCTTTTTCTTAGGCATTTGTATTAGTCGGGGTTCTCTAGAGGGATAGAACTAATAGGATAGATGTATATATGAAGGGGAGTTTATTAAGGAGTACTGACTCACACGATCACAAGATAAGGCCTCACAATCGGCCATCTGCAGGCTGAGGAGTAAGGACGCCAGTCCAAATCCCAAAACCTCAAAAGTATGAAAGCCTATGGTGCAGCCTTCAGTCTGTGGCTGAAGGCCCAAGAGCCCCTGGCAAACCACTGGTGTAGGTCCAAGGGTCCAAAAGCTGAAGAACTTGAAGTCCGATGTTCAAGGGCAGGAAGCATTCAGCACAGGAGAAAGGTGAAGGCCAGAAGACTCAGCCACTCTAGTCCTTCCACATTCCTCTGCCTGCTTTAATCTAGCCATGCTGGCAGCTGATTAGATGGTGCCCACCCATTGAGGATGGGTAGGCCTCTCCCCGTCCACTGACTCAAATGTTGATCTCCTTTGGCAACACCCTCACAGACACACCCAGGAATAATACTTTGCATCCTTCAATCCAATCAAGTTGATACTCAATGTTCACTATCACAGTACTTTTTCCCCTTTTTCTCACTTGGGAGGAAAAATGCAGTAAGTGAGAAGGTGAAGAAATAGAGGACTAGAGAAACAGAGGTTCAGCAGCTGCCAGATCTGTTTGGGATTTGGATTGCAAAAGCTGAAAGCTACATATCCAGGCATCTTAGTAAACAGCCCTGATGGAAGGGCTCCAGGATATTGATAGTGGTTGTCTCCATGTGGTGCGGGACTCTGTGCTTTTCTGGGCTCTCTGATTCACGTGTGCACAGGAGCAGGGGCTCACATTTTTCCTCTCCTCCTTTTCCATGTGGTGACTGTGTGAAAGGGTGAATGTCTGCTCCATTCCCCTCCTCTTCCCCTAGTCCTCCCCGTGGAACTGTCTCTTTACAGGGAAGAGGGTGGGAGGAGACAGGCCCTGAAAATCCCTGGTCCCTGCTAACTGGGGAGTGGCTGCAGCCCCTGTGTTGGGCAGCCCTTGAAGTCAGTAGTGGGTGAGACTTGCCGCTCCCTCCCTCCATGGAGTCCTCTAGGCAGCAGCGTTCCTCATCTCCACCTTCCCCAAGATGGGTCCTGAGGCTTTGGCTGGGAAGAAGGGGAAAGAGGT
Source organism: Macaca thibetana thibetana (assembly GCF_024542745.1). NCBI lineage: Eukaryota > Metazoa > Chordata > Mammalia > Primates > Cercopithecidae > Macaca > Macaca thibetana. Next base: position 122,216,618 of record NC_065586.1, on the reverse strand, counting down.
TGGGGTGTGGGGAGGACGGAAATTGGAAATTGCAGGAAGCCTCTCTACTGTCTAGGCCTAAACTAGTATCCTCTCCAGAATATACCAGAAGCCTCTTTTTTTGGTAGTCATTAAGCTGATGCTGTATTTTGATCTTCATCTGACTCTGTGGATCATCTCCACTAGGGGAAGCAACTGAAAGATAGATTAATTGGCACCCGCAAATCTCCAGAAGCATCAAGCCCATGTTGCTTTTATAATTAGAAAAATGGTGACTTTTCTTTTAACCCAGTCGTTCCCTTTCCTCATTCCTCTGAATGCCTTTCCAAGCAGTCAGCCTTGTTACAGTAAAGATGGGGAGTGAACACTGTTGTTCACTAAGTAAAACCCACAGCCCAGAACAGCTGGTCCTTCCAGCAGGAGGCCCTTAAGGAGGGTCTGAGGCCTTGTATTGTTTTTCGTGGTGAGGACCCAGATGCAGATTTTAGGGTTTTGTTTTTATTGAATCAGGCTGGAAAACAAAAAGAAATTTGCTGACTCATCTCCTTATCTGCTAAAGTCAGCACACGGTGAATTTTCCTAAATTTAAAATTATATATAAAATAAGAACCACTTTTTGGTGGCTATAGCGTATAGTGCTTTTTTTTTTTTTTTTTTTTTTTTTTTAATATCTCGACAATTGGTATAAGCTGGTTGACTCAGAAGAGTGGCTGATTTTAATTTTGGAGTTAATCACATCTTTTTTCTCAACTGTCCTGACAGGATAAAATATTTGTGGCTTTATCCTTTGCTGACCACATCTAAAGGGAGATTGTGTTTTATACTGTTACTTTTAATAAGGCCTGTGGGAGACTATCCACGTGACATTTCTGCTGTTTATGTGCCAAAAGACAGCTCTGGGAAAGGCTGGCAGAGGCCCCCAGAAAGGCTAGATGCTGTCAGTGCTTTGGAGGGAATACATTCGTCTGTTACATGCATGTTGTCAACCAAGCACCATGACCTGTTCACATGCCCCCTTACACTGAGAACACAGCAGGGATTGAAACAGACAAGGGAACCCATGGGTGGGGGGAGGCTAGAGGAAGAAGACTGCCCTTATCCTGGTAATCACAAACATAATTAACATCTGGGCTAAGTGCACCAAAGGAAAGGCCACGGGGCCCTAGTCTGGTCTGAGGGATCATGGAAGGCTTTACAGGGAAAGGAACATGTGAACCAACAGCTGGAGGCTGAGAAGGCATGAACTGGGGGACAGGAGGAGAAACATTCTGGGCTGCTGCTGAGTTTTACCTGGGGTGGCAGGTGAGGGGAAGGAAGTGTTTAAAAGCTAATGAAAGTCAGAGCGTATAGGACCTGAAGACCATGGTGACAGCCTTGGTTGTGATAAACATTAGGAGACCACTAAAAGGCCTTCCCCAAGGCATGTCATGACTATGTTTGGGCTTTGAAAAGCACCCCGTGGCTCCAGCATGAAATTGTAGTCAGAGCGAACAGGAGGGGAGGGGGAGGGTCCCCTGCCCTGTCAGGGTCAGGCAGGGCCCTCTTGTAGAAGAGCCTGAAGCCCAGGTGAGAGAAGATGGCAGCAGAGGCCAGGTGCATGGAATGAAAGGAAGAAAAAAATGTCTCACCCCTGGACGTGATCAGGACCCAAAAAAGTTTCATTCGTGGTATATGTTTCTCACTGGAAAAAATATAGAGCATTTGCTTTGATAGTGTCAAAGGAGACCAGCTGAGATGAACTGAGCCTGGACCATCAGGTGAGGATAGAATCTAATATTTTGGCCAAAAGTGTTGTTTGGGTGACATCCCATTCATTTCCATGGCAACTACTGATTGTCAGAAAGGGATAGTATCTTCTACAACTGGCTTGGACTAAACACATCAGGGCGATGAATGTCAGGAGTTAACCACAGTTTATTACAGTTAGAGAGCATCTAACAGAGATGAAAAGATAATCCTGGAGGGAAGGGGAAAGTCAGAGATCATGCACATCTCATAAGTGTATCAAGTGTAAGTGCTGTTGCGGGTGGGCAGTGGCTATCTGGGCCAGCAGCATGGGAGTAAGAAGAATTTACCAAGACAGTTGTAGGTAAAGAAAGGGAGATTTATTAGAGATCATAGGAAAATACATTGCAAAGGAGCAATGGGCAGGCCAGCAAGAGAGGAGCTGACTGCAAGGAGACAAAGGTTTGCTGGAGATTTTATAGGATGGTGCTTGTGCCGTGTGCTGAAGAGAGTTTTGTGCAATGTTGATAACACGAAGGTTGCATTGAACTAACTTGCAATTTTCTATCAGCTGGGGGTCTGGTGATACCTGAGCGCAGGAAGATTGTGAGTTATGTGCACAGGAGGGATATGTGTATTGGACCATGAAGAAAGACAGACTTATAGTTTATCTGCTTCTTCATTTTGCTTTCCCCCAATCCTGTTAGTCTGACTCCCCCTACCTAACTAGGACTCCACAAGCCAGGCCCATCATCGTATTCTTAAAACATCATTGAGAATGGATTGAATTTCCCTGCTGTTGTTGTATTCCACACATACCTAACTCACCAGTTCTCCCTGCCTGCCTCTCCCTCACAGGCTGCTGTGCTGTCCCACTGGCCGAGGCACTCAACACCAGTGCCTTCTCTCCCTTGGGTCTTCACCCAGGTCCTGTGGTGACTCCTACCTCCATAGCACATTCCACACCCTTTCCTGTCCACCGTCACATGGCTGCACCAGCTCAGGCCCTCCCTTCCTCACAGCTGCAAGATGTTTTAGCCGCCTGACTTTTTCTCCCCACTCCCAATCTCACCTAGCTTTAATCCAGACCCCACTCCTGCCTGAATGATCCTTCTAAAACATCTTTCTATTTATGTCACAAGATTGCATTTACATTTTGATCCTCCCAAATCATCAGCAGCTTCCCCCAATGCCTCCTCAATCAAACTCAAATTTCTTAGGCCAGTATCATCTTCCACAATGGTGACAGCCCCTACCTTTTCACGCATGTGTGTGTTTATTCAGTCATTCATTCATCCACTTATTCAACAAATGTTTACTGAGTGTCCAATGCGGTAGCCAACATTGAGTAAATATCGACAATAGGCAAGACACTGTGCACAGAACTTTTTATATATTCTGTTGTTTGATCTTCACCAAAGATTAATTTTTTCTATCTTTATACCCAGATGAGAATACTGAGACCTCGAGGGGTTAAATAACTAGGCCACACCTGCAGTTAATAAGGATTCAAACCCAAATAGTCTGACTCGAGAATCTGAGCTCCTAGTCTGAGGCCATCCTACCCAGAATGAGCCTGATCTTATCTGATCTTGGAAGCTAAGCAGGGTCTGGCCTGGGTATCTCTTGGATGGGAGAGTCTCAGCTCCTATATGCTGTGCTACACGCCTCCAGTTCACTTGGAACAAAACACTGAGTCTCGGTTATACGTTTCTGGCTATGGTGTTTGTTGTAATGGAATTAGTCTATAAAACTGCAATGGGGTGGATTGGGGAAGGGGGTGGCATTCATTTACAATGAGAGACACCTAGAGAATGCTCTTGGGGGAGAGCAGAGTATGTTCAGCTGAACCAAAGTCCTGGAATATGAGGAGAGGAGAGGCCAGAACAGGCCTCTGGAGATTCACTAAGTGCATCACTCCAAGGCCCAACTGAACTCAGACCAGTAAACATCCTTACTCTGTGGCAAGTCTGCGGAAGGGAGGATGTCCTCAGGGAACATACACTCTAACAACATATGACATGGTGTGCCCATAACAGAGATGCTTTGGGAGTCAAACAATGCAAGGGGCAAACCCATGTTTCCAGAGGAACTCACTGTTTTAGTGACTTTTCTTCCATAAAATTGTCAGGAAAGGGCAGGCTCTAAGATAGACCTTCTGTCTAGAGACAGTATACTCCACAGTTGGGATCACAAGCCAGAGTCCGACTACCCAGGTTCAAATCCCAGCTCAAGCACTTAATCAGCTGTGGGATGTGACAATGAAACAGACACCGAGCCTGGCACGCAGTCAGGGCTTTAGAGAAGTGAGCCAGCCATGGCCACTGCTATGCCAGTGATCATTTCATAGCACTTCTTCCCCACGCTGTACCATGTGTTCCTTCTGAAATCCCTTGTAGATTCTGAGAACAGATGAGAAGCTGGGATGCAGCTGAGAGTAAGGTAGATGAACATGCTGATAACTGAGTTGTTCAGGCTTGTGTGTCTCCATCAAATTGCAAATGGCCCCATAGGTCTTCTGACCCCTGCCCCTGCTAACCCCTTCGTGTGCATTTTCACACAATATCCAAGAAGATTTGCAGTTGGGAGTTAGAGCCAAGTGACAGGGTATAAGCAAATAACCCTCCCTTCTCTCTAATGGGTCAGTTTCTCTCATGCACATCCATTCATTCATTCATTCATTCAACAAAAATACACTGAGCAATGGTCAGTGTAGAGGAAAATAGCAGGTGGAAAATAGAGCTTACAGCAGAGTGGGTTTAAAATATTTATGTTCATATTCCAGATTTGTAATAATGCCTTACATTTTATGAATTGCATCCCCATGTCATGTTCATTTGATCCACAAAGCTCTGGACAACTAAGTGCCTGTCCCATTACACAGATTAAAAACTGAGACTCCAAGACTCAACCTCAAGATTTCCAATTCTGGATGGATCTAGTGGTCTCACTATTGCAGACGTGCTGTTCCCAGGCCCAGTTTGCCTGGAGATCTCAAAGACTGTGAACGTGATTTTGTAAGCGTTTGTTCTGTCTGCAGAATTGTAGCACAGCAAAATGATTTCAGGGGCCCCTGAGGTTAGTTCTTGATAGTCTTTTAACCAGACATGGTTCTTGTTATGGACATGGGAGCAGAGATCCTTGGAGGATGGGTGTGGTGACTTATTGCTTCATGATCCTGCCCTGCACACTCTCAGGACTAAGTGTAATGTAGCCCAGTTATAGAAACACACAGAGCTGCAAAGTCACTTTTTCTTTGCTCAGATGCATTGTCACCTTGTTTTATTCTTAAGCAAACATATAGTATGTTGGGGCTTGCGTGCAAGGGAATAAGGACCTGACTGCAGTCATGCTGAAATGCAGGCTGGCAACAGACATGCATGTACATATACACACCCAGAAACACACATACACACAAACCCATATACACACAATGCATATACACATACATACCCACATGCACACATATACACACATGCACACCCATATATGCACATACATATACACATATGCACACCATATACACACATACATACACACACACACCCACTCCCATATACATACACATGCACATACACACAAATATACACATGTGTCCACATATACACACATGCATACCCATATACACACATACATATACACACATGCACACCCATATCCACACATATACACACATGCACACCATATTCACACACATATACACACACACCATATTCACACACATATACACACATGCACCCTACACACATACACACATGCACACCATACACTGCGTATACACACATACACACCATATACACACATGCATATTCACACATGCACACCGTATACACACATACACACATGCACACCATATACACATGCACACCCATATGCACACATGCATATATATACGTGCACACCCACACAACCCATATACATACACATCCATGCACATGCACACACACAAATATACATACATGCCCACATATATACACATACACACCTGTAGACACACATACACCCATACACATGTACGCTTACCCACCCTTGACCCCTCCTATTTATGGGCTTTTCTCTGAGTTTGGAAATGACTTCACTTTCCTATGATGCCGTGAGTGACACTGTAATGAGGCTCCGCAGTACTCAGGAAAAGCATTCCACCCATGTATGGATTTTAGGTGACAACTTTTTGTTGGGAACAGACCCCCCCAAAATCTGGCCATATCCTGGCCCCAAAACTGACCATAAAGAAAATGTCTCCTGCACTATGACATGTTTGTGATGGCCAAGACACCCATGCTGGAAGGTTGTGGGTTTACCGGAATGAGGGCAAGGAACCCAGGGCGGGTAAACCACTTAAAGGCGTTCTTAAACCACAAACAATAGCATGAGGGGTCTGTGCCTTAAGGACATGCTCCTGCTGCAGATAACTAGTCCAACCCATCCCTTTATTTCAACCCATCCCTTTGTTTCCCATAAGGAATACTTTTAGTTAATCTATAATCTGTAGAAACAATGCTTATCACGGGCTTGCTGTCAGTAAATACATGGGTAAATCTCTGTTCAGGGCTCTCAGCTCTGAAGGCTGTGAGACTCCTGATTTCCCACTCCACACCTCTATATTTCTGTGTGTGTGTCTTTAATTCCTCTAGTGCCACTGGGTTAGGGTCTCCCCGACTGAGCTGGTCCCGGCCGCTTTTCTTTTCTAAAAGAGAGAGAAACTCATGTTTCTGACTGCCAGGTATGGAGGGAAGCATCTGGCCTGGAGTTGAGAGGCCTGGATTTTAGTTCTTGCCCTACCATTAACCAGCTCTGTGACCTTTGATGGTTATTTAGGCCTTGGTTTCCCATCTATTCAGGGAAGGGACTGGCTAAAAGAGAAAGGTTGGCCTTAGATGACCCAAAGCTTCCTTCTGGCTAGAACATTGTGTGATTCAAGCACTAAATCAAGATAGTTTGGCACATTCCATATGGCAAGGAGTCTGGGAAGACCCTACAAAGTTCCCCTACAGAAAGCATTCAGAATAATTTTCATTTGGCGTACTCCCTAACAGACTTTGTCTGGTAGCATTCCTTTCTAATCGCAAGGTCAAGCCATCTTTGTTACCACTTAAGCATATAAAATGCCTTTCCTTCTAGTCCACTGAGAGTTGGGTAACAGACGTTTGATTTTACTTCCCACATGGCGTAGAGTTGAGGGCTACCAATTTTCAAGTTCAAGAGTTCTTATTGCATCTTCCTCTTACCCACCATTATATTTGATTGAGTGTTAAACAGAAGGAAAAGTTGTTCTACTGGAGTGGGAAAATGCATTAGGTTAAGTAATAAGTATATAAAATACATGGTTAGAGGTTTTTTGAAAAGGAAAAGATGTAATTTTGTGGTTATGCATGTTTGGGGCTCTTTTTCTGTGTTGTGTTTCGTTGGTAGAAATAGAATGTCTTGGATCAGCAGAACTAGGCAAAGACGGCCTGGCCTAGTGGGACCATGTCTTGTTCAGCAGTGTCTTTAGAGACATAAGACAATGTCTTTAGAGACAAAGAGCTATACAGTTTGGCGCCTTTGAGGCAATCAGAGAGAGGAAAAGGGATGCAGTGTCGGAAGGTCTGCAGAGGACTGTGGCCACAGCTGGCTGGTAAGGGCCATGTGGTGATCAACAGGTCAGGGGACCCTGGGCGTAAGACCCTCTTAGGCATGATGGCTCCCTGCTGGGTCTCTTTCTGGTGTGCATATTCAGACCCAGCAAACCCAGTGTTGTGAACCCACAAGGCCTGGTTGGTGCCCGCCTTTTAGCATTAGTGCACTCAGAGGTGCGCCCTTGGGCAGGGCACACACTCACCTGGAGATTGTCTCGAGCGGCCACTGCTGGCCACTAGTGGTGATGTAGCCTGTACTCTCTCTCTGCGTTTGTCACTAAGAGGGTCATCCCCAACCCCCAGGGGTTGAAGACTGCATCTCCTCCACTCCCCATAATCAAATTTCCCAACCAACCACGTGATGCATGGTGTAACAACCATGTTTTGCTGAGTTGTGAGATTATCTGTGTGTTGACTTATGTTATGAAAACTAAATCACATTTGTTTAAACATTTAATGAGACATATTGAAAAAAATTAAATTTCATGAAATTGTGATTGCCTTGGAAAATCTAGAATTTGGAGTTCTAATAATTATGATCAGTAATCTAAGAAGTTAATCACTGTCAGGAATGAACAATGGACTTGTTAGTCAACTGTCTGAAGGTGATACAAAAGTGATGTTAAAGCTGGAAATCAGTTGTTAACTCTACTAATGACTGATATTGTTTACCTTAAGCAACAGTTTATGAGAGCTAAAATCCACCCCCCTCCTCCTTCATAAGCAATACTTCAGCTGAGTTGTTGAACTGGAAATTAATTTGATACTAATTTGTTCTAAGCTCATGCTTTAACGAGCTTATATATCTGTGTATTTAATTTGAAAGTACATTTAATAAATAATCTATTAAAATAAATTGAGATTGAGTGTAAATGAGCTTGAAATTTCAGAGGTCAGTAATTAAAATCATTGTCACCATTTGGTTTTCAATTTTTTAACCAGTGTTTAGCTACTTAGAGTAGCATTTCACATTCCTCTAAAATGGAGGAAATTCTGTAATGTATGTGACCCCAAAGATCTGTGACAGTCAAAACCCAGTGATTCTGGTTACCTTGAGCAGCCGAAATCCTAACAGCAGCTGCCAACCTTTCACTTTCTGCATCGTCTTCCGCTTTGATGCCTGCCATGTGCCCAGGGCTAAAATCCCTACCAGTGAAGCCCAGCCTGGGAGGTTACTAGGATCCCCCTGATGCCCCAGAGCATTATGATCCAATTATATAACCCCCTCATAGTAAGAGAATTATCATGCTTCCCCTACAACCCAACTAAGAGTTATCTAGAGTGAGAGGACCCTGGAGCCATTCAAAATATATGTCACACAGAAGCTAAGGAGGTGAACTGGTAGCAAGGTTTTTGCCTTCCCCGATGGCCTGGGTGGAAGCCTGATGTATCCTTTCCTAAGCCACATGCTTATTGAAGATGGCAGGTTCTCTGGGGGAGGAACAGGACACCGTGAGAGCTACGCTCCTGCACCTGAATCTTCCAGCCCAGCAGAACTAACCCCACCCCTGAATGCCACTCCCCACCCCCAGCGCCCACTATCTTTGCACATGCTTTCCCTCTGTAGGCAAGTCCTCTCCTGCCATGGCCCCTGCACGCCTAGCCATTTCACTCTTCAGTGTTGCATGAAGGATCCATAAAGAAGCCCACGGTACTTTCATTGTTTGCAATTTATATAATCTGCAACATAGAAAAAAGATACACTACAAACTGACAAACTGATAGGATGGTGTGGCAAAAGTGCCCAATATAAGACCAACTCACAAAATCAAAAGCTTTCCTTCACATGAAAAATAATTATATGTAAGACAAAATAGGAAAAAAAGATCCTATTTATGATAGCAGCAAATCTGTACAATATCTATGCATAAGCTTAACGAAAGTTTTCCAATAGCCACATGGAAAAAAAAATCTAAAACTAGACTAAAGGACATAAAAATGACCTTGTTAAAAGGAGAGGCCTGCTTACCATGTACAGAATAGAAAAACTGCTTATTGTGAAAATATAAGTTCTTCCCAAACTGACCTATACTTCAGTGTAGTACAAACTGAGATCTCAATGGATTATTGTGTAGCTTAAAATTGGATTCTTTAATTCATCTGAAGAGAAAATGGGGAATGATAACCAAGAAACTTTTGAGAAAAGAATGGTACCAAAAGAAAACAATTTGGAGAAAGTCACTAAGACAATTCAATAGAAAAAAGAGTAGGTGTTTCAACAAATGGTTCTGGAACAACTAGCTGTCCACATGCCGAAGAATGAAGTTGGACCTGTACTTCAAGCTACATACAAAAATTAATTCAAGATGGTTAAAGATCTAAATATAATAGCTAAACCCATACAACTCTTTAAAAAAAGTATACGTGTAGATCTTTATGACCTTAGGTTAAGTAATGGTTTCTTAGATACGGCACCAGAAGCATAAGCAGCCAAAGAAAAAAATAGATAAGATCTCATCAAATAAAAAACTTTGAGCTTCAAAAGATACAATCAAGAAAGTAAAAGGGGCCGGTCCTGATGGCTCACGCCTGTAATCCCAGCACTTTGGGAGGCTGAAGCAGGCAGATCACTTGATGTTGGTAGTTCAAGACCAGCCTGGCCAGTATGGTGAAACTCCATCGCTACAAAAAAATACAAAAAGTAGCTGGGTGTGATGGCATGTGCCTGTAATCCCAGCTATTCCAGTGGCTGAGGCAAGAGAATCACTTGAACCTGGGAAGCAGAGGTTGCAATGAGCCGAGATCACACCACTGTACTCCAGCCTAGGTGACAGAGCAAGGCTCTGTCTCAAAAAAAATAAAATAAAAATTAAAAAAAGAAAGTAAAATGACAACTCACAAAATGGGAGAAAGTATCTGTAAATCTTATATCTAATAAGGGTCTAGTACTGAAAATATATGAAGAATTCTTCTAACTCAACAATAAAAACACCAAAATCCAATTTACAAATAAGCAAAGGATTTGAGTAGACATTTCTTCAAAGAAGGTATAAAAATGGACAACAAGCACATGAAAAGATGCCCAACATCGTTAGTGATTAAGAAAATTAAAACAAAAACCACATTGAAATACCACTTTATATCCACTAGAATGGCTATAATGGAAAAGATAAACAACAACAAGTGTTGGTGAGTATGTGGGGAAATTAGAGCCCTCATCTAATGCTCACAGGAATGTAAAAGGGTTCAGCTGCTTAACAGAATAGTTTGGCAGTACTTTAAAGAGTTAAACATTGAGTTTCCATATAACCAGCAACTTTACTTTTAGACCCATATGTCTACTCATAGTACATATCCAAGAGAACTGAAAACACATCCTTACAAAAATGTGTACACATGTGTTCATAGTAACATTACTCATAATAGTCAAAAAGTAGAAACAACTCATGTGCTCATCAATTGGATGAGCAAAATATGTTTTCATCCACACGGTAGAAGGTGATTCAGCCATAGAAAAGGAATGACATTCTAATGCATGCCTCAGTATGAATGAACTTGAAAACACCATGCTTAAGTGAAAGAAGCCAGTCACAAAAGGCACTTATTGTATGATTCCATTTCTATAAAATAACAGAGCAGGCAAGTCCATAGAGATAGAAAGCAGGTTAATGGTTGCCAGAGATGGAGGAGCAGGGAATGGGAAGTGACTGCTAATGAATATGAGGTTTCTTTCTGAGGTGACAGAAAGGTTTTAGAATCAATTAGTGGTGATGAGTATATAATATTGTGAATATACAACAAAACTCACTGATTATATATGCTTTTAAAAGGTGAGTTTTATGGCATGTGAATTTCATCTTAATTTTAAAGGACAACGTACTCTATCTGATATCAAAATAGAGTATAGAGCAATAGTCATTGGAACAGTGTGGAATTGGCACAGAAACAGACAAATGGATGTCTGTTTCAGTGGGCTAGCACGAAGAGTACAAAAGTGGTGCCACAAACATATTGTGGGCCTTTGATATATGCCAAGGTAGCATGTCACATCACGGAGAAAAGGAAAAAATGGCAGCAAAGCACAGCTGCCTCTCATTTGTAGGGGAAAGTTAGCATTGAACCTCACACTCCCACAAAAATTAATTCCAGATGGATTAAAGAGCTAATTATAAGACTATAAAGATAGAAGAAAATAAAGAAGGACGTATTTGTGATCCTGAAAACAGCCACCTTGAGCTATACAAAAAATGCATGAAGAGAGAGACAAATGCATTTAAATGGATATACATCGGAAACTCTGAACAAAAAATATCATAAGCAAAGTTAAAAGACATTTCCCATGTAATAACAGGCAGAGTGTTAATATCCTGAGTATATAAAGAACTTCTAAAATTAATATGAAAAAGCTCAACAGAATAATAAATGTCCCTGCAACCCCTTAACCCCATCACCCTCCTTTCATCGCCTTTTAGGTGATCTGAGAATTTTGTCATCTACGTTGAGACCAAGAGATCATCTTAGCCCCTTTCCCATGGTGGTGTCTGGTTTTCTTCATTACTCAATTGCATCTGGTGCTTTTTCTTAGCAAAGTCAAGGTGGGTTTTGTTGGGCAGAACAAATGGACACCAAGCTCTGCCCTGGAGAAAGTGCATGACTATTGTCATGTGTGAAGGAGCCGTGCACAAAGGAGGGTACAGTGGAGACAGACTAACACCTGAGCTGCTTGAAAGAGGAGCTTCTCAGGGGAAACCCTGAGAAGATACATGTACCTTTCTCTGCAGAGATCTGCACCCAGCTGGCATCCAGAGGACCTGGGTGAGGAGTACTGAGTATACTCAGCCACTTCTTGCCAGCCTGCCACTTAACTGGAGCTGCGGCGTACCTTTTGCTCAGTGATAAAATTAACCTTGATTCCGGACTGATATCTGTCTTCACTAAGGAAGTGTCTGTGCTGTGGTTTCTTTTTGTAAGCTGTGACATTATCAAAGGATAGAATATTACAGGCATGACACACGGGAACTTTTGTCTTAGACTTAGAAGACCTTCCTATTTTTCTTTCCTGCTGAGATAGACTTTTAGCTCTCAACTGGGTAATTCAGTGAGGTCCCCTCCTTCCTTCTTCACCCCCACTTCCTCTCATCTGCTTTCCTGTTTTCATAAGCCACAGATTTAGGCCTTGTTTTATTACATTTCACAGTGTGCTTAGATACCCCCTACAGTTCATCATCTCATTACAAAAGACAATTTACATGAGGGTAAAATGGTGATGTCAATGTGATTTGTTCTGCTGCTGGATTTTGTAAAACATTCTGTATCAGGGCTTTCCTGTAGGGTGTCAGAGAGACAAGAGTGAAACTAGGGTTCATTTAAAAACCCCTATTGGTAACCTCTAAGTAAATCAGATATTCCCGACCCTGTCTGGGTCACGTTGGGCTTTGCGTTAAATATTAAGGCTGCATAATAATATTTTATGCAAAAGAAAATTCTATAGCTAAAAACAAGTGGAGAGGATTAGAGGCAGTTGATTTATTATAAGTGGGCAAAAATATGTTATAACTGAAATGGGATTCTCCCCTCCTCCCCTGTAGGGTCACTGTTACTACCATGGACATGTACGGGGATATTCTGATTCAGCCGTCAGTCTCAGCACCTGTTCTGGTCTCAGGTAAGTGGCCATGACCGTGGTGGCTCTAGTCTTCAGCCGTCTACTGCAGACAACCTCTGTCTTTTCCTGCTCATGCTAAAGCACTGAGAGTCAGTGATGGGGGCTCCCAGCTCAGCTGCACCTTCACCTGGGCAAGAGAACACGGAGGCCCTCGCTGCATTGCTTACAAGAGCATGGCCACCCAGGATCTTAGCCTCATATTCATGCCCCCTCTTTCAGTGCTGTCCTCAGGCCTGGTGGGGTGAGAGTGACTGAACTGGTTGAATTTCAACATCCAAGCATTTTGTGAATTTGCTTCCATTTATGTGGCTCTGATGCTTTATAATTCCCAGTGCTAAAGGACAGAACATTACGTACTAATGTTGAAGCTGCTGGCTTAATGTAAATCTTAAAGGGCCTCCCCTCATAAGGAAACAAAGTAAGGAAACTAATTTAACAACGCCCAAGGTGAGTTGAATATAGGCATGGATCGGTAGGGAGTTTGCTACTATGCTATGGGTATGATGCAGGAAGCAATTACCTTCCCATGCTAGACAAGTCAACCTCAGGTGTTACTCGCAGCCCCCTTCCTTCCACATCACAGTTATTAGCCATCGGGTGGCCCTTATGTGCTCCCCAGGAAAATCATTTTGTTTGATAAATTTCCAGCTGTTTCAGCCTTTTTACTGGATTTACTTGTTGAGTTTGTGAACTAAATGTTTGTATCCTCAGAGTCCTGGGTAACTTTGGCCCAAGGCACCAAGTCATGGTCCCATAGAAGGGAAGAAAGAAGGCCGTGGAAGGATGTATCCGCTTGAGTTAAAAAGCAGAATCACATTCTGCATATCAGCAGTTCCTGTGACGTCTTTGAGGGTTCTGTGTGGGATCATGGAGGATGAGAATGTGCATGTGACACACCTAACAATGACACACCTACCAGTTTGTTCTTTGCTGCCCTCACTTCTGCTCCAGTCAGCAGAGAATGAGAGTTCTGTCTGCTCACATCTTCCCCATTGCTCAATACATCTGATTTATCTCTAAGTATTTACCAACATTGGTCCTTTCATGTACCTAAAAATATGTACACAAAGCTGTTCCTCTTCCTCCTTTATCCCGTTCCAGTCCCACTCAGATAAAAATGCAAACTGGGAATTCCCCTCCCAGCTTTCTGATCCCTTGTGCATGTAAACACCTAGTCAGAGATTGGGGTGCATATTCATTTATTTTTACAAACATAGAATCATGTCATATAAATCATTCTACAGCTTTCTTTTATCACCCGACCCCATCTGTCTCTCCAAGTCAGCAGATACAGAACCAAATCATTGAGCGAACACACACACTCACATGCACACACTCATTTCTGCATACCTGCATTTTTTAAAAGCATTTTTATATCCTATTTATGCAACACAATTGAACTTTAAGATATCTGCTACTCTGAAAAGTGAAGGAGGTGCCTTGTGGTTTGAATTTGCTTCTCTCCAGTTATTCATTCATTCAGAAGACATTACTTGAGTGCTTCCTCATTGCCAGTTCTGTTCCAGGTTCTGGGGACATAGCACTGAACAAAACGTGTTCTTCCTGGAGCATTTCTTAGTGGAAGGAACAGACAATGGACATAGAGTAAGATACATGATGTCAAGGATCATGGAGAAAGACAAAGCTGAGATGGAGGACAGGAAAGGCAACAGGTAGTCAGGGAGGTTTGGGAGGAGGTGAGCCCTTTAGATGATGTAGGTGGCATATCAGACAGAAGAGCATGTGCAAAGCTCCTGAAGCAGAAAGATGCCTGGGATATTCCCAGAGCAGCAAGGTGGTCAGCATAACTGGAGAGGACAGGGACAGGGAGGCAGTAGAAAGAAATGAGGTCAGAAGGGAAGTGGAAAGGTAAGATCACCAGGGGTCACAAAGGTGGTCAGATATCCTTTGGCCTCCCCCCAATGATGGGTGCCAGGGGAGCTTGGAGCTGAAGTGATGTGATCTGAGTTAACATTTTTACAGGGGCACTCCAGCTGCCAGGCTGGAAATAAGACTGTATAAGAAGCGCAGACTTGGGTAGGTGCCTTCACAGTAACTCCGGTAAGAGGTGGTGGGACAGGCCTAGTCAAAGGTGGCAACTTTTGTGAGACTCAAGAGACTTTGCCAAGGGTATTAGAGAGGCTGGTGACTCTAAATTTTTTTAGTGATCTGTGTCTTAGACTCACTTTCCTGAGGAAGTGTGGGGTGTGAGTACTTGAAAAGACCTACTGAAGATGCAACAAAATCCACCACCTGGCAGGGACTCCAATATACGTGCACGCCCAGCATGCGGGGTGGGCGCTCAGGAGAAGGTGAAGGAGGAGAGTTTGGAAGTGACAATTTAGAGCAAAGATGACAACTGTTCACCACCAAGGAGCTGAGGTACATAAGGGAGAAATTTTAAGTAATGAAGTATCATCCTGAGAGGCTGCAGGGGAGGTGATATCAGTGGAATCAGCCAGGATTCAGCTAGGGGAAGGAGGTAAGAGGAATATGCTGGAAGAGATTTGGATCAGGAGAGGATTTGAGGATGGACCATGAGCCCCAAGAGCACAGCGGGAAGGGTTAGGGAAAAGGGAGTGGGGATAGGGTCAGTAGATGATTCAAGAGTTGTGAGGGATAAGGGGCCGGTTTTCATGGAAAACCAGTGCTTGAATTCCTGGAGGGGACAGAGATGAGCAGGGCTGGGAGTGAAATGGGGTCAGAGCTGGTGGCATCTGAGGTGAAGGTGAGTGACCAATTCAAAATGGGTACTCTGGGACCCCAGGTAGATGTTCTCAGCCTAGAACATGATAGGGTGGTGAATTAACTGTGTGACAATGGACAGGTCACTGGGCCTCTCTGAGCCCCAGTTTTCATGGTGGGAAGTTTGCATGTTCAAACAAAGTTTGAGTTTGTTTCTCCCCTGTGATGGGTGCCAGGGGAGAAACCGTAAACAATTGCAGTGACCTCTAGGAAAGCCAAGCCCTGTGCCGGCCTCTAGTGAGCATCATGAGACCGTCTTTGTTCTTTGATTCTGGAACTGGACTAGTTGGGGAGGTGTGTTCATGCAGCACTCCTGGGATCATTCCTTGCAAAGCTTTGCTGCTCCTGTAGAGACCAGGGCAGAGACACACAAGGCCATGGTAGTAAGGACCACACACGCTTGGAAAGGGAAATCCACACTTTACTATTGTGCCTCTCTAGGGCCTGAAAGGTGGACCTCTTTCTTCAAAGGTCATGTGTTGAAGGCTGGATATTTTCAGCCTGCAATTTGGCATTAAGGTCAATGTGTGTAAAGAAGAGAAAAGCTGCCCAGGGGCATGGTGGCTCACGCCTGTAATCCCAGCACTTTGGGAGACCGAGGCAGGCAGATCACAAGGTCAGGAGTTCGATACCAGCCTGGTCAACATGGCGAAACCCCATGTCTACTAAAAATACAAAAAGTAGCTGGGCGTGGTGGCATGCTCCTATAGTCCCAGCTACTTGGGAGGCTGAGGCAGAGAATTGCTTGAACCTGGGAGGCGGGGGTTGCAGTGAGCTGAGATTGTGCTCGCTCCAGCCTGGCGACAGAGTGAGACTCCATCTAAAAAAAATAAAAAATAAAAACTCAAACTGACTTAAAGAAAAACAAAATAATGTGGAGATAGGCTTATGCTACTCAAAAGTCCAGGCATGGCTGGATCCAGCGTCCTAGCTAGTATTGTCATGGTCTGTTTTCTATCTCAAGCCTCTACCACCTTCTGTGTTACTTTCATTCTCAGGCACTATCTTAGCATGGGCTGCCGTAGCAAGATACCATAGACTAGTTGGCTCAAACCATAGAAATTTATTTCTCACAGTTCTTGAGCATGGAAAGTCCAAGATCAATGAGCTGACAAGGTCAATTTTTCCTCCTGAGGCCTCTTCTCTTGGCTTCCAGGCAGGCGTTAGCTTGCTGTGTGCTCACATGACCTCTCTTGGTGCGTGTACAGAGGGAGGAAGCTCTGGTGTCCCTTATAAGGTCACGAATCCCATCATGGGGCTTCCCTCATGATCTCATCTAAGCCTAATCAGCTCCCAAAGGCCCCATCTCCTGATACCATCACACGGGGGTCACGGCTCTAACATATGAATTTGCAGGGTATATAAACACTCAGTCCATAATAGGCAGTTTTTGTTTTGTTTTGTTGGCAGCATGAGGCTTCCATGTTCAAAAAGCAAGTAGAAGAATAAGGGCCTCTCTCCCAAGCTCAGTGGAGGTCATCTAAACACATCCCAGTGGCTCTGACTAGGCCACTGGCTCATCTGTGAAACAATCAGAGTGGCCAGTGTGGAGCTCAGTGGTCTGGTCAAACAGGTTATGGGCCTATATCCTGGACCAGGTTGAAGGAAAACTACACCCAGGGCCCCTGAGGCAGGGAGCAGGGAAGGGGTGAATGTACCAAAGAAATGCAATGAGCTTTTGCCAAAAAAAAAAAAAGGATAGCTGAGAGCCAGGGACACTCAGAAACAAATAGGCCTCTTCCAGCAACAATTATGAAGAAATTCTTGATCATCAAAACTTAGATCAGCCATCAGTGGAAACATCTAGCATTGGCCGGATAATTTTCAGGCTATCTTTATAGAGCTATCAGATTCTTGATGGGCAAAGAGAAAAGGATTAACTACAAGGAGTTCCTAATAGCTCCTATTTACCTGAATAACACAACTTATAAACCAGTGACCTTAACTCATTAGAGTGACAACTGGGGAAGGTATTCCTAGAGTAATATCCAAGCAAGACAAATCCTCCCATAGGGCTTGGCCTTGCCACTCGGTCACGACCCTCCATCCCTCTTCCCAGGCCGGCCCTGCAGTCACTCTGTTCCGGGCACACTGCCTTAGCTCTTTCAGCCTCCTAGAAAGGTGCAGGGCAACTGTCAGGGTTGCCAGTTCCTTTCACATGGTGGTAATGACCTTGCTGGCCAGACTCTGCAGTGTCTGAGTCTCCACGTCCACCCCCCATCTCCAGGAGCAGGCACAGACCCATAATTTGGCAGAAAAGAATATTGTGAAATCCTTGCAGCTGGGGTGTCAGGAAAAGTCCGAAGAGTAAGTGCTGCATTGTCTTGTGTCAACCACCAAGAGGGAATGGGAATGGTGATGAGGAACGCTGTGTGGGTCTAATGAACTCCTCACTGTGGGTGCTCCTGAGAATTTTGACTTTCCAGATCTTTGTGCTATTGTTACAAAAGCAGCAGACTGTGCATCAACAGAGAAATTCCACAGCTGTACAGTCAACTTTATGATCTTTCAAGTCAAGAATCAGACCAGGGCGAAGGGAAGCTATATCCGACCAACTGCTCACTGACAGAAGAATCGATTGAGACTGGAAATAAAGGGGAAAAAAAAGCAACTAGAGTAGCACCAGCCTGCTAGCTGTTAAGAAAGAAAACAGGGATTAAAAATTGTGTTAAACGTGGTGTGCTCCAAAAACACATTAAAATCTAGGAACGTGGAGGGAAGCTGGGGTGTCCTAGAAGACACATTAATTACAGCCCAACAGATACCAGTTTTGCAGAGAAAGAACATCCCACATTGCTTCAAAAACACAGGATCACAAATGAGCAGGAAGAAAAAAACTCTGTCCTGGAACACAGAAGAAGGAGGGAACCCAAAGTTCTTCATTTGAAGCTTGAAGCAGAAAACACAAAGATAGAAAAACAGCACAATCTCAGTAGAAAGGGACATTAAAGAGGAGACGGCTCTTGAATGGAGGGAATGAAGTGCAACATGGAAAATGGGTCATAAAACGGAGTTCAGCCATGGAGTTTATTCTTACTTTGAAATGACTCCAAGTCGAATGTGAAGTTGAGGCCATACATTAATTTTGTCCCGTATCATATGTCTCCCATTGATGCGCAACTCCCAGTTAATACAGTTTCGGTGCAGTGCTTGTGATTCTCCTCCCCCATTTACATTCTGGTCCCCCATTTGCTCTGGTGGCTTGGTGCTCTCATTCCTGCCAGCCAGCGAGCCTGGAGGTACTGCTATGAGCTTCGGATAATCCACAACTCTGCAGGACACAGACATCAAACTGTCGCTGAGATGGGAAGAGAATCCAGCTCTTGGCCCAGAGGAACTGACCTACTGTACTTTGTAATGGGACAGATGTCCAGCCCTGTCATGCTCCTGCTGGGGCATCAAAACAGCCATGCACCCATCTTCTGAGTTTGTTCCTAAATGCCACCTTCCCACTGCTTCAGCTCCTGGAGGGAAAAGGTTCTTTCCCTTATTTTTCTGGTTCTCTTGCTCCACCCTCTCAGCTCCAACTCGGGTACCTGGCAGGAGGAGTCTCGTGGGCTCTTGCTGTTGGAATGAGTCCCAAGTCTTCATCACCTGCAGGCACAGAGGTTCGACTGAAGCTGAATTTCTTAAGGGCCCACCTGTGCTTTAAAAGACCCAAGCCACGCTCACTTGCTAGATGAGGAAGTGGTATCTGGATCAGATCGTACACTGGAGACTGGTTGTAATCATAGTTATTTCCTTTTTAAATTGGGTTGGTGACACCTGAGCACCAGATGTCCACACACTCACATGCACAGGCGCCCACCTGCACACATTCCCACACGTACACCGCACACTCATAGGCGTGCCCACTCTGTCGGGTGGTGATGATAATTGTGGTAGCTCGTACTTTATTTTTCATCATTGTTATGATTCGTATTTTCATGAGGATGGGACAGGTATTATTGTCACCTGCGCAGCCAACAAAGGCATGGCATCCTCAGGGGCCTGGAGTTCGTTCCCCAACCCCCAACATTGCTGTCATGCAGTTTGTACCTTGAAATCGCCATCCTCCCAAAGCCCTTTGCCTCATCGCCATATCACCAGCTGCTGACCCAGCTCACTCCGCTTCCTCATCCCAGCTGCAGACGGAGGCCCTCTTCTCCACTGGCACCGCGCCTTTCCTTGTTCTCATGGGAAGCTCACAGAAGCCACGAACAGGTCTCATGCTCCTTGGTTTACAGGTAAAAAGCAGAGACCACGAAGTGACTTCCTCGCGGCCTCTCAGTGATAGTGGTCAAAACTCGATCTCAAACCAAGTCTGGCTGACCCCCTGTTCCATATTTGTTCTGCTAAACCTCTTGCACAATTTGGATCCAACCTTCTTTTACAGTCCCACTATCCCGCTCCTGAGGAAACCACCCTATTCCCGCCACGCTGTTTTTTTGGTTGTTTCCAGAGTGTGCCCCCACATGCATGGTGCTGCCCCTCTGCCTGGGACAAACCACTCCCCGCTCTCCCTTTTGGCTCTGGAAGATCCGCTCTTCCCTCAAGGCCCAAGTCAAACACTGCTTCCTCCTCCAAGAAGCCTCCCCTGGTGTCGCCACCTCCTTGCCATCTGGCTCAGCCACGTGCTGTCATGCATTTTCTCACACATTGCAGTTCCAGTAGCATAGCAGGTACTTTGTAAGTATGTTTTTAAGGCCCCTCTCCTTCCTTGCCCTGTGCCTTGGTAACTGCCATACCTCATTCTATGAGGTGCCTGCAATGTATAGGTCTAACACTCAGAAGGTCAGGTGCATGGAGGTGGCCTTGCCTTCGCCTTTCTTTTGCTAGACTGGGAGTTCCAGGAAGGCAGGGACTGGGTGCCCCAACACAGCTGTGTCCCAGACCCTGGCATGTTACAAGTACTCAGTAAGTAGTGCAGGAATAGATGTGCCCTCCCAAAGGTCAGGCGGTTCATAAACCTTAATTCTGGCCAATCCACTTTTTAAAAACTATTTAAAGTGCAGTAGATCATATGAAGGAGGAAATTGGCATGGAATGGCGTTAAAGCCACTTTGACCTTCACTTTTGCACTTATGGCACTCACTCCGTTAGCATCTGTCTGACTAGCCCACCTGGCTCTCCTCCAACCTCTGGCCAGCTGTCTCTAGCCAGGTTTCCACACTGCTTCCCTTCTCCCTTCTGCTTCCTCCCATGGAGATCTTTGGACATCCGGGTAAACTTCTGTGAGAGCCATCCCTGGGAGCCCACCTCAGCTGTTTGCAGAAATATTGTTGGACGAGTGCATGAGTCAGCGAGAGGCTTTGACGCACAGGCCACAGGGAGCCATGGTGGTTTTGCCAGGTGGCATCTACTCTGAAGGACACCCAAGGTCAAGTCTCTCAGCTCTCCCCAGGCCCCACTGTCACTCAAAACTCAGGATGTCTCAATCTAAACTCCTCTGGGTAGGTCCCAGACTCGCTTTCCACCTGACCTCTTCTCCAGAAGGTCCACACCATCTCAAGTCTATAAGCCTGACCCCAGGGAGATTTCTATAACCTACCTTATCCACCCAGGCCCTGCACACTCTCCCCTGTAGCGTCTCCTTCATCCCTCTCTTCTGTCACCATCCTCGTTCAACCCCCTTCCTTGATTTGAAAGTTGCCTCCCCCACTGTGCTTCTGTCTCCACCCCTCCTTTCATCACCATGTTGCACATTCTAGAAGGTCATATTTTAAAAACACTACTAGATCATATCTTAAATCCTGCCAACCCGTTGCACTCCAGCCCACCATGGCTCTCCGTGGCCTACATGTCAAAGCCTCTAGTTCAGTCTTATGCTTGTTCAATAGTCCTGCAAATATTTAGTGATCACTTACTCACCTACTGGTCAAGTGCAAGTTGCAAAGCCGGTTCTAAGAAAAACAACAGAAATAAGGAAACTATTCCCTGGGTGTGTAAAGGGAGCCCAGGTATCAGTTTAATAAAATGTTGTTAGTGAGGGGAAGCAGGTTGCGCAAAACCACATGAGGAATTCTGCAGAAGGGCCCTGGATGCTGGGGATCCTGAAGGAAGGGTTGGCTAACCTGGACCTCGAAGGTCATGCATCAGCCTTGAAGGTCATCCCCAGCATTAGTGCTGTGCGTGACCCTGAAGAGGAGGCTGGCCATCCAGTATGATGAGGGCAAGTGACCAGGCCCAGGAGCCGGGTCCCAACTGGGACATCTTGGCTCTGCTGCTGATCAACTGTATGGCTGTGTCTGTTTCATAGGGCTACCTTCACAAACTGCCACAAACTAGGTGGCTTCAGACAACAGAAATGTAGTCTCTCACTGCTCTTCAGGCCAGAAGTCTGAAATCAAGGGGTCAGCAGGGTTGGTTTCTTCTGCAGCATCTACAGAACAATCCCTCCCACATCGCCGTCCTCGCTTTGGGTGGCTTCTGGCCATCCCTGGTGTGTCTTGACTTGTAGATGTCACTCCCGTTTCTGCTTGCATCTTCGCTTGGCCTTCTTCCCTGTATCTGTGTGTCTCCTCTTCGGACTCTTCTAAAGACATGTGTCATTAGATTTATGGCCCACCCTAGTCCAGGACAATCTCATCTTGAGATCCTTAATTTAATTACATTTGCAAAGTCCCTTTTCCCAGTAAGGTCACATTCACAGGTCCAGAGATTAGGACTTAAACATATCTTTTCTGGGGGCTGGGGGGACACTACAGAACCTCCTACAGTGACCTGGGGGCTCTCATATTTATTTTCCTCATTAGTAAAATGGGCTCATGTTATCTGCTTTACAGGATTGCTGTAAATATTAAGGAAAATAATATATTCCTGGCTGGGCGTGGTGGCTCACACCTGTAATCCCAGCACTTTGGAGGCTGAGGCGGGCGGATCACGAGGTCAGGAAATTGAGACCCTCCTGGCCAACATGGTGAAACCCCATCTCTACTAAAAATACAAAAATTAACTGGCTATGGTGGCACATGCCTGTAATCTCAGCTACTCAGGAGGCTGAGGCAGGAGAATCCCTTGAACCAGGGAGTCAGAGGTTACAGTGAGCCGAGATCATGCCACTGCACTGCAGCCTGGAGACACAGCGAGACTCCGTCTCAAAAAAAAAAAAAAAAAAAAAAGGAAAAGAAAATAATACATTCGAGATTCTGGCTCATGGGGGCCATGGAGGGTCAAGAGTGACTACTGATAGGTCTAGAGTTTTGCAGGGAGTGATGAAAATATTCTGCAATTAGATAGTGGTGATGTTTGCATGACTCAGTGAATATGCTAAAAACCATTGGATTGTATGCTTTCAAGGGGTGAACTTAATGCTCTGTGAATTATTTTTCCATAACACTGCAATTTAAAAAAGGAGCCTGACTCAGGGCATCTTTTCATACATCATAGCTGCTATTATTATTATTGGTGTGCTGGTAATGCTGGTAATAACACTTTTTGTTTTTGAGACAGTATCTGACTCACTCTGTCACCCAGGCTGAAGTACAGTGGTGCAATTTTGGCTCACTGCAACCTCCGCCTCCCAGGTTCAAGTGATTCTCCTGCCTCAGCCTCCCAAGTAGCTGGGATTACAGGCACGCACCATTACGCACAGCTAATTTTTGTATTTTTAGGAAAAATGGGGTTTCACGATGTTGCCCAGGCTGGACTGGAACTTCTGACCTCAAGTGATATGCCAGTCTCAGCCTCCCAAAGTGCCGGGATTACAGGCATGAGCCACTATGCCCAGTCCTTGGTAATAACTATTCATAATGTGTTTTATCACAGTTTAAACTCTTACCTCTTCAGTCGTGCTCCCACACCCTGGTCGTGAGTTATATTTGAAATGGGAACCACAGGCAACGGGTCTTTGCATGTCTCACCTAGTGCGTTGCACGTAGTAAAGGGATAAAGA
The DNA here is from genome assembly GCF_024542745.1 of Macaca thibetana thibetana. Classification (NCBI taxonomy): domain Eukaryota; kingdom Metazoa; phylum Chordata; class Mammalia; order Primates; family Cercopithecidae; genus Macaca; species Macaca thibetana. The sequence goes on along the minus strand of NC_065586.1, from coordinate 122,193,073 downwards.
ATATTTGTTTCGATTGCACCTGAGTAGTTCACATGGAAATTGCTGAAGCCCTGTGGTGCTTATGTGTTAAGTAATACTGCTGCCACGACTGTTTATCAAACATGTATGGGGTGAGATATTACTTTCACCCATGAGTTCCTCCAAAAAAAAAAAAAAAAAGCCGAAATTAAATTTCAAGCCATCTGCTTTTCCACCATATGATTGACAGCACCACACTGAGACCAGAAGTCTTTTTCTAGGAAATTCAGTTAGCAGTTGGACACTGAGCTAGCCAGGATAATTCATGTTTTCTAATCATCATCTTATTACAGGCAGTCAAAATCCATGTGCCACTGTCCTGCTCGCCGGGTACAGTCAGAAAAATCAGGATCAGGCATTAAGCGGCCCTGGTGCCTGCTGCATCGTGGCTTTGGAGATTAAAAACTGAATTTTCAGAAGGACAAAAACTTATCTTGAGGAAATATGGGTCTCCTGAGTGTTCATTTTGAAAGCTAAAATAATCAACTAATAAAATTTTAATAGATTCCTCTTTGTTTCCAGTCAAGGAAAAACAACAGGATTTTACGTTTGAAAGGAAAGCTGCTGGTTCTCAAAGCAGCGGCTCCATTTTCTCTCATTCTAATTCTAGTCCTTTTCTTTTTTAATTCTGCTTTTTTTTCATGCTCCTGCTGGTTCTGGGCCCTTCTCTCAAAACTGCACAAAGGGAAGCAGGTGAGTGTGAGGATGAGAGGTCCAAGCCTGGGACACACAGGTCCCGACTGGGTTCCCAGCTCTGCCACCTGCGCACCTTGGACAGTGGGGTCATGGCGGGAGCTGCAGCCATGATCAACAGAGTGCTCAATCTACGGAGCACGGCCCAGACCCTGGGTCCTAGAAGAGTGCCACGGGGGGTGACCCTCACCACCCTGAGAACCCCTTTCTCTCTGCCCCAGAATGTGGCCTCAGCCTGAGGTGATGGCTGGCCCAGCCTCCTCCTGTCACTCTAGAGAAGGGACCCGCGGTCTTCATCTTTCCCAAACATTGGAGACTTTCTTCTCATCTTTTCCTCCTACTCTACCAAGGGAGAAAGAACCCCATATGCAAAGTCCACTGGATTTAAATTCCATGCCCTGACAGTCTTCCAACTTCAAGTTTACAACTCAGCATCTATGACATTCAACTTAAAACAAATTACATTCACTTATCTAACTCAGGGCCAGTAAGGGCTGTGAGAACATCAAAATGTTGTATCTCAGAAACCCTGAATGCTTGCATTTTGTGTCCACTGTTGTTTCCAGCAGTTCTTTAGAGCTAAATAATTAATTACACCCAAGACAGTCCAAAGCAATTATTTAATTAAGCTTATTATAGGCTGCCAATTGTTTGCAGTAAAGGGAAGGCCTTCATCTTGATTTCTCAACATCTGGCCTTTGGATGACTTAAAAGATAAAAGAAGATAAGGAAATATTTTTACGACTAAGTAACAATTGCTAGAAGTATTCCACTAAGTAGAAAAACTTTTTCAGTAATTTGCTTCTCATGATTAGAACGTGGTGACATGTTTTACGTTTTGTTCAGCTTATTTAGATCCAATGTAAAATCGAAAATGCTGCATTACAAAATGAAATGTTACTGCCATTTTCTCTTTAGGGCAGAATTGATGGTATTCATTTCCACTTTCCCCTTGCTTGTTTTTGTTTTTTTGTTTTTGAGAGGGAATCTCATTCTGTCACCCAGGCTGGAGTACAGTGGCACATCTTGGCTCACTGTAACCTCCGCCTCCTGGGTTCGACAATTCTCCCACCTCAGCCTCCCGAGTAGCTGGGACTACAGGTGCGTGCCACCACACCCAGCTACTTCTTGTATTTTTAATAGAGATGGAGTTTCGCCATCTTGTCCAGGCTGGTCTTGAACTCTTGACCACAGGTGATCCACCCACCTCAGTCTCCCAAAATGCTAGAATTACAGGAGTGAGCCACTGCAGCCGGCCTCCCTTTGCCTATTTTTTTAAAGTTCGCATCCTTAATTTAGGCTTTTAAAACTCAACTGTAATAAACAAAAATCCTCTCCTACCTATTCCAAAGTTAGAAGTCTACATTTTATTTCATAAAGAACATCTTAGAGAAAGAGACACAAGCCACTCCACAGAGTTGTTGACCAAAGTAATTCCTGAGTGATCTGTTTGGTGATACACATGGACACCAGTGTGGGGGAAGACAACACTTCATAGAATGACTTTTAGTCAATCTGGCCTTTGGATGACTTAAAAGGAGACATGAGAACATTTTCATGACTAAGTAACAATTTCTACAAATTTGGGATTTGAAAATATCAAAAAATGTTTTAGTTGCTCCAAACCACATTGGACTCCCTCTTCTCTGAAGCATTAAGTTTTATGGTTCTTTCAATGTACATCTTAGCTCTCATGTGATTTCTAATTGTCCCAGGTATCTCAATGCTTCCTTGTCTATTAGGATACAAGCATCCTGAGCATGATAGATCTGTTTCTCCCATTGCCCATAACAACTCATAAAACAGGATTGGTAGAGTAGGCCAGCTAAATAATAGTGAGTTGATTAGTCTGTATTTGCTTACCGGTCGTGTTCAGAATAGATACTTGACTAACTCAAACCTCTTCCTTCCGTATCATTTGAGCGTTGAGATACTGTCAATCAATTTTTTTTTTTTTTTTTTTTTTTTTTTTTTTTTTTTTTTTGAGACAGAGTCTCCCTCTGTCACCAGGCTGGAGTGCAGTGGTGCGATCTTGGCTCACTGCAAGATCCGCCTCCCGGGTTCACACCATTCTCCTGCCTCAGCCTCCAGAGAAGCTGGGACTACAGGTGCCCGCCACCACACCCAGCTAACTTTTTTGTATTTTTTTTAGTAGAGTTGGGGTTTCACCGTGTTAGCCAGGATGGTCTCGATCTCCTGACCTCATAATCCACCCGTCTCGGCCTCCCAAAGTGCTGGGATTACAGGTGTGAACCACCACACCTGGCCTGTCAATCTTAAAATTTAAGAGTTGTTAAATACTACCTACAAATGGGCCATCAATGAGCATAGGATGATAAATGACTGAACAAATAGGTAAGCAGTAATGAATGACATAGGAACACCTTATACAATCTAAGCTTTCTTGGAAAGAAGCTTAGATTAAGGAAAACTCATGGAGTTTGCAACTTGACCAGCTATTCCTCGAGGATTGATGTATACCTAGATCCTTGGGTTGCTGTAATATAAATTATATATTAGAACTAATTATGTATTATACATATTATTATATATTGTATATAATTATATATTAGAACTAATGCCCTGAACATCATTTCCATCTCCGAGACCTCATCCTCAGTCCTGAATTTGCTAAAATAATCTGCAAAATTTTGTGGTTATGTATGTTGGGGCTCAGAAACTGATACTCCAAAATATGACTCTTTGACATACTGAACTGTAGAAAAACCCTCAAGGTCTCTCTGGCCCCTGGCACCCACCTTCACCCCATCTCTGTCTCTCCCAAAGCACAGAATGAAGTTGTTCTCTGAAGTTCCTTTATCTCCCTAAACTAGACACCCTCCAAAAAAGAAATCAATGACCTTGGTCCCTCTCTGAGTTTTCATTAACTCATGTCACAGGAAGAAAGACCGAAGCCTGTGGACACATCCAGACAGACTTTTGTCATAAACAATCGTCCGCTCTGCGGGCCCAACAGACTTTGTCCCAGGCCACTGTGTGTTCTTCAAGCCCAGTGAATTCCCCTAAAAGTCACTTATTCACCCCCTAAAATTATCCATACTTCCCTCCCTTTCTCCTAAGAAGAAGGGTATATAACCATTTGTACCCCCATTGAGTAATCATTCTTCTACAATTCACCTGTGCTATGCATGTTAAAATAAACTTGTATGCTTTTCTCACATAATATATCTGCCTTTTGTCAGTTGATTTGTAGTGAACTTTCAGAGGGCAAAAGGGGACATTTTTCCTTAGCCCCTACAGGTATGGATGTGAATTATTCTAGGGAGAGTCTGAGGAGGTTCATGTCTCACAAAGGTTAGTAGTAGTCACTGTATTAGAAGGGTCCATTTTCAGTCAGATGAATTTTGCATGAAAATGTTGTGTCTTTCCAAAGTGGAGAGATAGTGGTCACCTTGCTAAATAACATAAGGTACTAGACACGTGGGAATTCAGAGCTGCCAGTTTGCTGTTACCCTAATTGTCATTTCTCCGAAGAAAACCTTTCTCTCAACATCAGGAAGCACCTTTTAAATTAAAGCACTTCACTGCCCCACCATAGGAAAGAGAGAAATGAAAACCAAGCTGCAGGCCAAGGTTCCCATCGTTTGAAAGAACCCGACAGCCCAAGGCTAGCATTACTCATTTCCAGGGAGTGGGACGTGGCCTTAGCCGTGAGCTCCAGAAGGTCAGACATGTGTCATGGTCCATGGCTAAATGTCACCTTCTGTCTCTGCAAGTTAGAGTCTTCAGCAAATTTGTCCATTTTTACAAAGAATCTATGCTTTTATTCCCAGACCTAAAGTTGGCTCAAAAGGTTCTTTCTTAGTTATTGTCATTCCCAGAAATGTATTTATATTATTAATGCTATATTTTGTATCGCAGAGCCATGAGTGACCAGTATTCCTATGAGCAGATGGGTTAACAAAATACAGAACTTTCCTGAAATTCTCAGTCTCCCGATTAACATGTTAACAGATGCCTAATCCATGGATCTGCCCTTATTAATAGTAAAGAGAGCTACCACCTCCCAAGCACTGACTTGGGGCCTGCCCTGGGCTCAGTGTTTTGACTCAATGACATAGCAACCCTGAGAAGTAGGCACCATTATCCTCATTTTACAGGTGAAGAAACCAGGGCTGAAAGAGACTAAGAAAGTTAAGGTTACCAAACTAGTAAGTAACAAAATGGAACTCAAACCCAGAGCGCTTCCAGACTCCAGAGGCCACCCTCGCAACATGGAGACTGACATTTCTCCCTGTGGTGTTCCTCGATTCCAGAAAAAGCCGAACACAGGATCCAGAGGCCAGACCTGAGCCTCCAAGAAGCAGTGCTAATGCTCTGTGTACTTAAGTGGGTTCTTTTATGCACACATCTCCCACAAATTAAATAAGTAAATAAAAAATATCAATTTGTACTCATGCTTATAATTCCATCAAATATTTAGGGAATAGGGCTGATCAGGATAAATAATTAGACGTAGGAATTGTCATTTCATAAAAAGATTTCCTAATGACTTTTGGAGCAACTTGGATGGAACTAGGGCCCTTATTCTAAGTGAAGTAACTCAGGAATTGAAAACCAAATATGGCATTTTCCGGCTTCTAAGTGGGAAGTAAGCTCTGGGTACACAAAGGCATCCAGAGTAATATAATGGACATTGGAGACTCAGAAGAGGGAGGCCAAGAGGTGGGGGAGGGATGAAAGACTACCTGCGGGGTACAGTGTACACTACTCGGATGACAGGTACACTAAAATCCTAGACTTCACCATTACACAATTTATCCACATAACCAAAAGCTACTGTACCCCTGAGGTTACTGAAATTTTTTTGAAAGTTAAACATTTCCCTTTTGCCATGTGGCTGCTAATTCAGATACAGTTACTTCTAAGCAGTTGAAACATCTTTTTCCTCATTCTTCTTCCCGGCAATATATCTTTGAGACATAAAAAGTGATAAAAACATACAAAAGCAAAAGGCACTGTATTCTTTACCATAAAATATTTCAAACAAAAGACAATTCCTAGGTTAACTTTCCAAAAGATTTGCAAAATGAATCAGTGCAGACATATGTCACAGAAATGTCCTTTCCGATTAAAATCTGAGAATATAAATAAATTGGTGTTTCTTTTTTCATTCTCTCTCTTGTTAAGAGCTGTGTCTTAGCCATAAACAAGAAGCTGCCCTTAAAATTATACTTTTTCTTATTTCTGTTTCAACAGGGGACTTATTATGTTTGAAAATGAAACCTATGTCTTAGAACCAATGAAAAATGCAACCAACAGATACAAACTCTTCCCAGCAAAGAACCTGAAAAGCATCTGGGGATCATGTGGATCACATCACAACACATCAAGCCTCACTGCAGATAATGTGTTCCCACCGCCCTCTCAGACATGGGCAAGAAGGGTAAGAGGGATACCCGATTTTGTGTTTCTGGGAAGCTAGGAGCTCAAGCTATGGATACCCAATATTATGATATCTGGAGAAATGTTGCCATCTAGATGATGTGGCATCTGGGGGATAGAAGTACCCAGTTTATCTGGAGGTGGTAGACATTATACAGTGGAGTGTAACCATAACCCAAATCCCCATCACTGTATTGGAGATGTCAGCCTCAGACTCATTAAAATATGCTGGGTGAAGTCACATAGTTGGGATCAGAGGATGACAAAATCACCATTCATGAAAACTCCCAAGAGACCCTATTATGGTCCTAGGCCCAGGGTTGGGCCCCACCATGGCAAGCAAGAGAAGATTGGACCCTGACCTACTCTCTAGCAGCTCTCCATCTCCTGGAGGCGAAAGACCACATAGAGCCTTCTTTATGAGCAAGTTTGGGCTCTTACTATAATTCGCAGAGAATTCTCACTCTTTGCCCACACACTTATGCAGAGGTGAATGGGGCCTTCCTCCACGTGGTGTGCCTCAGGAATCTTACTTACCCACAGTCCCAGCTGCAAATGCTTGTCCTAGCAGTCTGTGTTTTCTGGCCACCAGCCCCTGGATCCGCTCATAAAATGTCTTCCTTTTTGCAGTAGCACCGGAAAGAATAGTTGCCTAAGGGAGTCTGCGCTGCAGACAGTCTTCCCTTCCTGACACGCGTAGCGTCCCACCATGAAACCTCCACCCCTAAGGGCGGCCTGCCCTTTTTCTGTCTGGTATTATGTGGGCACCAGAGGCCACAGTAGAGCTCTGTTAACAAGGATTAAAGGTGATCGTTCCCAACATTTGGCTGGAGGCTCTGAATTTAAATGAGCAGAAACAGATAGGAAATTATCAACAATTTCCTGATTTTTCATTTCTGGATTTCCTGTTCCTCTGTTGACAAGAAATCAAGAAAATGTATAGATAGGATGTCACTTGTGCTTATATTTGAGTGTCCGGGAACATTTCTTCCAGGTTCCTTCTAACACATTGTTGTCTCCTAACTTTAATTTCGGTAGACCACTGCTTAGCACTCAGCATTTAATGAATATTATTCTTGGTTCATTCTAAATCATTTTTCTATTTGGAAACGGTAGAGGTTATCACAAATGATATCTTCTCATTCTCTTTTTTTTTTTTTTTTTTTTTAGACGGAGTCTCGCTGTGTCTCCTCCCAGGCTGGAGTGCAGTGGCACAATCTCGGCTCACTGCAAGCTCTGCCTCCCAGGTTCACGCCATTCTCCTGCCTCAGCCTCCCCAGTAGCTGGAGCACCTGCCACCACACCCGGCTAATTTTTTTGTATTTTTAGTAGAGACGGGTTTTCACCGTGTTAGACAGGACGGTCTGGATCTCCTGACCTCATGATCTACCCGCCTCGGCCTCCCAAAGTGCTGGGATTACAGGCGTGAGCCACCGCGCCTGGCCGATTCCTTCTCATTCTTAGAATTCCCCTCATACCTGTGGATAGATGTCTGTTCCCCTAAAACTGCTCTTACCTGAACCAGTTCAGGACTTTTAACTCTAATTTTACATTCGTTCTTTCAGTCCAGGTATTCTGCTTGTGTAACCCTCACGTCTTCTGTTTGCTAGTGTGTTTCTAAGAGTTTCTATGGCAGGTGCTCACAACCTCTTTTTCGTTTCCTGCCCCGTCACAGGACGGAGAGGAACTCTCCCATCTGGTACTGTGGCTCACCTTGACATTGCTGCTTGGTGGCAGAACATTGTATCCTAATCCCCAGGAACAGAGCTTGAAAATTACCGCCCCCCAACCTCCACCCCCACAAGCTCAGGAGACTTTTCATCCTGTGCTTCTCCCCGCTACCTGTCTTAGTGATGGACTTAAAGACTAGCCTCTGGGGTCCCACGGCGTGTTTATTTTACTCTTCAGATGCTTTTGCCTTTGATTCCAAACCTTGAAGGAGATGTGATTAAGCTGTGGCTTTACCGGTCATAAACAAGTAGGACATTTGCATTTTGTTTTCCAGGCTCTTTGCTTTGAGTACCTTGTTGAATGCATGTTGCCCACGTTATGAGATTTATAACTTGATGGTTTAAATGACACTCAAATATGTTTGTCGTTTCATTTAGCAGTACAAACTTGATCTGTACTTGCCAGCCATATTTTAATTCTTTTAGCTTACAGCTCTCTAGAAGCATGATTGTAATTTCCAGTCATTTTGACTTGTGGAGAAATGGGGAGAATGGGAATAATAACGGTGCTTTGTGAATAATGCGTGCTGAAGTGCAAATGAGCCTTTAAATTGAAAAGGGAAGGCACTGATGCCGGTCAACTCAGTTCTCAATATTTCTCTCTAGAAAGCGCTGTGATGGTTTTTATGGAAGAGAAAGCATCCTGGACTTAAAATGCATGTATATAATGAAAATGGTGTGAAAAATAATTTCAAATATGTGGAATCCTTGTGAATTGGAATTATATAGTAGATTATTTTGGTTAGCACCTATGGTAAATATGAAAGGGATATTTCCTGCCCTGCTTACACTGCCTTTGTTTCACTCTTAAAAAAAAAAAAAAACAAAATCAACGGAAAGGCTGCTAACTAATCTTGTTTATGCAATGCAGCAACTGCATTTGCTTTTTCCCTATATTTTTCTGCCCCCACTAAATGTTAACTATTGCAAAGACTGGTTTGCAGACTCTGGTTTTTCTGCAGGTGTCTGCGTTTTTCTTCACAGAGCATCAGGAATAAATCTGCACTCAGGGTATACACTGGCTGTGATATAAACCTGAGCTATTGTTTGTCTTTTTCACAAGGCTCTACATTAGATTTTAGTGAGAACCCAAGTTGCCCCTCGAAGGGCACAGAGAATCAGGGGCGTCACAGTCAGCTCGTTCTCTCTGTGGATTTTTGAGTCCAGCCTGAAGCCTCCTTACTGTTCAGCTCCCCCACGGCAAACTCCTTCCCTCTCCATCGGCTACTCACTCAAGAATGCAAACCAATTTTAACATTATCCTAAGCAAGCTCTGAGCAAGGCAAAGACGGTACATCTACTGGAAAAAATCACATAAGACATCCCAAAGGCAAATGCAAATTAGTTTTGAATTGCCTTTTCTTTAGGGATTATCCGTGCCATTGTTCCCCTCCATTAGTATGGATAATTATGAGTCAAATAGAAAAGTTGCTGCCTTCTCTGAAAAGAAATGTTTGCTTGGGCCGCTTGTACATATAGGACAGCAAGTTGGGGAGGTGCTGTTTTGCTTCCTCGAAGGTGGCCATTCTGAAATGAACTGGTGCTATTGCTTTTGTGTTTCTAGACAGCCTGTCGTATTTGTTTAAAGAACGCACAGTAGTGGTGGGGTATTTGTAGCCACAGTAGTATATAACACATTATATGTAGAGCCTAATGAGAGTTGAATATCAGGAATTGGCCAGAACTGTTTAAAAACTCCTTAATTATGACAGGCATACTGAATTCCTCTCTAACAACCATCCTTGCTTCCATGCCTCTTCTAAGAGACTATCATGTTCTCTTATTACCTTAGTTGTTCTTTTTTTTTTTTTTTTTGAGACAGAGTCTCGCGCTGTCGCCCAGGCTGGAGTGCAGTGGCGCGATCTCGGCTCACTGCAAGCTCCGCCTTCCGGGATCACGCCATTCTCCTGCCTCAGCCTCCTGAGTAGCTGGGACTACAGGCGCCCGCCACCGCGCCCGGCTAATTTTTTGTATTTTTAGTAGAGACAGGGTTTCACCGTGGTCTCGATCTCCTGACCTTGTGATCCGCCCACCTCGGCCTCCCAAAGTGCTGGGATTACAGGCGTGAGCCACCGCACCCGGCCACCTTAGTTGTTCTTAAAGCTTGGCAGTGGGGGCAGGATACAAGGCTCACACCTGTAATCCCAGCACTTTGGGAGACTGAAGCAGGCGGATCACCTGAGGTCAGGAGTTCAAGACCAACCTGGCCAACATGGTGAAACCCTATCTCTACTAAAAATACAAAAATTAGCAGGGTGTGGTGGAAGGCATCTGTAATCCCAGCTACTTGGGAGGCTGAGGCAGGAGAATCGCTTGAAACCGGGAGGCAGAGGTTGCAGTGAACTGAGATCGTGCCACTGCACTCTAGCCTGGGCGACAAGAGTGAAACTCTGTCTCAAAAACAAAACAAGACCAAACAAACAAACAAACAAAAACGCTTGGCGGTGGGGAACAGGGCAGCACCACTTCCTTGGCCCTGGGCTTTGAATATCTGTTTGTGTGAGTGGAGGCTCCAGTTTTCCAGGTGTGGATTCCTAGTGAGTTTCAAATCCACTGAAGCTCTGGATAAATAAATAATAGACCTCACTTGTGTCATTCGTTTTTAAGGTTTAATTTCAATACTTCACACTTGTCCCTATTAACATTCAGTTTGCCAGATTCAGCCTATTCTCCTGGCAGTTTGTCTTATTTGTTTACTTCTGCCCACCTACATGTCGGCCAGGTGTCAGAGGCTGTATCCTGTGTGGGTATGATCAGTGTGTGCTGTCCCCATGCCAGTCACGGTCAAGGATGGTGGAGACAACCTTTCCTAACCGAAATCGGAGCTCAACCTACAAATATGTGGAAATTGATCTTAGAGTCAAGGCGTGGAGCCTTGCTTGAGCTAATACTGATATTTTCTTGCCTAGAGGAAGAGAAACCAAACTTTTGATTGATTTCATTTGCTGATCTTGCTGGCAATGGAAACATTGGCTCTGGTCTCATTGTGATTGTTTTTTTCTGGCTATCGGGTGATAGCACAGCCGGCTTGCATGTGGCTGCCCATGTCCACCATGACTGCCACCTCTCACCTGGACAACTGCATGGCCTCCTCGCTGCACTCTCAGCTTCTAATATCATCCAGTATCATCCCCCTAGAATCCATTCTCCTTCTAGTAGCCAGAGCACTATATATAATATATACTAGTATATTATAATATAATATATACTATATTATATATTATAGTATATATACTGTATTATATAATATATACTATATTGTGTATTATTATATACTATATACTCTGTATTATATAGTATATACTATATTATATACTATATATTATATACTATATTATATATCATAGTATATATACTATATATACACTATATTATATAGTATATATTAATATATACTATAGTATATATTTTATATAATAATTATATATAATATATTAATTATATATTCATTTTATATAATATATAATATATTAATTTTATATAATATATTAATTATACATATTATATATATTAATTATAAATATATATATTTTGAGATGGAGTCTCACTCTTTTGCCCAGGCTGGAGTCAGTGGTGCCATCTCAGCTCACTGCAACCTCCACCTCCCAGGTTCAAGTAATTCTTGTGCCTCAGCCTCCCGAGTAGCTGGGACTACAGGCATGTACCACCACGCCCGGCTAGTTTATGTGTTTTTAGTAGGGGCAGGGTTTTACCATGTTGATCAGGCTGGTCTCGAACTCCTGACCTCAAGGGATTTGCCCACCTCGGCCTCCCAAAGTGCTGGGATTACAGGCGTAAGCCACTGCTCCCAGTTGCAATACTTTTAAAATCTCACATTCAAGGCCCCCATGCTCTTAGATTATTAGGCTATCACTCAACCTTCTTGCCATGGCCCCAGTGTCCTGTCCCCATCTTCCACCTCCTCTCATCCATTCTTGTCCCCCATTTGCCAGACTCCAGCCATACAGCCTGTTGCCAACACCCACAAGCTCTCCACAGCCTCAGGACATCTGCTGTTGCCTTTCCATCTGCCTGGAACACTGTTCCTGCAATCTTTCCACACATGCCTGCTTCTCATCCTTCAGGCCTCAGCTACCTTAGGCCTGCCCACTGCCCACCTTCATCCTACCTGCAGAACCCTGTGGATTTCCTTTGCTGTACTTTTCACAGACTCTCTCTTACTTTTGTTAATTCTGTATGGGCTCACCTTCTCCAAGCCCCCACCAGAATATGAGTTTCAGGAGGACACTGGGTTTCAGGAACGTGGGTTCCCTGTCCACACTGTGTCCCCAGCACCCTCCACAGTGCCTAGCACAAACAGCACCCCTGGTAGATAGCGTGGGATGAGTAAGTGTTATACAAATGATATGACCCATATGAAGAAAGATTTGCAATAAGGATTTATTGCAGCCCCAGTCTCAACTTGCTTTTCTAACTTGAGTTAAGTTCCCACTGCCAGAGTCCTCATCGCAGGCTGCTTGGGGGATATTTATCCTTGGAAACTTGGCTGTGATGACTTTGAGAGGCCCAGAAACTGGTTCTCTCTTGAGCAAGATTCAAAGAAGGCCTCTGCCTCCACGTGGGAACGGAGACTTTTGGGCCAATCTCAGAGGCTGCTGTTCTCATTTGAGGAAGGGCTTTTGTTCATAACCCCCAAAATGAAAATTCAATCGAGCAACCAGTTTCTTTTTTTTAATTTTTTAAAATTATTATTTTAATTTCTTCTTAAAAAAAAAAACAGGATACACGTGCAGAATGTGCAGGTTTGTTACATAGGCATACATGTGCCGTGGTGATTTGCTGCACCTACTGACCTGTCCTCTAAGTTCCCTCCCCTCATCCCCCACCCCTCAACAGGCCCTGGTGTGTGACATTCCCCTCCCTGTGTCCATGTGTTTTTATTGTTCAACTCCCACTTGGTTCTCTGTTCCTGTGTTAGTGTGCTGAGGATAATGGCCTCCAGCTTCATCCATGTTCCTGCAAAGGACATGATCTCATTCCTTTTTATGGCAGCATAGTATTCCATGGTGTATATGGACCACATTTTCTTTATCCAGTCTATCAGTGACGGGCATTTGGGTTGGTTCCATGTCTTCAGCAACCAGTTTCAAATGTTGCTCTCCATATCACAAATTTAAAAACATGATTCTTTGTTGTTGTTGCTGCTGTTTTTAACTGGACAACCAGATAGGTGGAAATCACGTGGGGATAATGTGAGCCTCTCTCTGTGTGTGCAGCTAGCAGTAGAATAAGCCTCTGCCCTGAGCCGAAGACTCCCCCAGTGCTTTTCTTTATTATGTGGTTAAGCTTCCCTCTGAGCTTGCAGTTCTCTGAATTCGTGAGAAAATGTAGACTTCTCTGAAAATTGCAGAGACAGGAAAATTGTGTTCACATGTTTGTTTTTATTATCTGGAATTGTGTATTTTCTGAATGGCGATCCTAAGCCAGTTGGAAAGATCCCATGGTCGTTTATGTCACCCCTCTGCAGGCTGAAAAGTGTAAACGTCTAAACAACCAGATTCCTTTCCATGAGTTTTTCAACAAGAGATTAGGTTTTCATTTCTGGAGCTTTATTTTCTTCCGCATAATTAGCCAAATTTGTCAATGGTTAATCAGGGAATTGTGGACAACAGAGAGGGTTCTGCCTCTTTCACGCCTCAATGAGGAAAAAGGTCAAGGTCTTCACACTTTCAGAAGGTGACTCATTTTGTGTGCACCCGTGGGTACCATGGGGACAAAGGTTTTTTCTTTTATAAGTAACGCACAGTTATCCCCATAAAGCATGCCTACAGGTATGCTTACAAAGCCTGACAACTTCTTCTCATAACGTTTAAACGTATGAGAAATTGTACCTTTCCTGGTGCTTTATTTTTCCTTTTCTGTAAGGTTTCCAGATATCTTTAGGAACACCTAAATTCGTGAATTAGCACAGCTGGGCAGCAAGAAGGAACACTGCTATAATACAAACATTTTTCTTGTAAAAATCTGTTTGGAAGATCCCGGACTGATGAGGATTTGTTTTATAAAAGATGTTTCCCTCAGGATTATGTGACTGGAAACCTGGCTCAAAGCATACTTTCATGATTTTCTTTTGCTTTTGTCTGAAAGAGTGGTTATAACATGCAAGTTTTTACCTTGAAGCAGTGTGCGTAGTTAACTCATAAACCAGCAATATCAGTCATCAGGACCAAAGACCAACTCGACCCCCACTTCCTCCAACTGCATTTTATGGCAGAAACAGAGGCTTTGTTTTTTGTTTTTAATGTTTGCTTTTCGAGACCACCCTCCATGAACTGCTTTATTTCTCTTAAAAATGCGTTTGGAATTCTCCCAGTAATTCGCAGAAGAGTGTGAATGCTTTTTGAGGAAGTTTGATTAAAATGTGACCCACTTCAGGAGCCGCCTTTGTGGGGGACCGGGTTCCTATTTCTGCTGCCTGAATCATCTCCATTCATCCACTTCCATATCACTTTCCATGTTCTCTCAACTGTTTCACTCTTATGAAATCCCTGTTCTCCAGGGGCATATTGCAGTCTTATTTTTTCTTAACTCTATTTCTTTCTCTTTCTTTTTGCTCCTTTTTCCTCCTCATACCTTTCTTACTTCTCTGTTCATTAGTCTGACCGTTCCCTTTTCTCCAGACCACCCCAGTCTTCCATTGCTTCTAATTAGATTTTTATATGATCATTTAAAAAATGATTTTATGGTTCCTGTTCAAAATGTATTCTCCTCCACTTTTCTCAAGTCTCAAAACAGGTACACTTAGACCATAAAGACAAAGGGAACAGCCACAATGCATTGAACTCCATCATCTTCTCTAATGAGCTTCCAATGTGCTACACGTGGTCTGAAATACATGACCTTTGACTGGCTGCTGTTCTAGGGAGTGCATTGATTCTGTTTGTTTATGTGCTCATTTTGTTTAACAGTCTTGATTTTTTTCTGCTCCAATAATCCATGATTCAGCAGAAAGGTTAAACTCCTTTTTAAGGGTTTTCCAAGTGGAAATGGAAGCTGGTCACTCATGTTGAGAAGGTTGTACAAAGAGATGGTTGGAGCTGGGGTAAACTTCTAGATGGAATGGAGATGTGGGGGGCCTGGTGGGGATGGGGGTATAGAGTCTCAGCCTAAAGTGTTTGGACTGAGAGACCCTGGCGGTGTTCCAGAAGCCCCAGAGAGGCATTAAGAGAGACTAAGTGCATGTTCACTCTTGGCAGCATAAAAGGGAGACCCTCAAGGCGACCAAGTATGTGGAGCTGGTGATTGTGGCGGACAACCGAGAGGTAAGAACCTTTTGAAATTTCTCAGTATGGTTGTTGAGAGAAAAAAGAAAAAGGACATGTTCTGCAAGTTATTACTTGCTTTAATGAACCTCGTTTTCTATGTGCTCTTAAAAGCAGTGGAAACAACCCATTGAAACAATGGTTTTCTGATTTTATAAAGTATACAATATTAAAAATTTATTTGATCTATAAAGTAATGGCAAAGCCTGCAGGAAAAAAAAAACAGAGTTGCCCTATAGCTAAGCGCTCCAGACGAGGAGAATTAACTGAGGGGAATGACAGAAGGCTTTAGATTATATCCTAAGACATTTTGGGGAAACGTTTAGTCTTTAAAATGGCACATTTAAAATAATCGCATATGTCATTAATCAAAATGAATGAATGAATGAATGAAGGCTATAGAGACACAGCAGAAAAATCCTCCCCTCTGAGCTATGGCTTGATACTACCTCCGTTTTTTATTTTAATTAATTTTGAATTAGTTTTTCTAAAGATTATCTTCTCTGTATTTACTTACTGCCTCATTGGCATACATGAATTGGGTGATTGGGTAATATTTTCTCATAGACTCTTTCAACACATATGAATGAAACACAGGCTTGATTATTTTTCAGAAAACGATTCCCGTTCTGGAAGGTCAGATTAGAGAGGGGAATGGGAAATTTGTTGATTTTTTTTTTTTTTTGTCTGTTCTCCTCTGGATTGTTTGACAAGTTGCCATGAGCTTCTATTACTTTTACTTTTTAATTTTTAAAAACAAATACAAAGAAAATTTCTCAGGAAGTTAAAATCAAGTCGATGATATGAAAAATGGCTTTGGACTGACTTCTAGTTGTCTGTTTCCTCTTTGCCAAAACATGTCACTGCCTCCATCATTTATGAGGCTGGAAAATTGCAGAAGTTGCTGTCTTGAGAGCACTTGGCTTAGGCAAATTTCAGGGAATTTCAGGGAGTCCCCAGCCGGGAAAGATATTCAGCAGGATGCAAGCTCATTTCACCATGAACTGTGGAGGGTCCCCAGTGGTTTGTAAAATCCCAAGACTTCACATTTCCAGGAGCCAGGAAGATGAGACATGATTGATATTCTTGCTGGTATTAATGCTGACATTTAAAATTGTTAAGTTTCAGAGGCAAGGAAAAGATCTGGAAAAAGTTAAGCAGCGATTAATAGAGATTGCTAATCACGTTGACAAGGTAAGTTCTTTTTCGGTAGTTAAATCATTCAGATCATGTAAATGTTTGGAAATGAGATTGGGGGACCTCATCTGACTTAGCACGAAGACGAGATTCTGCCTCTGGGCCTTGGGTTGGAACTGTTTCCTGTCCTCTGAGTGTATAATTCCTGGGTCATGGGGCAGCTTCAGGACATGCCAGACCACAGCTGTCTGGACTTTGGTGGTCTTGGGGACATGTCTTCCTCCAGGCTGTCTTCTGGTCAGGTGGAATACCAGTGTGAGGGTGTTTTGGACTTCCCAGTTAGCTCCAGAACCCCTACAGAGTTCATTGATCCTTTGGATTGCTCCTGAGCCAGCCTCTCCCAGGTCTCCCGATGACAGATCCCACAGGCCCCTGCAATCTGTCCCCATCATTGCAGGCCTGTACCAATGTAACCCTGAGGGTGGGCTTGCATTTCTAAGGGATCCATAGGCTTCACTGTCCTGGAACACAGGAGTTGACTTTCAGCTCAATCAGCTATTGGAAAATCCCTTGCTAAGAACAAATAGGTCAGAAACTCACCTTTCACAAAGATAATTTCCTTGCTGGAGGAGCCCCTGGAAACTGGGTCCTATTCCTGGGGTACTTGTTCACTAACTGCTCCTCACACTGTGGGCCGGCAAAGAAAATGGCAGCGTTCTCTGTGTAAACCACCTGTCCTTCCTCAATGCATCCTGCTGGAGAGGATGTTGGCTGTTTGATGCTGATGACCCTCAGCCTAAAATAGGCTTCTTACAAGTCCCACATATTGGAGTTGCCCTGGGAGCTTCTGAAAGCATTGCTGCTTTCAAGGGGCAGGGCAGGGGAGGAAGTTAGACCTCAGAATTTTCAGAAGCTCCCCAGCAATTCTCATGTGCAATGTGGATGGCAACCGCTGTCCTAAAGCAGCCATAGTCTCTCAGGAATACTGAGTCTCTTGCGTGCGGGGACAGTGTGAGAAGGCATCTGGTCATGGCTGAGCCTTTCACAGCCATGGTCCTCTGAAACAGCAGATTTTACACACAGTGGTTGGTGAGGGTGCCTCACTCTAGCCTTGTTTACAAGCCATCTTATTCGATTTGAATTGCATTTTCTAAGTTTTCAGAAAAATGAAGGCAAAGGCCCTTCCAGAAATTCGGCTGCATGTTGCAAGGCCTTATGCCCTCTGCATCAATAATTCAGAATGAATCAGGTGTGGTTCTTCCACTTGAGAACGTCAAGGCTGGTAGGGAAGCAGGCATGCAACCCACATAGCATGTCCAAGGCGTTAGGAACGATCCATGCTATGAATGGAGGTTTATGGGGATGCAGAAGAGGATCACTTACTTCTTCCCGGGACCAGGGAGTCTTTGCAGGGAGAGGATCCTGAAAGGTAAGTTCAGTTTCACCATGAGCATAGCAGAAGAGGAAGTATGTGTGATGTGGACATGTATGTGTTTCGTGTGCATGTACATGCATGTGTGTTCCTATATGTGTTCATGTGTGTGTTCATACATGTGTGTGCCCTGCATGCATGTGTGTTTGTGTACATGCATGCTCATATTGTATGCAAATGCATGCATGCAGAGCTAGGGCAGGAGGAGATGAAGCTGCAAAGATTCACAGTGCTCAGGGCCCCGGTTGTTCTACAAAGCCATCTTGATGTTATTCTGCAGTGAATAGAGAGCTAGGTGAATGTTTTTAAGCAGGGGAGAGACACATGGGATGGTAGAAAGATATCCCTGCAGTTAGTGTGAAGGGTGGAGTAACCAAAGACAAACAGGGCTGAGAGGAGCCTATTGCATAGAAATGATAAAGGCCTGACCGGGAGCCGTGGCTCACGCCTGTAATCCTAGCACTTTGGGAGGCCGAGGCGGGCAGATCACGAGGTCAAGGGATTGATACCATCCTAGCCAACATGGTGAAACCCTGTCTCTACTAAAAATACAAAAATTAGCTGGGCGTGGTGGTGGGCACCTGTAGTCCCAGCTACTCGGGAGGCTGAGGCAGGAGAATTGCTTGAACCTGGGGAGCCGAGGTTGCAGTGAGCTGAGATCGCGCCATTGCACTCCAGCCTGGTGACAGAGCGAGGTTCCATCTCAAAAAAAGAAGAAGAAGAAAAAGAAGTGATAAAGGCCTGACATGACCCGGGGCAGGGGAAGTGGGGATGTGAGAAGGACGAGGACTGAGAGATGCTTGAAGGGATGTGTTTCCTGATTACTATTTTTACCAGTTACTGTGTGTCAGGCTCTAAGTGCTTTGCATATGCTCTCAGGTACGTGCTATTGTTCCTATTTTTAAAGCAGAGGAAGCTGAGATGAGCAGAGGTTAGTCATTTGCAGGACGAGGGATGAGTGCTAGTCTTGCTGAACCCCAGCGGCAAGGGCTCTTGGCTTTGACTCTACTCCACCTGCTGTGAGTCAGGACCTCATGATGACCAAGCAGAGGCTGAGGGCGAGTGGGAGGCCATGTGACCCCAGTTTCGTTGGAATGGAGAGGCAGGTAGACGATGCTTCATACCCAAGGAAAGCAGGAGCAGGAAGAGGAGTTCTGAAGGGCACTCTGAGCAGTCAGAGATGTGGGCTTGCCACTCAGAGAGAGGCTATGGCTGCATGGAACTTTCTGGAAGTCAGAAAAACCCACATGGCCATTGATATCCTGGGATGGTATTGCCCTTGTCCACCTTTGAAGTAGGTCAAACTCCCTGGCAACCCCTGCCCGTTGATGTGTTTTCAGTAGTTACTCTTTGCAGATTCAACTTTATCCCAAAGCCCAGGTGCGGGAGAATCCTGGTGAAAGGCAAGTCCTGGCAAGGGGATGAAGGGTGGATCTTAGAGGAGACATCGAAGATAGCGCGGCAGTTAGAACTGGACCTCGGTCTAGGCTGGACATTAGAACGCCTGGAGGGGAGTTTGTTTGTCTATTTGTTTATATGTTTACTTTTAGAAATACTGATTCCCACACCTTGGCCCAGGGATTCTGATTTGATTGACCTGGCGCGGGGCCTGGGTACAGATATTCTCCAGGGTCCTCCAGTTATCCTAACATGAAGCGGGACTGAGCCACGGTGGCCTGGAGGGTGGAAGGCTTAGGTGCCTGAGCTGGGAGCGCAGGTGCCATTCTGAGGCAAGAGAGTTGGATTGTTGCCCGGGAGGCCTCGGGCTATCCTCAGACTGTCCAATGAGGAGAGAACACGAGTTCTTCTTAGACCTCGGGAGCAAAAGGAAATGATAAACTATATTAAACCCAAACTGGAAATTGCTGAAGCCCCATTTTTAAAAAGGGATGTGTTTGGGTCCTCTGTGTTTGTATTTCTTTACATTTATTCTAGGTTATATCTTGCTTCAGTTTGCAAAACCAAAAATGAGCAATTGGGGGTTTGTTAATAACTCATACTGGTAATTAGAAAACACCGTGCCTTGGAAAAGTCCTAACGGACTCCTGGAGTTTGCCAGCCTGGCTGTCCTTGTGTTTCTGGCAGGGAGAGAGCCGATTTGCTGAGCACACAGCTACCCCTGGCCCTGGCATCCCTGTCCATCCCCAGCAGATAGCAAAGACCTTGGAGGAGATACCCAGACTCCCTGGGAGACTTGGTGCTTCCAAGTCTATTAACAGATGACTCCCAGCTCTGTTACACAATTCTCAATTTCAGTTTTTCAACTCTACAAACGAAAGTGTCTTATCCCAGAAAACAATGACTGTGCCAGTGGCAACTTCCTCATTTGCTGAAGTCTTGGCTCTCCTGGACCATTCTAAATTAATAACGGCTGGCTGTATGGAGAAAGAGGACATCCCAGACTAGAAGACAGAGGAGTAGTTTAGTGACGAAGGTGACATTCTGGAATGTTCAGGAAAGTCCCCCGTAAGCAAAACACAGAAGGCATGTTTGACACTCATGCTTCCAGGCCAGATGCTGAGAATTTTCCCTGGGTCCTCATTACATCCCCACAGGAGCCCGGGGAATGCACCTGCCAATGGAGCTATCGTGGGGTTTGCATCTTCCACACTTCGCCTCCAGTCTGTCCTCCTTATTCATTAGGAAGCTAGTGTCAGCTGCAAATTCAGGGAACTGCTTCTGAAAGGACTCATTGCCTATGTATTTAATTTCTTTTTTTTCTTTCTTTCTTTCTTTTTTTTTTTTTTGACAGAGTCTTGCTCTATCCCCAAGGCTGGAGTGCAGTGGTGCCATCTTGGCTCACTGCAACCTCCACCTCCCAGGTTCAAGCGATTCTCCTGCCTCAGCTTCCCGAGTAGCTAGGATTACAGGCATCCACCACCAGGCCTGACTAATTTTTGTATTTTTAGTAGGGATGAAGTTTCACCATGTTGGACAGGCTGGCCTCAAACTCCTCACCTCAAGTGATCTGCCTGCCTCAGCCTCCCAAAGTGCTGGGATTACAGGCATGAGCCACCATGCCCAGCCTCTGTATATTTAATTTCTTAGGGTATTTTCACTCATGTGACAGTTTTCTTTCCCTCCTGTCCCAAACCAGTTGCCTGAAAGATGCAGTTTCCCTCATTAGACCCCAGGGGATTCTGCCTCACTGTTTCTTCCCGAAAGTCTCCAGTGCAGTGTCCCTGGACTTCGTATATGCACCACTGCTTGGCAGTTCACTCTATTGGAGTTAACTGAACTGACAGCTCAGTGTGCTATGCCTTAAGCTCCTGGTGACCTCTGAGCATTTGGGTAGCAGGGGCGAGGGCATCCTAATCTTTGCTCTCTCTGCCACTGCCAGCCCAGCCCACAGCAAGAGGCAAGCAAATATTTGTTACTGTTGTGTAAACAGGTGAATTGCTTCAGCTGGGTCTCTGACTGTGTCCACATATGTTCTGGGCTTTGTAAGTCAGGCAGGCAGCTGCCAAGTTCCATGTGTACCGCAGAGGGCCGTGAGCTTCTCTCTGGGCCTGGGGTCACAGTGGGCCATCTTGGGAGGGAGTCTTAGCGCTCACAGAAGACGGCAGTGTTACCTAGTGGTTTCAAACATGAGCATCAGGGTTAGCTGGCCTGTGTTCCAACCCCAGCCATGGAGTCACAATCTTAAGTCGCCTGACTTCTCCAAGCCTCCTTGTCTTTGACTATAAAATAGAAATAATAATAATTCTAAACTCATAGAGTTATTTTCAGGATTAAGCCACAGCACAGAAACCGCCGTGGCATCATGCCTGTGATGTAGTAATGCTCACTACACATTAGCTGTGGTGGTGGTTATTAGGAAGAATCAAAAGGAACCCGTCAGCAGCCCTGGAAAGAACTTTCACAGCAGGCAGTAAAGGCATCATGTATGATGACTTGATGTGAGTTTAGCGTATATAACAGTCAAACAATGGCACTAATTTTGGAGAGGGGAGATTGTCTGTTATATTACTACTAAGTATGAAATCTGTTCTAAGGATGTGGTTTGAGAGGCCTAGTAGGTGGAAATGCAAAACCCATCATTATCATGAAAAGCTCCTTGATTAGGAAGCAGCAAACCTAGCACTGAGGAATGATGACAATTAGTCCTTTGCAGACCTTCGTTACTGCCTCCATGCAACACTCCTGGGAGGCAAACCTAGTGTCTTCTTCCCAGATGACAACCCTGAGCCCACGCAAGGTGTCTGACTCCGAGGACGTCTCTTAGCAAGCTGGTATACGCGTCAGCATTGGATCACCTCCGTTTCTGCTTTCTGATCACTGTTACCTTTGTATATAATAGAACTGAAAATGTAATCTCTCAGTGAACAGCAGCCAAACATGTGCACTGAGAGTTCCAGAGCCAGCCAGGAACTTATTTTTGCCCCGGAAGCCTGGGCTGGGAGTTTGCAAGTAGATGGCGTGGGCCATGCAATTCTTGATTGAAAACAAACTATTGGACTGTGTTGTAGTCATGTAATTGTCTCGTTAACTCATTAATGTAATGTCTGTAATTGTGATCTGTTTGAAACCAAGTTGGACCAATGCAATCCGCATATATTCTGCAATGCAGTTTGTACCCCGGTCATATTCTCCTGCTAACCCAATGCTCACCAGATGACTGTGGGGACCAGCAAGGGAAAAGCTGAGCTTGCCTTATGTGGGTTAGAATCTAGGGTCAGATGTTCAACTTTGAGGATTTTCTTGTACTTTAGTTCACCATGTTGGAATAGTGCCTAACTAGCAAATGCAGAACTTCTATAAGTTTTGTTATTGGCCAGATGCTTCTAGCAACTGAGAATAGGACCTGCTTTTATCTGGTGCTTGGCTTTGGTTGCTATCACTAGCCACCCTTTTCTCCTTGGCTACCTGGGATCTCAGAAGATGAGGGCTTTCTCCCTGTGTGCTGCCTCATACACCAGGGGCATTGAAAGATTTGACAGCCAACCAGGGGACACCATGTCCTCGCCCCCTCAGCCATGAGTACAAAACCATCTCCTTGTCTATGTAATGCCTATGAGGACAGTGGGTAGGTCATACCTTTACCCTGACCACTCATGCTGGCCCTCTGAACTCCTATGAGACAAAGCCATCCCTTAGTCCCTGGAGGAGTTGCTTTTCTCTGCTCTGACCCAGGACGACCTGCCTGTAGGTATAGTCAGGTATGGGCTGTAGGCTGAGGTCAGGAACACCCAAAGATGGTGGGGGCAGGCAGGGGAGTGAGAAGTCTTGCTTTCAGTGCTGTGCCAGCTGCTTTGTTTCACAGGCCCTTAAAAGAGGAACTTCATTTAACAGATCTTTCCATGACAGTGCTGGCGAGCTAACTTCTGGCTGTTGGGAGGATAGTCATTAGTGTTCCTGAAGAAGGACTCTGTTTATGCCTTCGTCATTCTGAAAAACACTGACTTCTTCATGTCATTAAAACCTTCTACGTTGATTATAGGTGACAGAATATGATAGTGTTGGCCAAGGCTGAGACTTTGCTGAAAAATTAATACAGATTCATTTTCAGTAACTCACAAGCAGAACATTTTGCTCAAAATGAACACGTTATTGTCCTTGGCAGAAGCGTCTGAAAGATCCTAATTCACTTATTGTTTCACTCACAGTGGATATTCACTGGCCATCTTTAGCTATAATATACATCTGTATGCACATTTTAAATCACCAATGAATCATTTGAAATGAGTGCTTCCATACAAATGAAAGCAGACAGTACAAGGCTAATCACTTCAGCATCTAATTGGTCAACCTTCGAGAACCTAGTTAACGCATCACTTTGCATTAGGCACTGCAAATATTTCTTCAATTCCAACACCACAGGAACCAAAGAGCACAGAGATATTTTTCTTACCTGTGTCAGTAAACCTCAAATAACGCAAATCTGTTCTAATTTTCATTTCGAGTTTTCATTAACGTGATCCCAACTCCAGTGCCAGTTTTGCCTGTTTCGCCCAGTTTTACAGACCACTGAACATTCGGGTCGTGTTGGTAGGCGTGGAAGTGTGGAATGACATCGACAAATGCTCTATAAGTCAGGACCCGTTCACCAGCCTCCATGAATTTCTGGACTGGAGGAAAATGAAGCTTCTACCTCGCAAATCCCATGACAACGCGCAGCTTGTCAGGTAGGGAGTTCCGTCTTCTGTCTGCTTAGAAACAAGAGTGCCCTCGGCGAAGCCCCTAGTTTCACCTGTACAGCCCCGGGAGCTGCCACCTTTCTGCAGAGCACACTGCCTTGTATAAGGGGGCTTCTCAGCTCACACCAGGGGGCAGATGCCACCCTCACCTGAAACTGAAGGTCTGTTAGGAAAGTCTCCCTCTGAACACCCTGGGAAACCTGTCCCTCTACAGAATTTTCATTTCCTTCTTCCAGAACCTGGACATTTTATTCTGTACCAATTTTTCTGATTTTAGCTGTGATGTAAAGTTGTTCTGAGTAGCCTATTTTTTTGTTTTGTTTTTTGTTTGTTTGTTTTTGAGATGGAGTCTGTCTCTGTCGCCAGGCTGGAGTGCAGTGGCGTGATCTCGGCTCACTGCAACCTCCGACTCCCTGGTTTAAGCGATTCTCCTGCCTCAGCCTCCCGAGTAGCTGGGATTACAGGCAAGTGCCACTACGCCCAGCTAATTTTTGTATTTTTTTTTTTTTTGGTAGAGACAGGGTTTCACCATGTTGGCCAGGATGGTCTCGATCTCCTGACCTCGTGATCCACCCGCCTTGGCCTCCCAAAGTGCTGGGATTACAGGCGTGAGCCACCACGCCTGACCAAGTAGCCTGTTTTTAAAGATTCATCATTATTAGTGGAAAATGTGTGTTTATACAAGATCTAAGGACAGCACTTTGGGTGAATATTGTCAGATTCCTGGAGGGAAAAAAGACTTCACTCCTCCTCCTGTTGTGGCTGTGACTCTTTGGTTTTCTAGATGAGAGACTATCAGGAAGTATAGCACATTTACCTTGTGTTCCCTCTTTCAACCAATATGCATCGAGTACCTGTTAGGAACCAAATAGTGTTTCGGGGGCTTTGAACATCGTGGTGATCAACACTGTAAATCTCCCTGCTCTCAGAAGTCTCCACTCTACTGAGAGACAACAAGAAAGAGGACAGTTTCAGTGTAATCAACTGGAAGATGATAAACTAAGGGAAAGTATAGCTCTATTATAATTATAGCACAAAAATTGGTGGGATGTTGCAGATGCCTTTATACTTAAAAGGAACAATCTTACAACAATCTAAATAGGTATGAAGTAGATGTTTCTAGAAGCGACAATTATTTTTTATTATACTTTAAGTTCTAGGGTACGCGTGCACAACGTGCAGATTTGTTACATATGTATACATGTGCCATGTTGGTGTGCTGCACCCATTAACTCGTCATTTACATCAGGTATATCTCCTAATGCTATCCCTGCCCCCTCCCCACAACCCATGACGGGCCTCGGTGTGTGATGTTCCCCACCCTGTGTCCAAGTGTTCTCATTGTTCAATTCCCACCTATGAGTGAGAACATGCGGTTTTTGGTTTTCTGTCCTTGCGACAGTTTGCTCAGAATGATGGTTTCCAGAGAAGCGATAAATTTTTATTTAAATCTTTAAATACTTTGTGCCACTATTCTTTTGTCGTCATGTGGCTTATAGCAGAGAAAAGGACACCTTCTGGGACAGAGACTCTTTCCCTTGACAAACCCAAGGTAGCTATTGAACATTTGTGGAAAGTTAAAAAACCGGTCCTACCCCATTGTCACTTTAGAAAATGCCTATGTCTGAACTGAGGCTGTTGGCATTCCTTGATAATTTACTTTGGCCGTTTTCACAGGGTTCCCCCCTGCCCCCACCCTTGGATATTTGTGGTTGCCTCACATTTTATGCATTGATTAGTCTTGAACTACTAAAAGTACATTTTGTGTATTTCGAGTCAGAGTGTTTTGATATTTTTCCCAAATGGAGTCTGTCCAACTTGAACATCTGGAAATAAATTATTATTTTATGTAACCTTATTATTTACATACGTGTATAATTGTATCTGTTCATGTAGTCTATATAGATGTAAATAAAGGCGGAAATTTCTACTACTGTAAATATAAGTATAGTAGGATAGGTGGATAGAGAGGCAGGGAGGGAGGGAGGAAGAAAGGAAGGGAGGGAGGGAGAAGGTTCTATATATACTTACCACTTTCTGTTCAATTGACCATAACTAAAATATCTAACTTTTCAAACAATATATCTGTATACATACATGGCCAAGAGTATTGGTAAGTCATTTGACTCCTTTAAAGGAAATTCAACAAATACAACATTTTCTTTTTCACGCATGAGGTTGGAATTAACAGCACTTGTGTTCAACAGGCCCTTGGTGTCATTAGAGTCATAATCAGGTTAAGATTCCAGATAGAAGGACAACTGCATTGAAGCCATGAAGTCCCCTTCCAGAAGCTTCCTGCCTAGGTGCCAAGGTTTTGCGGGTGCTCACTTGTTCTACACTGGCTCCAGGGTTGATCATTTTTCTGCCTATTTCAATTTTGCAAGCTATCTCAGCAGGACATTTTGAAGGAGTTTTGGTGTCTGGCGGAACTGTAGTAAGTTATCCAGGAAAGCAGTTAAGCTACAGGGAAAATCTAGTAAACCATCTAATGCATTTCTTTTAGTTAACAGTGATTCTCTGTGACTATTTTCAGCCTTTCCATCAGCAGACATTGTTTAAATGGAGCAGCTTCCTACAGTCCATTAGGAAATAGGCAGATTACAACTCACAAGTACAAAAGTAATAACTGGTTGTCGTCTGAGTCTTGAAAACAAAACTCTAAAAGATGATGGAAACATGATGCAACTGCAGAAATAAAATTTTCAGGGAAAAAAGATAAAATCACATGTGAATATACCCTCATACAGCTGTTTTTATTTTTGCATATTTTATTGCAGGAATATCCAACAGAATTTTTAAATATTAGAGAATGCCCCCATTCTAATTTGATTAAAGAAAGTCCTCTCTTTTATTTCCTAGTGGGGTTTATTTCCAAGGGACCATCATCGGCATGGCCCCAATCATGAGCATGTGCACGGCGGAACAGTCTGGGGGAATTGTCATGGTAAGCCAAGGGCATCAGGAGCTGGTTCCCCTTGTTAATGATTCCCCAGGAAGTCACTACTTTTATCAGACTTTGTGAAGATAGATCCTTTCCTTTAATGCTTTTTAGATTTAACTCTGGTTTTACTCTAGCTGTATTTATAATTTTATATATCCCGAAGTATTTTAGGAACTGTTTAAAAGCAAATTGCACACAGGAAAGGTGGGCGTGTAAAGTATCTCAGCAGAGGCAAGCCTACCTCTTTTATGGAGAAACGTTTTCAACCGGGACTTTCCAAACCAGGAATTCCTCCCAGCACTGGGGTGAGCCAGGGCATTGGGGTTGCCCTCATCATGCAGCTGTTGGGACGCCCTGTGGTCTCACCAGACATTCCCATTTGAATTTTTTTCTGATGGTTCTGTCTCCAAGCCCAATGGCCCAAAGTCTGAGGTTTTTAGCTCTTTACCACTGCAAATGCTTTACATACCTTCTGGCCAGTATACACTTTGTCTTTAAAATAACCTTATTCTTGGAAGTCAGAAACCCAGGTTTATTGCTTTACAAGGATCATTTTGTCATGTATAAGCTATATATGTTTGGGGAAGGAAATACAATGGGAAGACTATTTGGGACTCGTTATGAATGTAGGAGGGAGGTAGCTTTGACAGGCTTGCCCAGCAGGGGGCGTGTGCTCCACTTCATCAGATAATTAAAGGAGAGGTTTTCACCCTATGTTGTCCCCACTCTGAAAATTTAGTGTCTCCTCCGCACCAGACCTCAGACAGGGAGTATCCTCAGAGACCATTCCTCCATCTCCATTAAACAAACAGAACCCTGCCCTCCCAAGAAACTGTGAATTCCTCCATGTTTTTTGAACAGAACATGTGTGAATGTTCGGTTGTATTACATGGTGGAAGGAGTCATGTTCTGCTGATGATTACTTTCTGTCCACATACTGCCTAACCAGATCTTCATGAATATACGGAACCAACATTTCCCTCCTCTCTGGGCTCAGAGAGTGGTCATTCATGTAAGCCTGCACTAAGGGTCAAACCTGCGTGGAGGGATTGCCCCCGCTTACTGGTTTCTGGCTTGAGTGGTGACTCCCTTGTTTTCTGTGGACCTGGAGGCCCTGCATGTGATCTCCACCATGGCAGTCCTTGGCGCGTTTGGTTTTTGTTGATGCCAGGTTCATTTCAAGTCAGATCCCAACTCTATTTTTACAGAGCAGACTGCACATTTTTAAGAGGCAATAATTTTCTGTTTCATGGTTCCATGGTCCGTTGCTACTGACTTTGCCACTTAAAGTTGGCATCATATTTTTTTTAGAGCTGAAACTCAGTTCTTCATAAGCATGGTAAGTTCTGCTGCTGTGCAGTGCTGAAATGGGCCTATAACCCATGTCACCATAGTAAGTGGCTTTCTTCAGGGCATGTCCCTTATTCTATTTCCACACAAGCATTTGATCAAAATTCCTTCTTTAGAAGGATACAGGGAAGCCTATTTTTTAAAAGATATATGAAAATGAATGTGGGAAATATAAGGAAATTTTGTGTAATGCAATAAGAATCAAGTGAAGACCAAAGTTAATTATCAGGAAATATGTTTTAGCAATTTGACAGCAGCTAGCATCATCCTTAGACAGACTGCTTACACGTACCACATATAACAGAAACATCAAATAGGATAAAAATGCCTCAGCACCTTTGATTTCTACAAAAGTCATGAAATCAGCAAGCTCAACATCTTGACCGGACCTAACACTTCTAGACTCACTTTCTTTTCCTGTGTCCCTAAAGTTACATTCACGGGCACCCCGTGTGACTATGCTTCATTCGAGGACTCACAAATCTAAGAGGAAGGAAGCAATGTAGCAAGGAAGCAGAGATCCTCATAAAATTGAAAATAGGATTGTAGTGCCATTTCTGTATTTTTCAAAATATAGCAAATCATTAATTTCAGTAACTGAAAGTCATTCCTTTATAGCTAACTGGCCTAAAACAGCCTTGGTTTGGAAATAATATTAATAGCATGAATAAAAAGATTTTTTTTCTTACTACAAATGTAAACTGTTTATCAAGGTCTCTTAAGAGACATTCTGTTTATAATCATGGATGCATGAAAGAATGTAAAACAATCTGGCAACTAAAAACCAAGATATTCAATGACACAAAAGAATCAGAAGAATATTTTTTAATGATAAATTTCTTGAATTTTGTGCCAGAGCGTGCTAACTTCAGCCCCCATGTTCTTAGACTGACTACATTCTCTTCACCTTTGTGTTATTTTTGAGAACCGATTTCCTGAAACATATTTGTAAAGATTCCTACAACAGGAAACTCTAAAATCTAAACAAAGTAATTTATTAGGAATTTCATCTTGGTTCCTTGACATGCCATTGTTTTCTTAGACCGAAGGCTTGTTGTAAACACTGTCAACACACCTGTAAGATCTTGCATGAGCACACTTTTATCCAGGAGCCTCACACAGACTGTCTGTATCGGTGTGCTCTCTGAAATGCAGTATCATTTGTTTTAGCCCATTTTCTGTTGATTCTAACAGAATACTTGAAACTGGGTAATTTATAAAGAAAGGGAATTTATTTCTTACAGTTACAGAGGCCGAGAAGTTCAAGGTAGAGGGGCACACCTGATAGGGCTTCTTGTGGGTGAGGACTCTCTGAAGAGTCCCAAGGCAGTGCGGGGCATCACATGGCAAGGGAGCTGAACAAACTAGCTCAGGTTCCTCTTCTTGTTATGAAGCCACTGGTCCCACTTTCATGATAACCCATGAATGCATTAACCCATTAGTCCATTAATCCATGAATGGATTAATACATTATGAGGGCAGAGTCCTCATGACCCAAACCCTTTTTTTTTTTTTTTTTTTTTTTTTTTTGAGACAGAGTCTCACTCTGTTGCCCAGGCTGGAGTGCAGTGGCACGATCTCAGCTCACTGCAAGCTCCACCTCCCGGGTTCACGCCATTCTCTTGCCTCAGCTTTCCGAGTAGCTGGATCTACAGGCGCCCACCACCACGCCTGGCTAATTTTTTGTATTTTTAGTAGAGACGGGGTTTCACCGTGTTAGCCAGGATGGTCTTGATCTCCTGACCTCGTGATCCCCCCGCCTCGGCCTCCCAAAGTGCTGGGATTACAGGCGTGAGCCACTGGGCCTGGCCTGACTCAATCACTTCTTAAAGGCCCCACGTCCAATACTGCCATACTGGGATTAAGCTTCAGCATGCGTTTTGGAGGGAACAAACATTCAAACCATAGCAGCACTGTTTCTTGGAAAACATCTTATCTCTTTCCTAAGTAGCACAAAGCAAGATTCAAACAAGGTACTTTCCTTACACTGTGGTATACAGGCCTTTTCAGAAATGTTGTATATAGGCACTGTTTCTGTAGATCATATACACTAATTAATTTCAGTTTGTAAAAGTTAAGTAACTATGTTTTTTAGTTAATTTCTAGTATCTGTTTGAGCCAAGCCATCCAGGCACTCCACTAAGTTAGGGGTGGCCAAGTAGTGCTTGCTGAATGGAGAAACCACCTTCCACATCCAAGCAAAAGGTTAATGAACCGCCAGTCATAAGAGTCAGAGAATCGAGACATCTCCCATTTCCAAAGTCTGCCTAGCAACACAAAGGGCCAGCAAGAATAAGATATAACTGGATTATAATCTTAAATGAATGGCTCTTCAAACAGATGACTCAGTGTGTTCAGATTTATTATGAAATATTGTGAAATTTTCCAACTATCCTTCCCGACTAAGCACACAGGAAGAGGCAGGCTCAATGACAAGCTCTTAGAGCTCATTTAAAATGTCACAAAGCGTGCTTGCACCTGTCACCTTTATATCAGCATCATCTCAATCAAGGGTAAAATGATACTTCTGTTGTCCATGAAGGAATGAGCTTTTCCTGTGATGCAGGATGACTTTTTGCTTCATTCAATGGAAGAGTTTTATGGGGCAATTGTAGGAAGCAGAATGGAGACCCTACCTTGAAGATGTCATATAAAAACATGAAGAATCACACATGTATACGTGTGGCATACAGACATTCCTCAGCAGAAAGGACCCCAAACTGGCTTAATTGAAATGTCAAATTATATCTTTTTTAAGTTTAAACTAAATGATAGCATTTTACCTTGGTCCCTTATAAGGAATTACATTAAGTCAAATGTTAATGAAAGGTGTATTTCTGTGGGGAGGGAGGCCTGGGAAATAAGGCCAAGGAGACATGAATTATACACCTGTGCTTTTGTGTTTTCTTTGAGGACCATTCAGACAGTCCCCTTGGTGCAGCCGTGACCCTTGCACATGAGCTGGGCCACAATTTCGGGATGAATCATGATACACTGGAGAGGGGCTGTAGCTGTCAAATGGCGGCTGAGAAAGGAGGCTGCATCATGAACCCTTCCACCGGGCAAGTACCCATCGCTTCCATCTGCTTTGAGAGTGTGCATAGCTTGAAGTGTGTCTTGGGAACCAGATGAGTCCCTGGTTTTCTGGTCAGAGCACCCAGGGAAGCTTCCAAAAAGTAATTCCTTCCCAAGTAGCAAGAGTGGCCTGTGCTACTCCAGAGAGCCATGGGCAGCCAGATGGCAATGCTACATGGTGCAAGGGCTGACCTCTTCCTTGAGGAATGGTGGGGATGGATGCTGTCTGTGTTTAGAAATCGTTAATTATCTTCCTGTCCCAGCAAGTGTTTTTTATTTGAGCCTACGGCTCCAGCTGCCAGGCAGTCCCAGGAGCCAGCCATCTGAAAGCCTGGGCAGAGTGGAGATGGGCCACATGTAAACTCACTGGGCAGAGTTGAGATGGGCCACATGTCTTTAGAGGGTGCTGGGTAGAAGGTGTTTCTTTCCCCGGGGTTGGCCCTAGGGTGTCTCTGAAGTCACTAGCTTGGGAGTTTGTGGTGTCTCTGCCTCTGACATTATATCACCTTACCAGATCTTAGAGGTGTAAATGACATGATTTATCTGCTTTGGTAAATTATGATGCTCTTCCTTATTTAATGCTTTCCTGACTCTCCAGACTTGGCTCAACCAGAAAAGAGCGAGACGGTTCTGTTATTTGGAGTGATCAAATGAAGTGGAAACAGATGCACCTTGGATTAGAGATTAGATGATTAGATTGATTAGAGATTCAGATGTGTTCTTATATCTCTAAAGAGCCTATCCCAAACTAGAACTCTGTGCTAATTTAAGAAGATTCTCATTAGTAAGGGGAAGCATGTGCTGGATACAATGCTATCTTCTTTCTTATACCTTGAAACCTTATAAACACTGACTTTCATGGAACGTTCCAACCCAAGCTTGCTCTCTGGGTTTCCTGAAAGGAGACACTGGGATGAGAGATAAGTGCTGTGAGCAGCCCTATGACTCATCTCTGTGAAGACTTGCCGGCCAGGGGACAAGCATGGTGTGAGGGGATACCTGCTAATGCAGTTTAAAAGACCCAGTAGAGGGAGGAATTTTTAAAGAATGTGTCTGTGCTTTTTCAAGCAATAGCCTTGTGGGCCTCCTGGGAAATCGTTTGTAGGGCATTGAGTTGCCCTTGAAACAAGGACTGGATAGAACCACACAGCTCATCCGGGTATTGTCATTTCATGCGAGCCATCAGGAGGCATCTTCTCACAGCAAGTGACTGATTCTTCATGCTCATCGCCCCCATTTGCACAGAGCCTTCAGGGGCATCTTTCTGCTTGTGGTTCCCTCTTAAGCATAATTCAAGGGAGTCACCAAGTCTTTGTGGAGGAAGTGGCTCTGTGAGTGTGTAATGACAGAAACCAAGGATCTGTACACAAAGTGAAAGTACCAACCAATAGGAACTGAAATATTGCAAAACTCAAGATACTAACAAATGTGTCTCTCCAAAAGGGAGGCCACCCTAAAAAGTAATATGTTCCTAAGTCACTAAAGGTGTCTGAGCAGAGGCACAATAATTGTTTGCTGGACATTTGGGGCAAGGATTTCCTTTTTAGGGTATATAAGGTTGGGCCAAGGACCTGTAGATGCCTTCTGTTTCCAACCATTCACAAGCCCTGATCGCGATGCTGGGCCACACACTGGGTGACTTTCAGAGAGTGAGTTTGGCAGGAGACTGACATGCAATTGAGTGGCCTTCGTGTTTTCTCGCTCTTGATGAACTCATAGCAGTAGAAAATGTACTCTGTGTCTAATTTCCCGATCATCAAATGGGCACAAATACATTAGCCTATGGGCCTCCAGAAATGGTTTCCCATGACTAAGAAGATCATATTGTTAATACTGTTAATGTTTTTTAATTATTGATAAACCAATGGAAGACAGGAAAATCTAGATCAAGAACACTGGACTTGAAGAGATCTGGTTGTCCCAATTCTCACACCATTTAAAAAAATAATGTAGGCAGATTAGTAACCCCCTGGCTCTTACATTCCTCAGCAGTAAGATGAGTGAGTTGGTCTTCATCCATCCGACCATCCATCCATCCCCCCATCCACCCTTCCTTCCTCCTTTCTTTCCATCTGTCTCTCCACCCACTTGTTCACATATTAAACAAATATTTTTGACCCCTGTGCTTGTGGGGAGGAATGCATAGATGAGGAAGACTCTACAGCTCTAAAAATTATGTAATTCTGAAGGCACAATAGCGAGGTATATTTTCTGGCACTCTATATGGTTTTATCTAAATCCTTTCCAATTGGGAAGTCTTCATGGCAGTGCTGAAGAATGCAAGTCAGATTGCCCCGGAGATATTCGAACACTATAGGTAGAAATGGTATTGTTAAGAGCTCAGCAAATCATTTAAAAGCCTTTTTTTCCCCCTTACCAGGGGTTTGCTAATAGCCTTTATTTGATTTATACCATATTAGCAATTTCTGAGTTTTCTCTTTTGCTGAGCTTGTGCTTTTGTGTAAATCTTTTCTATTTGCTTCTCATTTATGATCCTACATTCCTGTCCAGAGAGTGGTGTTTTTAATTTTCTCAGATGGAAAGCAACTTCCTAAGCAAGTAGGTGAATTAATCACAAAAGCCCACAGTGAGGGGGAGGTCGAGCGGCCCAGTCAACCCTCAGTCATCCATCACCCGTGGTGGAGATTTCCCGGCTGCTCCGGTATTATCTCAAAGTGGTGGTTCTCTTACTTCATAGTGTCTCCGAGAGAGTGGGAGAATGGACTCAATGAGATCACATGTCTGTAAATTGTAAATCATTCCACAAAGGTGGTATATTATTACTTAGCTTACATGGATGTTGGAATTATCAAAAAGTTAAAGGCTTTTTTCAGAATTCCTACTCATCATTGCTGGAAAGACTCCCAGTGCCCTTAGCAGTCACTCAGCAGCATGTCCACAGTTTCTGTGTGATGGCTCATTTTAAACTGGCCCACATCCAAACACCAGCCTGCCTCTGTCTTCCTCCTCCCACCACTGATGGAGGCTTGGGGATGTCAGTTAAATTCAGTCTCAGCTCCAAAGGTGATTCAGAGACGAATCAGTAACTGCTTTAATGATATTAACATCTCAGAATCAAAAAGAACCAAGTATTGTAAAGGTGAAAAGTATATCCCCTCATATACCTTGTTTATTCTTTATCAAAACATTCCAAAATCCTAACTCTGACAACATTAACCAACTGCTATCACTGACAAATGGGACTTGAGGCCTGTAAATACGAGGATAGAGTCCTATTTCAACTTGAGTCTTACGTGACTTCAGTTGCACATTGCAGGGATGGTTGGAGGAGGTTCCTTATGGATTGTATCATTAATTACTGCAAGGCTTTAAGTGTGTGTGAGAGTGTGTGTTTTATGTCTCTGAACATTTAAGACCTGTCTTGGAAGTGACTCTTTGGCAAAAGCAGTATCTGGGGATTCATGTGGGAGTTTAACTCAGTTGAGTTTATCCATTAATGAGCTCGGAGTCCTTGGTCTTAGGGAGGTGGGGGTTACGTATGCTGCATTTATAGGAGTAAGAAAATTGTGAATGATTTGAACACTCATAGCAAAGAATATTTACCATAATAGTAAATGTCACTTCCTAGAGTAGGAAAAAAGGCAATATTAACATTCAAAAAATTACTCTTACAGATTCCTTTTTTTTTTTCTGTAGAAAGTTTTCTGTTAAATGAGAGTTGGAAGAATAGGGCCATCTCATCAGGTGGGGCAGGTGAATCTGCAAGTCATATTCACTGAGTACCTGCCACTGTTCCACACTGACAGGTGTTAGGGACACAGCTGTGAACAGGACAAGCATGTTTCTTGCCCTCATGTAACTGGTGTTCTAGTGGTGAAAACAGTTGAAAAATAGAAAATTTAAAACTTGCAGTTTGGGCCAGGTGCAGTGGTTCACACCTGTAATCTCAGCACTTTGGGAGGCCGAGGCAGGAGGATTGCTTGAGGCCAGGAGTTCAAGGCCGGCCTGGGCAACATAGCAAGACCCTGTCTCTATTTTAAAAATAAAAAAATAAAAGTAATAAATTGCAGGTTGGAAGGAGTACTGTGAAGAAAGCAAAGGAAGAGGACAAAGAGAGGAAACATGGGCTGGGGGAGCCCACTTTAAGTGGGGGTTTGGGGGAGGCCAAAAGGAAGACAGGGATGGAGAGCAAAGCATGGAAGGAAAGGAGCTCAGGTGCAGGGGACCATGGGCCCGTGGGCACTGTGGGGACACCTGGCTGCCAGGAGCCTTGGGGCTGTGGGGGGCTGGAGGGAAGTTATGCTGGGTAGAAATGGAGGAACCAGAGCCAGCAAAGCCCAGTTGGCCAGAGCAGGAACGTGGATTCTTATCTGCAGAGCAGCAGGACATCATTGAAGCTTTTCAGGCAAGACAGGAATATGATCTGATTTATCTTTTAAAGTTTCTTCATTTTTAAGGAGACCATGCAGCCTCTGAGATATTGTAGTTTGCCAAGTTAAGGGGTTTTCTGTCTGTACAAAGAAGAGGGAGGCTTCCTGTGGAAGAACAAAGTAATACTAGTATATGAATTCTACTAGTATATGAGTTTAATTTCGGGTAATTCATAGGCATTTGGAAACGATGAAAAGGAAGGGTCCTTCACTAGCACACTAGGTCCTCATCACGCCACGCTCCACACTCCCCTCTCCAGCCCTGTACACTTGATGTAAAATCTTTCTTTTGGTTTGAGATTTCTTTTTCCTTTTCCTATAGTGAGCATCCTTTAAGGATTCTATGTCAGAGAGCCACCAAAGAGCACATTCACATTTTCTTTGTGTGTATCTGAAAAGAATTGTTGCCACAGTTGCCACACGGATGCTGAAATCAACAGTTTGGGCCTGTCTGGGTTTTGCTAGGTCTATACTGGTAAATGGCTTCAACTGACGAGCGTGTCCCCAGCTGCCAGCTAGGAGTAGGGGGAGGGGAGCAGCGTGTTTGTGTGGTGCATTTAGGATAATGTAGGATGAGAAAATAAGCAAGTGAGGGTTACCCCTGCTCTCCTGGGGTGCAAATCATTCACATTAAGCTGAGGTCAGACCTTCTGCAGTCTACACCCAAATCAAATAACCACATTGAAGGAGAATGCGTTGCCATCCTACTTCCCCACAAGCATGTATAATTGGCCCATTCGATTCTGTTTAATTCCATTCAGGACACATTCGTGGCACACCTGCCTGGACATGGAACACAAACAGATGTGGCCCCAGGTCTAGGTGGCCTCTACCCAGGTCAGCTTTCTCTTTTATTTCTTTTTTCTTTTTCTTTTCTTTTTTTTCTTTTTTCTTTTTTTTTTTTTTTTTTTTTTTTTTTTTTTTTTGAGATGGAGTCTTTCCCTGTCACCCAGGCTGGAGTGTGCAGTGACACAATCTCAGCTTACTGCAACCTCTGCCTCCCAGGTTCAAGCAATCCTCCCACCTCAGCCTCCTGAGTAGCTGGGATTACAGGCACACACCACCATGCCCAGCTAATTTTTTTTTGTTTGTATTTTTAATAGAGATGGTGTTTCATCATGTTGGCCAGGCTGCTCTTGAACTCCTGACCTCAAGTGATCCGCCTGCCTCGGCCTCCCATAGTGCTAGGAATACAGGTGTGAGCGACCGTGCCCAGCCTCAGCTTTCTCTAATGACAGCAGAGAAGACAGCAGCCCCTGACTCAGGACAAGCTTGCTACAGGAAATGAGGTCAACAGACAAGCAGCTGGCCACCAGTCAGAGCAAAGCCACTCATTTACTCAACTAGTATTTACTGTGCACCCTCTATAAGCCAGATCCTGGGGAGCAGATTCGGAGGGGGCACAGAAACACGAGCAGGATCCTTGACTTCAGGGACCTCGCTGCAGGGCACCTCATCAGATCTGCTTACACAATCCTGGGTATCAAGCATCTTCTAGAAGTTAGTTCAGTGTGGGCCTCTAAAAGACAAAGAGAAAAATCTATAACCATAATACCATTTCACATCTTTTAAAAAGCGACCAATAATTTATTGCAAAGAGGGAGCAAAGGTTGGAAGAGGCAACGGGCAGAGAAGATATTCTGGAATAGAGTCCAGTCTAAACCGATCTCAGAAGAATTAAATGCAGGCTGGGCAGACCACTCCCTGAAAATTCCTACCTCATACTGTGGGAAAACTGGATTTCTCTTGGAAGAGATTTCTGCCTGAAAAGGTGTTTTAAGAGGGTAAAATGAACTGCAGTTTTCGGTGAAAAAAAAATCCTCCAAGGGCTTTGGAAGTGGTAGGAATTGATAGAAATTCAATGTAGCGGGAAAGTCCACACTCTTTGTAGAACTTGCTTTCCTGAAAATCAGTGTACAATGCATATCATTAGAATTCTCCCTCAAACTTTAGGTGCTGTTGGAGATTATGAAATACATTTGTCATGCTGGAATTTTACCAAGATGGAATTATTTTCCCATCTCAACTCTTCATTTGAGAGTGATAATTTTTTTTTTCTTGATGAAAAGTTTAAGAAAATCTTCATTTCCTTCCTCAAAGTGTTAGGTGAAAAAATGGAAATCTTTATCCAGAGAGAGAGAAAAAAAGAGGAACAGCTACAGAATGAGGAACTCTGGTAAGATGAAAACACTACTCGGTAGAATCAATTTAATTACTCGGCCGGAGTAATGGAGCCAGCTGTACCCCGACATTATGACCGGGAAAAATGAACTGGCAGGAGGGATTCTTGAAAATAGTTCAAGAAGGACGCAACAATATAGACCCTGTTCTTGTTTCTTCTCCATGTAAATAGATATTGCTCACTGGAAAATGAAGGAATTTGTCTGCAATTAATGCCGTTAGAATATGAAAAGCTGCATCCCCAGGTAGAATTGTCCTCCCTGTTAAGCTATACACAAAATAGAGGTCAAGCTTGGGAGGTTGATTCTGCGTGGCCACTGATCCTCAAATATCCAATTTAGGGAAATGAACGCAGACAAACTGACGTTGACCCTGGAGGATTGCATTCCTGATGTCCTCTTTCATCGATGAACTTTTTAAACTTAATTTTATTGTTTTGAGACTGAGTCTCGCTCTGTCACCTAGGCTGGAATACAGTGGCACGATCTTGGCTCACTGCAACTTCCGCCTCCCCAGTTCAAGCAATTCTCCTGCCTCAGCCTCCCGAGTAGCTGGGACTACAGATTAACACTACCACACCCAGCTAATTTTTGTATTTTAGTAGAGACAGGGTTTCACCATGTTGGCCAGGCTGGTCTGGAACTCCTGACCTCAAGTGATCTGTGAGCCTTGGCCTCCCAAAGTGCTGGGATACAGGCGTGAGCCACGCACCTGGCCCATGGATGAACTTGGTGAGATGGGCATGACTATACCTATTTTATTTTATTTTATATATATATCTAAAATATGTATATATATGTGTATGTGTGTGTGTGTGTATGTGTGTGTGTGTGTGTATATATATTTTTTTTTTTTTTTTTTTTTTTTTTTGAGACAGAGTCTCACCCTGGCTGGAGTGCACTGGGGCCATCTCGGCTCACTGCAACCTCTGCCTCCCGGGTTCAAATGATTCTTGTTCCTCAGCCTCCTGATTCTTTGTATTTTTAGTGGAGATGGGGTTTTACCATGTTGGCCAGGCTGGTCTCAAACTCCTGGCCTCAAGTGATCCACCTGCCTCAGCCTCCCAAAGTGCTGGGATTACAGGCGTGAGCCACCGCACCTGGCCAACTATGCCCATATTACTGGAGCTCAGGATATTAAATGAACTGCTTGCATTTTTCCAGACCGACCTAAGTAGAAGCCCCAGGACATAAAGTCAAGCGGCCTCCTAGTGTGTTTGACACATGGAAGTGGCCGTGAACACATTTGGGCTTTATGTGAGAACTAAAGCTGCCTCAGTACAGAGCAATGTCCCTGTGCAACCTCTGGGAGGTGGGAGGTAGCCCCATTTTTAAGCCATTTAATTCTGCAAACCTCCTTCAATTTATGTTCCAACAGCAGAGAATGCTTTCCTGTCACTGGCTCGTTAACCCAGCATTTTATTTGTTGTAGAGCATGTGTGAAAACATTTCAGCTGAAATCCTGCCAATCCTGCAATCCCCCTCCCACACACTTATCCCCATGGCTTCCTCCTCTCCCCAGGCACAGAGGCCACAGTGTGGGGTAAAGGGTAATTTCTGGACTTCTCTACAACAGACAATATCCAAAAGGACTCATTTTCAGCTCCACAAGGTCAGGAATTTGTGTTTTGTTTATTGCTGAACTCCCGGCACCTAGAACAGTGCCTGACACATAGTAGAACTCAATAAATACTTCTTGACTGAAAGGATCCATGAGTGGGTGGGTGGGTAGGTGGATGATAGATGGATGGTTGAGAGGAAGGAAGGAAGGAAGGAAGGATAGATAAATAGATGATAGGTAATTGGGTCAGTAAATGAATGGATAATGGGTGGGTGGAATGATGGATGGATGGATGGACAGACGGATGGACAGAAGGATGGATGGAAAGAAGGAAGGATGGGTAGATGCATAAATCAATGATAGGTAGATGGATAGGTGGACGAATGGATAATGGGTAGGTGGAAATGGATGGATAATGGAGAGAGAGATGGTACAATGGACAGATGGACAGACGTTGGCTGGGTGGATGGATGGAGAGAGAGAGGGTGAGTACAGCACAATTAGATAAGTGCAGAGTGAGGTTTTCTCTTCTCCATCTGTGTAATGGCAAAATCTCTGGGGAGAACGCACTGAGGCCGCTGTCTTTTGTACTAAATCTAGCAATTGCAGCAGCAGCATTTTCATTTTTTGTTTATTCCACATCATTCTACAATGAATTTACAATAGTTTGCAATAATACACACAATAAATAGAAGAAAATAAAAACAAAATAGAGCAGAGAAAACCCAGATAAATAGGAGGCGGAGTCCACTGCTTTTCTGTACATAATCCGTGGAGACCTGGGTGAGGGGAACAATTTCAAACAGTAGAGTCTTTCCAGCAAGGACTTCCCCTGAAAGCCTTTGCTTAATTTAGCTAAAGTGGGAGGAGAGAGATCAAAAATGTCAAATCTAAAAGCAGTTGTGAGCATAAGACTTCGTAGAACCACTCTCCGGTTTACAAAGATCTTTGGCATCTCCTTTCATTGTCACAGCCCTAAAAATAAAGAACAAATACAATCATCTCCGTTTTACAGGTGAGCAAACTGAGGCTCAGGAAGGCCAGAGGGCCCACAGGTGGTCAGGGTCATTCTGGATCTCAGCCTGCAGCCTCAGGCTCCTGGTCCATTCTTTGGCCTTTCACTCTCAGGCATAGGGATGGGGAGGGTTGAGAGGGACAGCTCTTTCTCATTCTTGAGTTCCACGTTGCTCTGGTGGTAACTATGGTGTCAGTTGCTCAGTGGGGCAAGAACTGGGCACATGTAGACTTCAGCCCTGGTGGCAGGCTTGGAGATATCTACCATGACTGCTTTTTCTATCATATTTGATTAGAAGCCTCCGTGTTACAGACTTGCTGAGTCAGCAGAAAGAACTAGCGCATTCTGTGCAGGTCTGTCTACTGGGGTAGGAAGAAAGGGTGGCATCATTTCAGACATGCCCACTGTCCCTTATTCAGACACTGCATCTGTCATGTCTACGAGAGTCTGGTCCCCCAACAACCCCCACACAAAGTCAGCAGTCATTTCTTGCAGTGAAGCTGAGTAGCTCGTCTGATACATGGCCCCTGATGGGCTGAGGTCCTTTTAATGTAGACACTGTGTCCCCTGCCCCTGGGTTCTTGGCCTTTCAGGACTTGGTTCAGGAAGAAATAGCCATCATAGCTCAGAAGTGAAAAGTCCACTTTCTGGTAACATCCAGAAGCTTCCTGTACATGTCTCAACTGACCAGAGCTCAGCTGGTGTCTTTATTAAAAATTCTGGGATATTCTGTTTGCACTTTAATTGGTTTCAGGGAGGAGGAGCAGAGGTCAAAGTTCTCAAGTTAAGACCATGAATTATAATGTGCTGCAGATGGCTGTATTTTGGGGCCCACGTGTTTGCTATTAACGATGGAAATAGCCTACTAAGGATATTTCTGATCATTTGCTCCTGGCCTGGTGGTTTTCTTAGCTTTCTGTGGTCCATCTGGTTGGCCCACTGGGTCAGCGTCCAGTTATAAGGCAGTCACTTCCTGTTTCTGGAGTGGACGTGAGGATGGATTGCCCCATTAGCTTCAACCTCAGTTCTGTTCTGTCGTTTGAGCCTGTGTGCTCAGTGCTGTGTCCCTGTGCACCGCTGGGCAGGCAGAGTGGGCTGACTCAGGCCCAGTTCCCTCTCCCATCACACCACGAGTAGTCACGAGGCTTTTGAGGCGGAGCACCTATTTCCCCTGCCTGCAGCTCATTAGGGTCTGAACAGGCTCGCAGCCCTCCTCAGGTGTGCACAATCTGGCCCAGGTATCACCTCAGGTGAGCTGGATAAATCCCAAGCCCTGGCCTTTGTCTTCTGTTACGCCAAAGACCTTTAGGGAAGTGCTCTAAGGTGCACCTGGAAGGAAGTGTAGGCCCTTGGGGTTCCTTCTGTTTACATCTGGCTCCAGGGAGCCCCGAGATATCAGGGCAGCTGCCTCTCCCAGCCCATGGATACTACTGCTGCCGGCATAGCCATTTGTGCTGGGTTATGCCTGAGGCTGCCCAGAGGCCCTGCCCTGGGGAAGCTCCTGGAAGCTGCTCTTGGAGGCCTCCTGATAGCCCTCCAGACGGTGTGGTTGAGTGGGAAGAACACAGGCCTTCCAGTCAGAGATCTGTGCTTTCAGTCTCCACGCAGGAACTGCGGGGTCCCGGCAAAGAACCCAAGCTGCCTACACTCAGTTTCCTCATCCCTAAAATAGGAGTCATAATTGGCTCCCAGAGGTGTCAGTGAGAGAGTGTCTGCCAGGCTCCTTGTCCCCAGCAGGGGTTCACTAAACAAATGGTGGCTCCTATCCAGCCCTGCTCCAGGCAGGATGGAGTAAAAAGCCCCTAAAATGAGATGACCTCGCATCCATGGCAGGCCTGCCACGGCACTGAACATGAGGCTGGTCACCTGTGAGTACAAACCCCACTGCCCTGGCCTACGAGACATGCTACTTGATTGCACATAAATTCTGTGTGTGGTGATTGAAAGTTTTTATTCCTGGGCATAACTGGGGAAAGACCTGAAGATTTTCCTGAAAATGGCCCTAGAATTTTTGGTTTGCAGCTTGTTCAAGCAACGTCCATTCCCCATGCTGTGGTTCCCTGCCCCCTCATACTGTAAGAGGAACTCGCTCTCACCTGGGAAGAGAAGAGGGAATTCATGTTGGGCTTATGCTCCTCAAGGGACTAGGAATAAGTAGAACTGGCTGTGAACTACTAAGAATTACTAAGTTGTTTTTGGAAAAGCTCAGCAAGCTAGTCATGGAATGAATGATAAAAGATGTGGCCGGCGTGGTGGCTCATGCTTGTAATCCCAGCACTTTGGGAGGCTGAGGTGGGTCATCACCTGAGGTCAGGAGTTTGAGACCAGCTTGGCCAACATGGTTTAACCCCATCTCTACTAAAAATACGAAAAAATTAGCTGCGCACCTGTAATTCCAGCTACTTAGGAAGCTGAGGCAGGAGAATCGCTTGAACCTGGGAGGCGGAAGTTACAGTGGGCCGAGATTGCGCCACTGCCCTCCAGCCTGGGCTACAGAGCGAAACTCCATATCAAAAAAAAGAAAAAAGTCACTAGATTGTCTTCTCCGGAGAATGAATCCCATAATTTGTGGCCACGTCTCACTCTGAGCTCAGTGCCTGGCCTTGGCTGTGGCCAAAAAATGGACAGAAGATGTGGGGTGAGCTCATGTGAAATGAGCTTTAGGAAAAGGGCCAGAAAAAGCTTTCAGGAACTGGAAACAAGCAGAGCCGCATAGCAGGTAACAGCCATCTAAAGGGCGTTTTTGTTTTGTTTGTGGGTTGCTCAGTTGTGCTCCTAACTACATGATCTTGTCGAGCTAAAGAAAAACTGGCCCTTCCAGAACGGGACAGGCTCTTTTGCTTCTTTGACACCATCTATGTATTAAACGGAGGGAATGATCTTTAACTTTGCTCATCCCTTCGCCTCCTGAATCATTTTGCTCTCAAATTTACTTGTATTTGTGGTTTTACAGTGTAAAGCGTGCTATATTTTGGCTACAAGTAATACATTCTACATCATATGGGAAATGTTCTTAAGCACTGTCATACATGGGGGGATTCGCAGTCAGGGCCACTCTCAATGGGAGAAAGACAGACACCTCTTTTGCCAGTCAGTACTGGGAGCTAGCATTTCACAGTGCTTGGAAGTTAACCAGACTTTCCTCTTTTTGTTTGAAGCTCGTTTATCCTCCACTTCAGTGCAATGAGGTAGTTGTTATCCCTATTTTATAGATGTGAAAACGGAGGCTCAATGAAGTACGGATAGACGGGGTGCCCAGACATAGGTTTCCGACTTTACTTCTCTCCACACGCCCAGGTAAAGGGCCTCCTGGGTCTGCTGAATTTGTGGCGTCTGCTGTCAGGAAAAAAACCAAAACTCCCATTTCGGTCTGCAGAAAGAAACCAGTGGGAAGCAGAATGTCGGCAACATATTTTCCGAAACCAGTTAGCCCTTCACCGTCTAATCATTTATCAGCTGTGGACGATATGAGGTGGTTTTTTTGTTTTGTTTTGTTTTTTCCCCCAATCAGTTTAAACTGAAAAATCTGGATGTATTCCCGTCCCCGGTTCCCTGAAACTTTGGCTTTTCCTGTCACACAGTTGTATCAGCTCCAAGCTGCTCTCAGCCGCTGCCCGGCTGTTCCATCCTTCTTCCTCGGTCACTTCCACTCCTTTCCTGCCATCAGCACTCAGACAGATGTCAGCCCCTGAGCTTGGCGCTGGGGAACCTAGACTCAGTGCGTGTTTATTAATGAGGCCGCAGAGTCACAGGAAGCAGCGGGACCGTGACCTGCAGCCCCCCTGAATCCAGCCTGATTATAGCTGCTTTCTCTAGATGCCTAATTTCCAGCAAGAAAAGCAGTTGTCTCTGAATCATACCCAGAGAGCTTTTGCAAGGCAGATAACTCCCGACTTCGACTGTCAAGGTTGATAAATTGGCCTAGTGTGATTCACCCCCAAGAATATAGCAGTGAGACGCACAATAGGCTTCGACAAGAAAAGAACCTTCTGACTGCAGATTTTTCAAAGTAAAAGTAACCCCTAATCATGTTTTACTTGGCAGCTTTGTGATGGCTAAAATATGAAGCCATGTCT
Source organism: Macaca thibetana thibetana (assembly GCF_024542745.1). Taxonomy (NCBI): domain Eukaryota; kingdom Metazoa; phylum Chordata; class Mammalia; order Primates; family Cercopithecidae; genus Macaca; species Macaca thibetana. The sequence goes on along the minus strand of NC_065586.1, from coordinate 122,148,645 downwards.
GCCTTTATGGCGGGGAGCTGTAAGTGGCATTCCTGTTTTTAAAGGTGGTGTTTTTTCCCCAAATCACCCAGCTGTCTGTTTCATCCTCTTTTTATTTTTAACCTTGCATTCAACATGGTCAACTTGCCCCAAGTGTCCCTGGTAGTTAAATATTAGAGAAAAAGGAAAGCAAGGCTAACAAAAGAGGTCACATCCTAGCAGGGGCCACAGTCACCCTGCCATGGCTTTGGAGATAAATTCTCTGCCTCTGAGCTGAAAGTAGCACTTTTCTTCCTGGGCCCCAGGTATGACCATTTTAACGCATTCTCACGCCAAGGGAGAGTATCGTGCTAAAGGGCTTCTTTCCTGAGTAATTCTCTGGTTTTATTGCTTTGCACCAGTCTCTCTCTGCTATATGTCACTTCAATGAGCTGCTGTCCTGGCACATTTGGGCTAATGTATTAGACATGTTAAAAGGTATGTTGTGATGAGCTTGCCAAAGGCTATGGAAGAAACTGAGGCTTCTCTTTTTAACCACAGGCGAGGGGCTGTATGAGTTCTTTGATGTCATGAGCAACTACCTGGCCCAAGTCAATGTTCTTTCCATGGATGCTCCAGGGAATAAAGCTATTAAATAAGAAAAATACAAGCACAAAGGAGGCACAATTACCATACTTTGGATTTGGAAGCAAGTGGAAGGGAAACATCACTCTGTTCACAACTAGAACCTTTCCTATACCTTAATTACTGTGCAGTATGAGGATTAGTCAATTTAACATAACATGTCCAGATACCTGAAAATTCATTTCTGATACAAATTTTGTTTATGAGACAGATACTCTTGGGATTTTTAGCACATGCCTAAAATCAGATCAGGTTTTCAAAATGCTATACATTGGGCTTTTCTTAGAAGATGGGACAAGAAAGCAAAACATAATTATTTTTTAGGCTATGACAGGTGGCCCATGGTGAGTCTAGATTGCATTTTTTATTGTTATGACACAAATAGGTACAACAACATTTGAATTTAAAATCTAGGTAAGTTGTTTCCAGACTCTAATGGGCATCAAAATCACCTGGGCCATTAACGGATGGGCAGATAGCAAACTGTGGTGTGGTCTCACTTACAATGGAATATCATCCAGCCATAAAAAGGAATGAAGTTCTGATGCATGCTACCTTGTGGATGAACCTTGAGAACGCTATTCTAAGGGAAAGGAGCCAAACACAAAAGGCCACATGGTGTAGGATTCCGCTTACATGAAATGAACAGAACAGGCGAATCTGTAGAGACAGAAAGCAGATTCGTGGTTGGCAGGGGCTGCGGGGGGAAAGGGAGAATGAAGAGTGACGGCTTCATGGATGTGGGGTTTGTTTGAGGGGTGGGGGAAAGTTCTGCAGTTAGATAGTAGTGATGGTCACACAACACTGTGAATGTGCAGGGGAAAAAAACATTGGATTATATACTTTGAAGTGACTTAAAGGATGAATTTTGTGTTGTGTAAATTCGATATCAATTTAGCAAATCGTCTGCAGAGCTTATTAAAATACAGGTTTCTAGGCCCCTACCCTGAGTTATTCTGACTTAGTAGGTCTGAGTGGGGCCTGAGAATGTGCCTTTCTAGAAAGTTCCTAGTGCTGCTTGTCCTGGGAGCACACTTTGAGAACCACTGGTCCAGGCATATGTGGGATCACAGCAGGATTTGTCCCCTGTGTTTAAATCGGTACATTGAGGGTTAGTCAATCACCTTCTGTGTTTCAGCATTCACTGCTGGTCATCCAGTGCTGAACTTGCATTGGTAATAAAGAAAATGGTTTTTAGTACCTGAACATGGAATCATAAGAATTGATCAAATCTAGTACTGCCATCCCCTAACTGTGAACTCTCAAATCCCTTCACCTCATTTGCAAATGGAGATAATCATAACTATTTCATTGGATTGTTTCAAAATTTTAAATTCAAAAAAAAAGTATAAAAGAAGAAAAATATTGCCATGAGAAAGCACCACCATATCACATAGCTTCAAGCAGGTACTCCATAAACAGTGATGCCAAAAAAAGTATATATTTTAACCCAGTTACTAGTCTTGGGAATTTATAATGTGGCCAGAATGTGGTGACACAGGAAGGGAACAAGAACTTACAGCCTTGGACTGTAGTTCCACTCAGACTCCATTTATGTGGCATAAAAGATATGTTTCTGGGGGTTTGGGACTTCAAAGACCATTTCTGGAGGAGTGGAATTATATGGGCCTTGGAGAGTGGCTGGAGAGGAAATGAGATGAGAGGGTGGGCACCTCCCTTAAGAAAGGAGCTTGGCAAGGGGAGTATGGGGCCAGGTTCAAGTCGTATTGGAATTGGGATCCTCTTCAGTGCTTTGAATGTAATAGACACTTGAAAACTGTTGCTCCATAAGTGAGTGAATAAATGAGAGAGTTGTGAATTTGCCACTCAAAGTTGGATTCTGCCATCATCAGAAGTGTGTAGGCAGAGTCGGCACCTGGGGAGTCAGTGATACACCTGGCCTTGCTGAGCATCTTGCCAGCATCCTCTCTCCTGCATGGCTAAGTGTGCAATAGCGGTCTCATCACCGATTGCACTGACAGATCCTGGCGATGATTCCTGAGACCTTGGGGAGTGGATTCCTTGCCTCGCTTGTTGTCCATTGGCACGTCTTTCACGCAGACCAACTCACTGCTCTTTGACTCCTTGAGCCGTTAGACATTGGCACCTGCTTTGCTCTAGCCACTAGGTAACTAGTGGCTACTTAGGATATAGAAAGTATTCTAATATGTGTGGATTAGGATAGTGTTACCATTAGAGGAATCTAATATTCACTACTGGCAAATCTCCCTTATCTCTTAAGATTTGAAGTAATTTTCGTTTATTAAATTTTTTGTATGGGGGAGGTCATTGGGTTTGCTGTAAGTTTTCCATACTTAGTTCTGTGTTTTGATCGAATGAGACTATCTTAGAGCAGAAAAAGGGAGATGAGGAGCAGACCTTTGCCTGCTTAAAAAAAAAAAAAAAGGAAAAAAAAAATTTGCTTTAAAAATATAAAAAGGTGGGGGAATAAGGGTTTGGAGTTCTTAAAAACACCTTTAAATCTTTAATCCATCTTGAGTTAATTTTTGTAAATGGTGAGAGGTAGGGGTTCAGTTTCAACTTTCTGCATATGGTTAGCCATTTATCCCAGCAGCATTTATTATTGAATAGGGAGTCCTTTCCCCATTGTTTATTTTTGTTCATTTTTGTCAAAGATGCAATGGTTATAGGTGTTTGGGTTTATTTCTAGGGTCTCTATTCTGTTCCATTGGTCTATGTATCTGTTTTTGTACCACTACCATGCTGTTTTGGTTACTGTAGCCTTATAATATAGTTTAAAGTCAGATAATATGATACCTCTGGCTTTGTTCTTTTTGCCTAAGATAGCTTTGGTTATTTGGGCTCCTTGTTGGTTCCATATGAATTTTAGGATAGTTTTTTTGAATTCTGTGAAAAATTACATTGGTATTTTGATAAGGATAGCACTGAATCTGCAAATTGCTTTAGGTAGTATGGACACCTTAACAATGTTGATTCTTCCAATCCGTGAGCATGGAATAGTTTTTCATTTATTTGGGTCATCTCTGATTTCTTTCAGCAGTGTTTTGTAGTTCTCCTTGTAGGGAACTTTCCTCTCCTTGGCTAGTTAGATTCCTACATATTTCCTTTTTCGTGTGACTATTGTAAATGGGATTGTGTTCTTGATTTTGTTCTCAGCTAGAACATTATTGGTGTAGAGAAATGCTACTGATTTTTGTACATTTATTTTGTATCCTGAAACTTGACTGAATTCATTTATCAGTTCCAGGAGCCTTTTGGCAGAATTTTTAGCATTTTCTATGTATAGAATTATATTGTCAGCAAAGAGAGAAAGTTTGACTTCTTCTTTTCCTATTTGGATGCCTTTTATTTTGACTTTGGCAAATAATTTATGGCTGAGTCCCCAAAAGCAATTGCAACATAAACAAAAATTGACAAGTGGGACCTAATTAAAGAGCTTCTGCACAGCCAAAGAAATTACCAACAGACAGCCTACAGAATGGGAGAAAATATTCACAAACTATGCATCTGACAAAGATCTAATATCTAGAATCTACAAGGAACTTAACAAGCAAAAAACAAATAGTTCAATTTAAAAATGGGCAAAGGACCTCTCAAAAGGAGATATACAAGTGACCATGTGAAAAAATGTTCAACATCACTAATCATCAGAGAAATGCAAATCAAAAACACACTGAGATACCATCTCACACCAGTCAGAATAGCGATTATTAAAAAGTCAAGAATAACAGATGCTGGCAATGCTATGGAGAAAAGCGAATGCTTATACACTGTTGGTGGGAATGCAAACTAGTTCAGCCACCATGGAAAGCAGTTTGGCAATTTCTTGAAGAACTTAAAACAGAACTCCCATTTGACCCAGCACCCCCACTACTGTGTATATATCCAAAAGAAAATAACTCATTCTGTCAAAAAGACATATGCCCTCATACTTTCATTATAGTGCTATTCACAATAGCAAAGACATGGAATCAACCTAGGTGCCCTTCAACAGTGGATTGGACAAAGAAAATGTGGTATGGAATACTACATAGCCATCAAAAGAATGAAATTATGTCCTTTGCAGCAACATGGATAGAGCCGGAGGCCATTATCCTAATCAAATTAATGCAAGAATAGCAATCAAATACCATGCATTCTCACTTACAAGTGGGCACTAAACATTGAATAGACATAGATGTAAAGATGAGAACAACAGACACTGGGGACTATTAGATGGGGGAGGATGAGAGGAGAGCAAGGGCTGAAAAACCACCTATTGAGTACTATGCTCACTACCTGGGTGACAGGACCCCAGACCCCAGCATCATGAAATATACCCATGTAACAAATTTGTACATGTACTCCGTCATCGCTAATAAAAGTTGAAATTATTTAAATAAAAATACCTTCAGTCATTCCCAGTGCCTGGCCCATACAGAGGCACAGCTCCCTGTATATTGACACTCTATGGGATCTTCTCACCATCAGCATGACCTTGACCTATACAGGAATGATGCCAAGTAGAAAAGAGGTTGCCTCTCTGGGTGTATGTCTGCAAGAAGAGCCTGTTTCCCAATGTTGAGTAAGTTCCTCCAGGCCAGTCCTGTCCGTCTGCGCACACTTGCACTAGCTCTTTCCCCAGGTGCAGTCACACCTTCTTCCCTGTGGGTGAGGGGCTCAAATGACCCTCTTCCTGGTGAAGTTTCCTGGTGAGGTCCACTGTCCCTAAAAGTTCAATACACACCCTCTTCCCTTGCTCTTTTATTTTTTCTCCTTAATTCTACTCTTAACTCATTCTGTTCCCTTAGCTTGCCTATTATCTGTTGGCCCCACTGAATGCAAGCTCCATGAGGGCTGAGATTTTTTTGTTTTCTTCATTCCCATATCCCCAAAGCCTAGAACAATGCCTGGCACCTGGTCCGTGTTGAATAAATACTTGGGGAATAATGGAATGATGTGTGATATGTTGTTCTGATTTTCTTCCTCTAAAGCCTGACTTCCTCTAAATGGCCAAATAGGGTTCATAACTATTGTATTAGAGTGAATAGTCACCTGCCTCCTTGCTGAGAAATCATGAAAGGATGGGATGAGGAATGACATCCTACAGGTAGAAAATGCTCCTTGGCCTCATCACCATTTGTCATCAAAAGTAAGTTCTTGAACAATAAATAAGGCATTTTTTTCTTTATTACATAGAGGACATGGTAGCGATATTGGCTGACCCAGTCCGAGGAAATGGCAGGAATGTTTGTGGAAGGGCTGCTGGACTCCCCATTCACCTTGCTGGGTCCCCTGAGCAAGTCAGAAAAACCCCAGGTTGGTGTGAAGAGAAGCCACTCACACCTACTCGTGACTGGAGCTGTCAGCCATGGTCAGGAGTTGCTGGAAGTTGAATTTGTCCTGACCTGGAAGGCAGGCGGCATGCTGCTGAGCTCAGGCCACATCCCATGGTCAGGAGTTGCTGGAAGTTTGGATTGTCCTGACCTGGAAGGCAGGCGGCATGCTGCTGAGCTCAGGCCATGTGGAAAGGAGCCCTGAGAAAGGATCTGTTCAGTGTCGGTGAATTCATCAAGACCTCATTTCACATCTGAGGAAGACATCGCTACTTTCCTGTTAAAACAGAGGCACCCCTGAGGAAGTAATGCCAGGATGCTGTTCCTCAGAGCAAGGATGAACACCTGTGAATTGGATAAGGACTATTTATGTATACATGATTCTGAATGAGAAAGAATTTTGTTAACATTTGGGGGGTGTCCTTCAGCAGAATAAGGACAAGCTAAGGGAAGTAGAAATATATTATTACACAGATCACTCTACACAGACAACACCCAATGCGGACACAAAAAGACAATGATGATCTGGTCTGTTCTCCTCTCCCACACATTCTGAGATTTAAATCCTGGACTTAAACTGTTCTCATTCATCCTATTTGGATGGCAAACCCACCCAAAACTCAATGTTTGTGTGTTTGTTGCTTTGAAAGGAATGAGATGGGGAAGGCATGTCTGAGCTTAGTGAATGGAGCTGGTCTCGGCTCTCCAATCTCTGGGGTCTATGGACATTCTCTGCTCCTTTGGGAAACAGGGCAATTCAGACCACTCTTTTCTAAGCTTCTCTTAATTGCTGTGATTCTTGCTATAAACCGTTCCTGAGACTTACCATTTATCCTAGGGTCTTTCCTAATTAACTCTAATACTTTCTAGAAATCACTTCCCTTCTAGAATGAACTGATAATGGTTTGTCACAGAACTAAGTTGCACATCATTGACTGAGAATGATGTTTCATCTCCTCGATCAGGCCTGGAGACATATACGTCCTAGGAAAACTCTCAAATACAGAAGAAGTTTTCATCTGTACCTGCATGAAATGTATTTATTTATTTTTTTGCAAAAAGAAAAACTGCTCTTAAGTCCCTGTGTAATGTACCAGTTACTTCAACATAATACCCTTCTAAATTGCAGACACATTATCATTTTTCTTGTGGATCATTGTTTGAACCTAGTCAGTATCATTTTGATACCAGGGATAACCAGTCTGTCTGCCAGGGGAAGTCACAAAGATTTCAAGATTGTTACAGCACTATGAGTAAGTCCTGGTATGTTGCCTTTGCATTCACAGAGGAGCACTTTCATTTATTAATTTATTTATATTAGGATTCTTAATATACTCCAGAGTTAATAGCCCAAGGTTGATAGAAACCACTTGGAGGGAAAACTAATGCAGCAACAGAAAACCAAATACTACATGTTCTCATTTATAAGTGAGAGCTAAACACTGAGTACATATGGACACAAAGAAGGGAATAACAGACAACGGGGAAGGAGAATAACAGAAAACTCCCTGTGGAGAACTATGCTTATTGCCTGGGTGATGAAATAATCTGTACACCAAACCCCGTTAACATGCAGTCTACCTACATAACAAACCTGCCCATGTACCCCTGAACCTACAATTAAAGTTTAAAAGTGAAGGGCCAGGCGTGGTGGCTCATGCCTGTAATCCCAGCACTTTGGGAGGCCGAGGCAGGCGGATCACCTGAGCTCAGGAGTTTGAGGCCAGCCTGGCCAACATGGTGAAACCCCATCTCTACTAAAAATACAAAAAATTAGCCAGGCGTGGTGGTGGGCGCCTGTAATCCCAGCTACTTGAGAGGCTGAGGCAGGCGAATTACTTGCACCCGGGAGGTGGAGGTTGCAGTGAGCCACTGCACTCCAGCATGGGTAACAGAGTGACAGTCAGTCTCAGAAAATAAAGAAAAAATAAATACCTGGTCATTAAAACTCTGGCTAATAGCATGCCTTATATACTCGGGGAAGAAAAGGGAAACCACTCGGAGAGGATGGTGCAGTGTTATCAGTTCGGTCCTGGAAATCATGATCTCAGAATTTGCCAAGCTCTGTCATTAAGTGGCCGCTGGTCTACCATCATTAGGGAAGCGTAGCAGCTTGCGTTGGTTTGGCCAATTGATTGAGATCCAGTTCTAATGTCATCCTTATAAATGTCTCCGTCGGGAGAGGGTGCTTGGGTTTGCTGGACAACAGTCCCTGCTCCCTCTCTAAGTAATAAAACTTTCTGGGTTTCTGGCATGCTTATACCTTAATAATCCTTGCTGCCTCAAGACATGGGAAAATGCATTTGTAAAAAGTGAGACACTCTGTGTATGTTGGATAACACTGGCTGCTTTGGGAATCAAACCCCAAATGCTCAGTGGGTTGCCATATTAGCGTGTTTTCCGTCTGGATGAGGCCCTGAGGCTGTAGGCTGCAGGTGGCTTCCCTCCATACAATGAGTTAGGACCAGATGCCATGCCTGACTCCTCCATCTCCTAAAACCATGGGATACCCTAATCTCAGCTGGCAGATGGGGAAAGAAAGGATATGAAGAAGTAATACTCGCTTAAATACCATCAGCCAAAAGTGACCTATATCACTTTTGCTCATGTTCCAGTGCCAAGAATTAGTCATGCAGCCCACCCAGGTACATGGGGGCTGGGCAGCCCTTCTAGAGCACAGAAGGGGAGCATAACTTTGCTGGGGAGTTGGCTGACCCTGCCACACCCGGTTGTAGCCCTGGAATTTAGAGGCAAGGGTAAGATCTGCGTTTCTGGATCACCTCCATTCTCTTACAGCTGTGCTGGGGGAAGACAGTGATTTGACCTTTGTAGACCCGAATGCCAATATCAGCAGGCCCTGCCCTACAGTGGACCCGTGTGTCCTTGGAAGCGTGGAATTAATAAACACCATCATTCATACTCTTTCCTTCTTTGCACTTTCCAACAAGGACATTGTTATATGTTTGTATTACAAGCTACAACCCCTAAGAATTCTCTCTTCATTGCGTCATTTCACCCAGAACTATTAATAATGTCTTTCATGAGACTCTGCCTGAACTTGTTGATTTGAAAACCATCAAATGATCATTTCTTTTTTGATAAAGCCCTTCTTCATCAGTCACGCTGGCACTGTACAGGAATGGATGTCGGGATAGAACTGAATGTGCCTCGCTTTACACTGCATATCTGAGTTTGTTGATATGCATTGTTCACTGAGACCACCAGTGAACACCTGGGTGGATGTGGCCAGTGGGTGCCTTCTTGTGGGCACAAGAAGGGCAGGCAAAGCCGTTCCGTGCCCTGCGACTTACTGTTCTGGGCTCTCCTTTCTCAGGTACCCATTTCCCATGGTGTTCAGCAGTTGCAGCAGGAAGGACTTGGAGACCAGCCTGGAGAAAGGAATGGGGATGTGCCTCTTTAACCTGCCGGAAGTCAGGGAGTCTTTCGGGGGCCAGAAGTGTGGGAATGGATTTGTGGAAGAAGGAGAGCAGTGTGACTGCGGGGAGCCGGAGGTAAGAACCATCCCCAGAACAAGGACACAAGAAGCCTTGTATCCTCAGCTAGGCAAAGATGACAGGACTTGGAGGAACTGCACAGCCAGATGAAAGTACTAGAACTCAGGAAGGAAGAGTCCTGTCTGGCCACCCTGAACAAGGCCCATGAGCTAGGGTGGCTTTCTTGAATTTTAACCATTCCATGGAATAAGTGATCACTTGATTTAAAAAGATAAATAATCCTATCGAAGGGTGCAACATTCTCAGCAAGATGAGGGCAAAAACAATACAAAAGCGTTTAGCTTTGAGTTTGGCAGAGAAGAAAGCCCTGGAATTCTAGCTTCAAATAGCTAATAAGCACCATTTCTCTCTCTTTGTAAGGTGTGCTACCAGAGGGGAATCTGAATAAGCAGCACTCATTTTTAACCAAGAGCTTCCTCTCCGGTTGAAATTCTGCCTTGCTGCTGCACACGCCTCTGTATATACAACTTGAGGCTTCTGTCTCTCATGCTTGTAGCTTTCAGAAGCAATAAGTGAAGGCAGGGAACATTTTTATCTAGCACAGAGCTTATTTAACCCTGTTTTCCAGCCAATATCAGGAAACGTCCTTGTTTTAATAGGGCCCAAGATAATCAATATAAAAATTATAAAAGCCACTTTTTCATCTCTGAATAATCTCAAGAAGGAAGGACAGAAGACACCATGAGGCCTCCTGGTAAAACAGGTGCCCTTTCGAAGTCTGGAGGGGGTTGTGTTTAGAATAAATCAAGCCGTTGTATAGCACGCAGTCTCCGTGTGGGATTCCCTCCCTGAGAGTTTATGCAAGCTGAAATAGTAGACAAGTTCAAGGCAGACTTAGCTAAATTCACAGATGGACTTAATGAGAGCTTAGGAAGGGCATCTCCAAGGGCTGCTCTGAAAGAGGGAGTTTAGGGTGGAGAAGAAATCGTGCTGAGACTCTGGAGTATCCGATATATTCCTGTGTTCATCAAATAAACAACTGGCAAACAGAATGTTCATCATATCCCCATCTTCAAGTCTCTGAGGTTTTCCATACCAGGAGGAATGAGCTTGGTCTGACAGTTTCTGCAAGAATGTTGGAAGTGTGTAAGTATTGGGTGGGAGTAAGGGGGGATGTGATGTAGAAGTGGATTCTTCAAATGTTTTTGTGCCCTTGCCAAACTCAGAACTTAACCATGATAATGACATTGTCTGGAGGGGTGTTTAATTTTGCTCACAATGAGCAGGGAATGGTTGCTGTGTAGGAGCAAGTCCTAATTATAGTGTTACAGAAACTCTTCTCAAGATTAACAGAGGAAAACTTAAAACCATCACGGGTTGGGGTATGCAAAGGGGAAATTCCTTGTAGGCCTTGTTAATTTCTTAAAGGAAAAAATGAATTAGTTTAAATTACTCATATTTCTCAGGAGAGACCATGTTGGCTTAAAATGGTTTGTCTTTGATTTGAACTTCTTATGATTGTTTGTTCATCTAAATAAATTTGACAGCTCTTCATGAAGCTATGAACTCTTGGGTTTGGAATGATTTTGTTAGCAGTCATTTTACTCCATATGCCACCAGCAGCAGCCACACCACTGCCACAATCACGACCACTATTGCTAACATTACCATCTCCACAATCACCCCCACCACCTCCTCCACCCAACAGCATCACCATTTCTCTCATGACCATCATCACCATATCACTGCCAGTACTGCCACCATCATCACTACCGCCCTCACCATCACCCCACTATTATAACCACTGCCATCTCCACAGCTACGGCCACCACCACGGCCACACCAGATCCACATCACTACCAGCATCACTGCTACCATCCCCACCCCTATCGTTATCCCCACCACCACCATCACATCGGCAAATGCTTGAGTGCCTAAAATGTGCCAGCCACTCATATTCTCATCCTCTCTCTTTTCTCCATGAAGGAGTCATGCGGCTCGACAGGGTGCTGTCCCTCCAGGTGGCATGTTGCATTGTAGGGTAGCTTTGATTATTACAAACTCCCTCCTTAGGGAGCCAAGCTCCGCTTGAATGCAGTTACCAACTTTGTATTTCTGTGGCTAAGGTCCTTATTTTATAGGATAACTTCTTGATATTTGAAGATAGCCCTCATTCCCCTCATCCAAAGTTCTCTCTTTGAAAGTTACAGGTGAGCCTTTTGCCTCACTTTTTAGATTTGCTTTTTATTATTATTATTATTTTGCTTTTCAAAAAATAGTTTCAAGTACTTATTATTTGAAAATAATAGTTTCAAGGTTCAAACTCAAATTGTGTTTGGCAGTGTGACAACCCATTTATAGTTTCCAAACTGCTTTGCCTAAGAATTTTAGGCAAAAAGACTTGTTAACCTAGGTTCTTTATCCCACTACCCAGTGCTCAGGCCCTGGAGTTATTCTGCATGCCCTTGCATCAGATTGACCTGGCCATTCCCTGGCCCATAGAGGGACCCAGTGTGTTACCACATCAAGGAAGGAGTGGATGGGATCCGAAAAACCTCTGCCATCACCCAACGGAAACCAGCTTCTCCCTTGCTCCCAGAAATAATCTCCATTATTTACAAGAAGATGGCTTCTAGTCTTCTCCCAGTTCATTGTGATTAAGAATCTGTCTGCTACCTACAACCTGAGAATGACAATTAGGGCTTTGCAGAGAATTCTCTAATGCTTTCATTATTCTGTCTTCTTTGGAGACTTGGTATTCATTGGCTCTGTTGGACTTCTCTATTGAGGACTAAAATAATAAATGTAGCAGCAGATGAAGAATGTGTCTTTTCTGAGAAATATGGTACTGCAGAAGAAATAGATCCTGGGTGGTTTAAAGACAGGTTGATTGCTGAAGCCTTCCAGGACAGGGCATTGGTTTTATATCAACATAAGGAAATCCTGACAACTCACTCATTCTTCCAGCTAACAGGATTGGGAAAGCAGCCTTATCTCCTTGTTTAAAGTCAATAGGATGCCAGTAGCTTGTGAATATCTTTTAAACTTAGTTATCTTTCTCACATTATCATCCCCTTTGAAGTCAGAGCCATTTGGCTTGGCTGCATTTCCATGTGAGCTGCTGCTTATATTATTGGGTGATTTGAGAGAGGGGGGAAGATATTTCTTAAAGAATTTTAGGACCCAGATTTAGGATGGCTGATTTAACATGGAATTTCAAGAAAACTTGTAATTTGGTAAATGTGTCATTTGTAGAGCCATTTAGACCATAAGGCCCAGGATAGCATTGGTGTGCACTCTGATTTAAAAATGCAATTAATGGATTACTTTTTTAAAGTTCCTAAACTCTTTCAGAATTATAAGTCCACAGGTTCGAAACCCTTACTGTCATAAAAGTTACAGCTATGACTTCTGGTTGACAGTTTTATCTTATTGTATATTTTATACATTCTGGATGTTTATAAAGTCCTCAAGCAAATTTAACATTTAATAACTTTGTAAGTCTGTATAATAGAAGCAAATGGAACATCAAATGAGAGCATAATTCATGGAGTTTTACGTGGGATATAGTTTCAGTATCTAGGTTTGCCATAAATCTTCTGGATTATTGACAAAATTGTATTAATTGCATTTATAAAACTCATGATAAATCCATTCAAGAAAGATGGTTTTCAGGAGTAAAGTATTATACTATTAAACTAGTATGTGATTAGCTTCACCCCAGCCATTAGTATAGAAATTTTTCAGAGCATATCATATATTGGATAAAATAAAAGAACAGTGATAAATTACTCAGTATTAAAGATCTATGAACTGTTCCATCTTATGATAATTACATTTCTTCTAAAATGTGTAAACTCTAGGTTACTTGAATGTTCTCAAGTATAAGGACTTCACTTGATAAATGTGTGCAGGCCTTTTGTTGAGAGCTAAGCAAAAAATGTCAATCTCTTGTTTTTGTTAGGAAAAAAATGGAAACAATGGGTACTTGTGGAGCACAGCATTATAAAGGAGTTAGTTTCTTTTCTCACTTTTGTTTCAGAGAGGACAATGCATCTAATGCTTGATCTATCCATTTAAATCGCTTGCAAATCAATGGGCATTGCCCGTAGTCCTCCTTCCGGCCAGTGGGTTGTTATAATGTCCTAATGTCCATTTCTGACCTTCCGAGTGATGGAATCCTCAGGCCAGACAACTTACCTGGGCTGCTCAAGGGTCTCCTCCACGACCCTGGTGGGATTGCAGGGAATTGTGGTTGAAACCACTGGTTAGACTTCATTTCCCGCCAGTACTCTCTAGATCAAAAAGGGTTCATTTTTGAAGAATACAGATTGTACGCATCTATGTATATTTTTGATTAGGTAATTTCAAAGTCCTCGAGGGATCCTGATGCAGTTCATTGCAATGAGATCCGCCTGGACACCCCTCTACAGAGCCCCAGTGTGCTACTGCTGACTAGAGTGATGTCCCCGGCCGGCCAGCCTATGTCACAACTGCTTTACCTTTCATGAGGGCACTTGTGTGCTACTGGCTTTTTCCAGGGACTTGTAGACCCAGTTGGTTCATAAATAGCAGAAGCTTTGCTTTCCTAACAGACAGAAACAGGTGGGTGTGCAGTTCAGGAGCTGGGCCCTCTGAGTCTTTCTTGCTTTTCACAGCCATTTGAGGTGTAATGTTTGCATTCAGTGAGTGCATACTCCCTAAGACCCTGTCAAACAAATCCCATTTCCCTCTCCAGGAATGTATGAATCGCTGCTGCAATGCCACCACCTGTACCCTGAAGCCAGATGCTGTGTGCGCACACGGGCTGTGCTGTGAAGACTGCCAGGTGAGTCACTGGAGCTGCAACTTGACCCCCAGGTCGCCAACAGGTTCAGGTGGTTCAGATGTGATGCAGGGCAAGCAGTGCGGCTGGAAGGTTTCCCAGCACTCACCACAGCACGCACCATCCTGCCTTCTCACGCCAGTTGGTGTTACCCACCTCTTATTGCGTATCTTCCAATCTTGGGGTGAAATGCACGCTTTAATTGCCACTCACTTGTGTTTATTTATTTAGTGGCTGACAATTCATCAGACCGGTAAACCCTAGTTCAACTTTAAATGTTCCATTTGTGCCGTCAGAGGCACATGCGGTCCTACTGTGCTGACAAGAGCAAGGCGAAAACAAGTCCCCACCACTGTCGCTCAGGTTCCCCCAGGTCCACCTTCTCCTCCATCCCGCGAACACCTGCCTGCTGGGTTGTCCCAGAAGTTTTGTATAAACAACTCAATCTTAACATCCTCCCAAAAGAAGGTGCCACCGACCCTGCCCAGCCAAGAATGGCAGTTTTATGCTCTCGCCATTGCTGCTAGCTAGGACTGCGTTTCTTTTGGCAGTTCCATTGTCTCATTATTCAAAGCTGATATCTGACAGAGTAGAAGCCTGAACTTTTGATTCAGCAGTTCCAAGGGTAGAGTTTTATTTTGTTTTAATTAAGCAATGGATCCCGACATTCCGCTTACAGGAAACTCCCTCTTAGCTGCTCCACGTGAGCGCGGTGATTTAGAAGTGCATTGTAACATTTAATGTTCGGCTTTAAAATAGCCTTCATCCTCTTCCTAATGCTGATTAACTTCTGAGGGATGTTATAAGCAGCTGTCTCTCCCTGGCCCCCAGTAACTGGTGGAGGAAGGTGCCTGGAAGGGAGTTGGGGGAAGGGGGGAAGCAAGTCTGAGTCTGTGCCCAGAGCATGCCCAAGTTAGGAGGGAGGACCACAAGGCCATGCCTGATTGTGGTTCACTTTTAGGTTATGGCTTTTTAACAATTGCTTTCAACTTCCAGATCTTCTAGAAGTTAGCAGGGGCCTTATCCCTTTGCGTTTGAGGAGTATGCAGGGAACTAAGCCCAAGACTTGCAGCAGTCCCTAGCCGTGTAGTCTCAGACAGGCTACTCTGAGCCTTAATTTCTTCAACCACAAAAAGCTGAGTCATTGGTCAGATGGCTTCTTTTTTTTCTTTTCTTTTTTTTCTTTGAGACGGACTCTCACTCTGTTGCCCAGGCTGGAGTGCAGTGGTGTGATCTCGGCTCATTGCAAGCTCCGCCTCCGAGGTTCACGCCATTCTCCTGCCTTAGCCTCCTGTGTTGCTGGGACTACAGGTGCCCACCACCACGCCCGGCTAATTTTTTGTATCTTTAGTAGAGATGGGGTTTCACCATGTTAGCCAGGATGGTCTCGATCTCCTGACCTCGTGATCTGTCTGCCTCGGCCTCCCAAAGTGCTGGGATTACAGGCATGAGCCACCGTGGTCAGATGGCTTCTAACATCCTTTACCTCTCCCTTGTTCTTCTCCTGTTCTTCCCATAAAGCAGTAAAGAGAGAGTTCCAGTTGTATGATTTGATGACAAAGTAAAATTGCTATTGTGATTCTGCCCTTAAAGTCATTTTTATTAACTTGCCTACAAATGCTAACACTATAAATGCAAATGTCCCCTTGAAATGTGTGATGATGTTGACACCCAGAGACCTTTTCCTTAAGAATCAACCAGCCCAGCAGCCAACGCTCCCCTCCTTCTTCCTCCTCTGAGGTGCCAAGTGCCGGCAGCCAGCTTGCGTGTTCCTCGGAGAGCCCTGATGTTGCATGACATTAAAGAGAGGCTGCTCTTGGTTGTCCCACCCACTTTATAGTGGAACAGTGAACCCCAGAGTGAGAATCTGATGATTTAATGAGCTCTCTCTACATTAGAAGCGACTTCCTTTGAAATCTTCACCCCTTTATGTGGGACTTTAAGATGCCCTTGTCTGCTCCAGCCCAGGAGTGCTGCTGAGAGCTGCCCCTCCCTTTCCCTGGGTGCATGTGCCATCAATGGCCCTCTCCTTCCAGCTGAAGCCTGCAGGGACGGCATGCAGGGACTCCAGCAACTCCTGTGACCTCCCAGAGTTCTGCACAGGGGCCAGCCCTCACTGCCCAGCCAATGTGTACCTGCACGACGGGCACCCATGTCAGGGTGTGGACGGCTACTGCTACAATGGCATCTGCCAGACTCATGAGCAGCAGTGTGTCACGCTCTGGGGACCAGGTACGTGGCCGCCACAAGCTTGGCCTCAGGAGAGGCGCTGGCAGACCTGGGATTGGGGGCGTGTGCTCTGTTCTGGCAAGCCTCCACTCCAGGCGGGCGCTGTCCACACAGCATCCGGTGTGTTCAGTCAGGAGTGATTGACTCCCAGGGAGGGGCTGGGGCCACACTGGGCATGGGGTGTGCAGAAATGGGCGCTGTCTGGAGCCTGGCCTTCAGAAGCTCAATGCAGTCCGACAGGAGATGCAGGATCAGCTACTGTGTGCCCCAGGGGATGGCAGGGATGAATCCGTCATGACTCCTGCCCTCGGATAGCATAGCACGTAGTTGGACAGACAGACAGAACTTTCCCACCACCACTGAGATTTTAGTAATGCCCCTTTGTACTCAAAAGAGGACCCCAACCAAGTGAGGGGCCCAGAGCTCCACTTGAAGCATGAGTGTGTCGGTAATTGGAAGGCCTGGGAACAGCAATGAGTGGCTCTAGAATGGGAAAGTGGGTGGTTGAGTCAAACAAGAGGCTATCGGTTCACCATGTCACCAGTTCAGGCTGGGCACTTGGCACAGTTTGTCTCTTCTGACCCTCCAACAAGCCCCTGAGGTGGGGACTATGAAGTTTTACAGAAGATGATGCTCAAACTCTGAGACCAAATGTCAGTTTCCCCAGGTCTCCAGGCTAGGATTTGAACCTGGGTCACTGTGACCCAATGCCCATGTGATACTCCCACAATGCACAGTCACCCCAAAGAGGGAGGTCTTGCTCTAAAGCTCTACCAAAGCTCCAAAATGAAGCAGAAGCTCAGATGCAAAAGGGGGAAGAATTCATCCCCTGCGTCTCTCTCCTCCATGCCCCACCTTCTGGGGTCAGATCCAAGGTCTCATTGGGCAGCCCTGGACTCCAAGGCCCTGTCACCCCAGAACCATTTGAGATTCAATGCCTGTGTCCAGCTCCCAGGAGTCCAACCATGAAATCTACAAATACAGGCCCCACCCTGTCCTGCAGTTCTCTTTCCCTTATTGTAACGTGGCTGAGTCCTTTGTCACTCCCTCCTCCCGCTGGCTGCAGAAATGACCTCAGCCATGGCCAGAGACCCCAGCTCTGGCAAGGCCGCTGTGGTCGGCCAGGCCCAGGCTGAAAGCCAAGCAGAATCAGGCACGATCTCTAGGGAGAGCGAAACCTGATAGGACCTTTGTCAGACTTTTGTTGTGAGGCTTTGGTGTTAGGAGTGATGAGGGAAGTAAAGTGGAACAGAAAATGACAACTAAACCTTGAAGCTTGGGTTTTCAATGGAATGTGAAAGCCACGACCAGGCATGGAAAACAAGATGGATGTCCCTTGGAGCTGGGTCCTGCTGGGAGGCCCATGTCCCCTGCCAACCAGCAATGCCCTCTGTACTTGGAGCTTTCTAAGGCAGAAGAAAGGGCAGCCTGGTAGCAAGGATGGATGAGCAGAGGCCTCTGTAGCTTGGCCTCTGAGGAGTTGTTCCGACGCTCCTCAGCACTCAAGGATGCCTGCGGGCAGGTGGGATGGGGGGGCCTGCAGTTCCTGGACCCTTAGCGCTTCATCCTTGGACCCTGAGCAGCCCTCAGTCCTGGCATCATTGCCTGCTGGGCCTTGGGGCCCCCTAGGCAAAGCAGGGGGCAGGAGCAGTGGGAGACACCCTGTTGCAATGACAAGAACTAAGCCAGGACTCGCTATACACATTGAATGGTGTTTCAGCTTGACATGGTTTAGTGACTTCAGGCACCATTTAGCCAAGTGAGGTCACTTTGGGACTGCGGCTACTGCTGCAGGCCAGATCTTCATGGCTTCATGAATCCTTAGTGCCATCCCCTTCCCAGCCTTTCTCCAGAATCAGCAGTCTCCTTTTCTTGAGTTACAAGGGCCGTGATGAAGTTCCTTTCCAAAAAGCATTTTGTGGCCAGAGCACACACAGCACTTGGAGCTTTGGGAGTGAAATATGTTCCTTAATGCCCTGCCATTTTCGAACAGCTGGCCCCGTTTCCAGAGTGAGGTCAGATGGAACTCGACAGTGCTGTCTGAGACACCCCCAGTGTGTGACTCAGCTGGCTGTGTGCCTCTGATTCATGGTGACCGAGGCTGGTATTTATTATCTCATCAAACTAGTCCTTCTGCAGCTGCCTGACCAGAGAGAGAACCAGACAGGCAGACAGACTGACAACCTGACCCACAGACTGGTCAGCTGCCTGACCAGAGAGAGAACCAGACAGGCAGGCACACTGACAACCTGACCCACAGACTGAGCTTTTCAAAAGCAAGAGCAATAGGAAGTCACCTGCGTGGGCTCTCATCATCCCTACGATGGAGTGGGAGGCTGGAGGTCTGAGTACCCGGGTAGCCACATCCTCTTCCTAAGGAGGGGGCTTCCCTGGGAACTCCTGGCTTAGCTCTGCTCTCTCCCATCCACTCTCCCTGGTAACTAGGAGGCCTTTGCTGGGGTGGTGGTGGGTGTGGCCACTGCACACAGCATGGAACATCCATGGCGTCAGGACTATTGGTAACAAACGTGTTTTGGTGAAGAGGCTTTACCTTGGAGGAGATGGCTCAGTGTTCCTGGAAGCCATAACACAGAGACCAGGCTTGGGGAGCCACCTTGGACTTGTGACTTTCTGGGTTTTGGTCAGTCCTGCCCACCGCTTCTCAGTTCTTCAGATCATTATACAGACTTCGTCAGGAGAGCAGAGAGCAGGGAAAGCCCTTGATGCCAGGGAGCTCTTAGAATGGGCCTTTGACCACCTCCTTCAGGAGTGCAGTGTGCTCCTTCCTCCCTTTGTCAGTGTTTCCACCTGGTTTCCAGTTTACAGGCCCTGTGTGAGTTTCCCATGGCTGCTCTAACAAATTAGCACAAACTTAATGGCTTACAAATGCTTCATCTTACAGTTCTAGAGGTCAGAAATCCTGAAATTAAGATAACTGGCAAGGCAGCATTACTTTGGGAGGCTCTGGGGAGCATCCGTTTCCTTGCCTTTCCCAACTTTTAGAGGCCACTTGCATTTCTTGGCTCATGGCCCCTTCCTCCATCTTCAAGGCCAACAGCACAGCATCTGCAAATCTCTGTCTCTCTCTGACTTCTGCTTCTATAGTCATATCCCTTTCCCTGACACTGACTCTCCTGCCTTCCTCTCATGAGGGCCCCTGTGATTCTATCAGGCTTACTCAGATTGTCCAGGGTGATCTTCCCACCTCAAGATCCTAAAAGTAATCACATCTTCGAAGTCCCTTTTGCCATGTCAGATAACATGTGCATAGGTTTTAGATAAGGATGTGGGCGTTTTGGGGGAGCCACAAGCATTGAACAGACCACTTACTAGCAAGGGACCTTCTGCAAATTGCTCAACCTTGTTGTGCCTCATCTGTAAAATGAGGATAGTGATCTACCTACCCTAAGGGTCTGTTGTCCTCTAACATAGCCTATGATCTATTCCATGTAATATATGTGGTTCTATGCTAGATGCAGAGCTCCTAGTAAATCTAAACTCTATAAATAAGACGAAGCTGCACTCCCAGGAAGCTTAGACTAGTGAGCAAGATACTCAAATCCTTGGGGTCTGTAAAACGGGCTATAAGAGGGTCATAGGCCAGATATGTTGGGGCGGAGGAAAGCAGCCAGCTCAGAGGCTTTGAAGACAAGGTTGCCGTGGAATCGTGGTTTGCCAGGGGTGGAAGAAGAGGGATATTTCCGGTATACAGAACAGCACAGCTCAGGGCACACAGGGACAGTGGGGCCAACCAGGGCAAGTTCCAGTAGTTCTGTATGTGTAGAGCTTGAGCTGTGACTTGGAGAGCAGAGATCCTCATCTGCCACACCATTCTCTCATTTGTCAAGTATTTGTTGACGTCCTGCTCTGTGTAAGATGCTGACTCAAGAGCCCTGACTCTGCCAGAGTGACACACTTCCCACAGTCCCTGCGCACTCCTGCCTGGATCTGGAGGGGAGCGCGGATGTGAAGCCATCACAATATCCTCCCGGGAGGCATGGATCCCGGACAAACGCAGTCCTGGGAGCGGAGATGACTTCCTCAGCCAGGCCCCTGGCCAGCCAGATATACCACTGAGAACATTTCAATGCTTTGTTACAGTGGTTGGTTTGAATTAGCTTTTCGTGATTCAGAAAGGAAAACTTATTGTCAAGTTTGCATTTGCAGTATTTCCCCACCCAGGAGCAAATGCTTCAGGATCTGGATCACGTATGCACTGGGGTCATCGTAGGCCTCCTGGGAAACGCAGTAACTCGGAGCTCCAGGAGCCCTTGAGTCCTTGAATCCTTGCCCCACCGGCCCTTGACATTTGCACCCTAGTGACCTGGCTGAATTGCTGAGTTGTCCAGAATTCTCCAGTTATATTCAGGATGTCCGTTACTCACCGTCCAGATCTGGCGACGCAAACACTAACTGGATGAAGCCCTTCCTTCCAAATAACGATTCCCTTTTGAAATGGGCTTTTCTCAATCTGGCATTCTATTTCAATAAAATAATCCTGCTTCCAAATCTTTCTACAAATAAAGCAATAGAAAATTCAAAACACATGCCTGCAACTTCTAACTGGCAAAGGAATACACTTTGAGAATGCCTTTTGGGTTTTTTGTTCATTTATCTGTTGTTCTAATTGTTTTTGTTGTTGATAATGTACGTTCTCGTTGGCTATGAGTATAATTTTTTTCTCACTGATTTTTGTCCCGCAAATCTTGTATCTCAAGACTTCCTATGTTGATTTCAAACACACAAATGTTACTCACAGTTCAAACTGTGTGGTTGGCGTTTAGCTCTCTTTGCCCGGTTTAGTCTTAGTATCTACAAAGATTTTCTGTCAATATGACATGACCTTTACTCCTTCTGAAATATAGCTGGATATGTTTATTTAGGTAGCAAATTTACTTTTACCAATGTTGTTTGTCAGAACCACTAGCATGGTTACTGAAAATATTCCTTGGCAATTAATCTTAGAGATAACTACACATCTGTAGTCACAAACAATTGGCATCAGAGAATTCCTGAAATGTGTTAGCTTTTTCTATTTTATCACTCACCAGAATCTAATGTCGTTTGATTTCTGCAGTGTGAGCTGGCCAGAGCATTTTTATGGGCTGGTGAATACTCAGTGTTTATCTGCAAAGCTGGTTTACATGAGCTTGGTTTATTGTGACCCACTTGGGGCAGTGCATTTATGAATCACCTACAACTCCTGTGGCCACAGATGGGAAAAAAAGATTTTTTTTTGCCAGAAGTCGTATTGTTTAGAAGTCAGGAAAGTCTCCCTTTTGTCCTATCAAGCGAGAAAGAAATGATAAAATTTGTTCATTTGGACTTCATTTTCTGAAGAATACAAAGGTCCGTCTGAAGAAGAGAGATGGGAAGAACAATACAGTCTCCAGTTGTTTGTAAAAATGCCTTTGTCTGTGGATGTTAGTGGCAGGGGTCAGGGAAATCAGTGACAGAGGGAAGGAGGAGCTGATTTGACTGAACTGGAGAAGTATATTTGCATAATAGAGTCATTTTAAGTAAGATTAGATTGAGTAAATTGTGGGCTTAATTCAAGATGCCATCATTTCTCTTTCAAAAAAAAAAAAAAAAACATAATGACATTGGGAACTTCCAAACTACAATTACAAATATAAGTTATAGCACTCTGAAGATAAAACTGGTAATTAAAATCCATCACTTTCTACATAATTATAAAATACAGTATGGTGTCAAAATTCCCTCTGAAAGCCTAAATTTTATCTTTTGATAATGGCAAAATTTCTAAGTGTTCCATTATTCAGGACTCAAAGGCTCTAACTGATGTAATATGGTAGTGATAAGAACACCATTGTCATTCTTTCTAAGAAATGTGAAATCTCTTGTCTTCACGAAGACAGACATTTTTTAAGGCAGCAACTTCGAACCAAATCTGTACCTTTATAACATCTTACAAGTGGATAGAAGTCATTTGCACTTTTTTGAATTACTGACCATTCTGTCTCTAAGACAAACGCCAGATGGCAGCTAACACACAGAAGCCACGGGAAGCACTCTGCGGGCCCCTCCTCCGCCGTCCTGACTGGGATCAGCAGGTTCTGGACAGGCAGGGTGTGCAGAGAGTTGTCTGCGGGCTCCGTGCCTTTGAGCCTCTTGCCTTTAATGACGTTTTCTTTTAGTGCTGGAGCTGCATCTGCTCCCAAGGTCAGCACTCAGCCCCCTTCGGTTTCCCTGCTTGTACGTTTTCTTCCTGAACTTTGAAGGAATAACAGTTTACCTTTCCAGGAAGTAAAACGTCTGTCTTTTTATGACCTTACATAAGATCCCACAGTAATACTTCATTTGATGTCAATGAATAAGTGGAAATCCAGAGTCAGAGAAAAGATAACCAGCAGACAGTGTTCATTTGCCCAGGCTGCTGTGTTTGCAGAACCACCGTTGACTTCCTCCGGGAAGGGCACTGGAGACATGATGTGCTTTCCCCAAATGGCTTTTTACTCACTCGTTCTTGGAACACATCTGTTCTGCGCTGGCCCGAGGCACCATCCCTGCCCACAGGCAGGAGCCCTGGGCCTCCCAGGAGGCAAAAGCAGTGTGGTAAATAAAAGAGGAGGACAACCTTCGGAGGAGGGAAAGGAGGGCCAATCCTAGCCTCCATGGCAAAGCTGGGGGCAGAGGAGAGCCCTGAAGGACACAGGAGCCCTGGACCCTCATCCAGCTGACTCAGGCATCAAGTTCCAAGGAAGACGCTGACTCCTCTGGTTTTGGTCATGTGCCCAGCATTGACCTGATCATATAACCTGTGGGATGGACCGCTCAGATTCAAGCTTATGTGCATACCTCTGCCACTGGATAGGAAAGTTAGCTCCAATAAACCATGTAAAATGGATTTCCCATAAGGAAAATGTTCTTGTTCCTAGAAGAAGGGATATGGGAGAGGTGTTGAACAAAATAATAAACAACCCTGCGTCTCCTACCCCCACAATCCATGTTCACAAAGTGCTGTTGCTGCTCCAAGCTCCCAAAACAACCTCTTACCACACAGGTAGATTCCACCCTGGAGGGGTGTGGCCAGTATGTGGTTCTGGAAGGAGTTGTGCTGAATCACTCTGGCGACCACTAACTGGCAGCTCCCTGGCCCCAGGAAGTGGCCCAGAGCCCACGGTGCTACCATCCTACAACCTAACATCGGAATTCAGGGCAGCAGGGGCGTGTTGCAAACAGGACCAAGTTTTGGCCACTGTGTCCTTAGAAGTTTGGTTCATTTTAAATCCCTCGGCCTTTAAACATCCGTGTTCCTCATGGGAGATTTCTCATTACAGCCTGGAGACTCCAGGGCAAGGCACCCTAGCCAACTGGGTAAGAGTAAGCATTGTAAACAGGGCTCTGCTCCATCTTCCTCCCACCTTCCTGCACCCCTCATCGCCACTACCAAATTAAAGCAGCAGCAGTTTCAGAGGGCTGATAGAAGGACGCAAAAGATCACATCTGTTGGGGCTTCCCGTGAGTTATCATAGCCACTTTTCTTCATCCTCCAGAGAAGAGAATGAACAAAGTAGATGACAGGGGTTGGAGTATGCATTCAGACCTTTGATTCCATAGAGAAATGCATCTGTCCTATCATGTTTACATGGCTGATGAAATCATGGCCTGCCTCTCCTGCAAATGTGCGTTTTGTTTGCCATGTGGCAGTGAGCCGTATCATTGCTGTGCCCTGGGGACATCATGTCCTGGCCATATTTCAGCAGTAAAGCGTGACATGGCATCCCTCACTCCCTCATGTTTTGGGTGAAAGCTGAAATGAATGAAACTCTTAGAAGGTGACCGTTACTGCCTTCCTGGAGGTAGAGACAGAAGGTGAACCTTTAGAACCTCGCATCGTTCGAGCCACTGGATGAATTAATAGCAGAGTGGAGTCCGTTTTACTGGCCAAACTTCACTGAGATTTATTTCTTGAGGAACTACTTCCTCAGAGGTTTCCAAGTCATTCTACTCCAAATTTTTCATTTCTTTCCCTGAATCAGTATAGATGCAACAAAAAGCATACAAATATCTGCTGCCTGCCTCCATCGTCCCAGTTTTAAAGGGAAATCTCACTGCGCATGCTCGGGTGCCAGGGGTAGGCTGTGACCCAGGTCAGTTCAGCACCTGAGACATGAGCATGAGGTGGCTGGTGTCCTCAGCTGTCAGGAGATGTTTTGGAAAAAGATTTGGTGGAGATGGAGTTGACACCACGAACAGGTGGATTACAGGAGAATATGTTGGTGGTTCTGAAGAGGTAAAGGATGGCAGGGACAGGAGTCCGTGGCCAAGTAGGGGGTTTCTAAGAGGAAGGCTGTACAGGATCAAGGCTGGATCATGAGTTTTGGCTTTAAACCCATGAGCCAAACCCAACTTTGCCGTTTACATTGTGATCTTCGGCAACTTGCTAAAATGCTGAGGCTAAGTGAAAAATCTCTGAAATGGGGAGAATGTAGACCTTACGGGGTGGTTATAAGGATCGAAGATGATACTGCGTGCTGTGTCCAGCACCATACTTTAATTACAAGTAGCCCACTGATGATCTAAAAGGTGTCGTTCAGTTAAAGTGTGTGTGTGTGTTAAGAGCAAAGAGGAATGACAGGAAAATGATCTTTGTTCCTAGGGTTGAGTGGCATAAAGAGAAGTCAGACTCAAGGCTTTTGCCCGGGGTTGCCTGCTGCCTCTTTCAACATGGCACTGGGTGCTGACTCAGGAGGAGTCTGGAGGCCCAGCCCGGGGCAGGCCAGGAGGGTTCCCAGAACCAGCTGGGATTTGGGGGCCGCAGGGAACCGCACACATTGAAAGGAGTAAAGGGATGGGTGCAGGGAAGTTGAAATCCTTGTGCTCGATGATCGTTCTGATTTATATGCAAAAGATGTGCAAAAACTATTAGGGTTTCAGATGAGATTCCCTTTCCTTCTCATTTCCTGAGGCATCTGGTTAGCCCACAGTCTCTACTAGGTCCCCTTAATGTGTAAGGGCCTGGGGACCATAAAGTGTGAGGGAGATGGATATAAAGCCCCTACTGACGTGATCACGAATCATTACAGGTGTGGTAAGTGATGCGAGCAGGGGCTGGTACAAGGAGTTCTCTTCTCCCCCACACACACCCCCAGCCCTAAAGTCCAGAAGCTACGCCTTCCCCACAACCCAAGGTGGTCCTCATTATCATTTGGGTTTCCTAGGGGCCTGCCACATGCCAGGAGCTCTACACACTGACTCAACTCTACAGCACCTTTGAGTCAGGTCCTTGTCCCCATTTTACAGATGAGGGGACAGAGCCTCGAGAGCTTGTACAAAAAGGCCTTTTGGACATTGAATGCCAGATCAGCCCGAGTTCCAAGCCTTTGTTCTTCCCACTCTGAAGCGTGGTCACTGAGTTTATCAATCAGACAGGAGGGGGCATTCTAAAAAGCCTGAAGACTGAGAGGCATTCTACATTTTTCTTAGATCCCATACATGCCCAGCTATAAAACAAGGCTTCCTCCTGAAAGTACCCAGCAAAAAGAATCACTGATCACTGACCTGTCACTCTCTCAGCCACACCTTTTGGATATCACAGAGCAGGTGGGAAGGAGCTTTGGCACTCATCATCCTGCATCCACGCAGGTTCATCAAGGCTGCCTGACAAAATCAGGTTTAAAAAAAGCATCTATCCCATGCTTAAATATTATTCTTCGGCTGTGACTTCATCCCATTTTGATTATTCTGGTAAGAAGCTTTTAAGGGTTCACTTTGATAAGCAATAGAGTGGGTGGTTTAGTTGTGGAGGTCATGAATATACCCCCTCTGGGCTAACAGAGAAAGTGCTCACTGTTGGAAGAATGGGTACTCGAACCTAGAAACAAGACTTCCAGTGATAACAGAAGAAAAAATGTCAGCATCCTGAGAAAGCCGGAAGTGCAGGGAATGTGCCATGGAAAACAAGAAGACTGAGATCAGGCCGGGCATGGTGGCTCACGACTGTAATCCCAGCACTTTGGGAGGCTGAGGCAGGTGGATCACCCGAGGTCAGGAGTTCGAGACCACCTTGGCCAACATGGTGAAACCCCATCTCTACTAAAAATACAAAATATTAGTCAGGCGTGGTGGTGGGCACCTGTAATTCCAGCTAAATGAGAGGCTGAGGCAGGAGAATCACTTGAACCTGGGAGGCAGAGGTTGCAGCGAGCCGAGATCGTACCATTGCACTCCATCCTGGGCAACAAGAGCGAAACTCTGTCTCTAAATAAATAAATAAAAATAAAAAGACTGAGACCAAAGGAAATATAATCTCAGTAAAATTGTTCCACAATGTGGGGGAGTTTTTATAAGACAATCTAAATTAAAATGTGATTCTTTGTTTCTCATTATTGTTAATTGACAGCATATTAGAAGATGATGTTTGACTGTGTCATCTGTGTTTGTAAAATTCACATATTCAAATTGGCCATAAGCCTTTCTGAGGGTTTGTCTTTGGGAGAATGGTGGCGCTCCTGAAATGCCAGGTGGCTCTCTGCTGGGGCGTGTACCATGCTTCTGCGTTACTGGTAAACAAGGCATTGCATCTTACACACACCTGGTTTTCTGAGCTGTGCCGCTCCACCAGCATTTGCGGCATTAAAATCATAAGCACACCCTGTATTAGTCTGTTCTCACACTGCTATAAATAAATAAATACCTGAGACTGCGTAATTTATAAAGAAAAGAGGTTTAATTGGTTCTTGGTTCTGCAGGCTTTATAGGAAGCAGAGTGGCTTCTGCTTCTGGGGAGGCCTCAGAAAGCTTACAATCGTGGCAGAAGGTGAAGGGGAAGCAGGCACACCACACGCCAGAGTGGGAGCAAGAGAGAGAAGGAAGAGGGAGGTGCCACACACTTTTAAACGACCAGATCTCAATGACTCACTCACTATCCCAAGAACAGCACCAAGGGGATGGCGCTAAACCATTCAGGAGAAACTGCTCCCATGATCCAGTCACCTCCTACCAGGCCCTACCTCCAACACTGAGAATTATAATTCTCCATGAGACTTGGTGGGGACACAGATCTAAACCACGTCACACTCTGACCCAGAAGGCTCAGTGTGTTTCGGCTTTGGATTCCCAAGTAGAGATCCAGTGTTTTCACTTCCAGAATGCTTTTATACTTGATTACACACTGTTTCCATGCCTTTGCTTGACTTCCTATCTTAACGATAGCCCTTTATCTGGTATTCGTGTATGAAGCTTCCCCTTTGCTTCGCCGATACATTTGCAGTGTCTTCAGTCCCTGTTGATGTTGATCTCGCTCATCCTTTCTCTCTCCCCCTTCCTCTCTCCCCCTTCCTCTCTCTGTGTTTATCCTTCTGTACTCCTCAGTCCAACCTCATCTAACTCTCCTCCCAGGCTGCTGTTAAGCTGTTTGTGAGCCCACGTGTCTAAAACTGCTCAAAGTCTCTTTAGAGCTCCCTATAAGGAAAACAAATTTATCAACTGGCACATTTGAATTGCACCATGGTATATGTATTTTTTAAGTGGTCACAATTCCCAGGAAAGAAATTACTTTATAATAAAGGTAGCAGAAACTAGGACATCCGAACAGCATTGTGTGCAATGGCACAGTGATGTCAACTCCACCCACCCATTTCCTAGGAGCTAAGCAATCACTAGGAGCTGCTTGTATTTCCGAGTCCTGGTCTTATGAAGTAGGGAAAGAAGCAACAGAGCCATTTCCTGCCCCATTTTATTAGCGCTTCCATGAGCAGCTGCAGCACACCCCACAGCCACTGAACCTGCTGTTGCTTGGGCTGCAGGGCCAGGTCTTAATCTGCTCTCTACGCCTGAGACCCAGTGCAGGGTCCAGCACCTGTGAGGATGGAGCACAGGAGGGAACAGCACAGAAGCCCGGCTTTACCCTTAGATGATTCTGCCTTCAATACCTACGTGAATCTAAGCAATATATTTAACCTCTGATGTCCTCATTTTCTTGTCCATAAAATGGAATAATGAGACCTACCTTGTAGGATTAAATGGTAGGATTCGGCTCCTGATGTCTTCTCTAAGAGGACTTCTCTGACCAGCCTGCCTTTAAGAGCAACAGTCCCCTGAACCCTCCTATTCTGTTTCTACCTTCATAGCATTCCCTAACACTGGACTTTAGAGGAACATAAGCATTTGTTTTCTTTCTGTTTCTCCTTGCAATTTTCAAGTAAGCAGGAGGTTTGTCCAGTTTGGTCCCTGTTATACTAGCAATGTCTGGAAGATAGTAGGTGCTGAATAAATATGTGTGTCTGATTGAAGCCTGCAACATGATGGCTGGCTGGCTGGCTGGCTGGCTGGACGGGTGGATGGATGGATGGATAAATGGATAGATGGGTAGATAAATGGATGATGGAAGGAAGTAGGAAGGGAAGGAAGGAGGAAAGAAGAGGGAAAGAAGGATGGATGGGAAGGAGATAGAGTTAGGCAAGTAACAAATACATAGGGTGTGTGCAAAAACACACAAACAACTGTTGCATTGTTACTATTCTAGATGCCAGTTTTTCCAAACTACTTTGATCAATCAGATCCAAGTACTTTGATCAAAAGTGCCACCAAACAGGATGAAATTAAGTACAAAGTGCAGGTTCCACACTGAGGCTCGCCTTCCCCATCCTTCCCTGCTCAGACAGAGAGATGAAAGAGAAAAAGAGGGCAGAATGCAGACAAATCAGGTCCCTACTAGACAGGAGCTGAGTGTGTCGGTGGTGTCGTCCTACTGTGAGCTGAGTGTGTCAGTGGTGTCGTCCTACCGTGAGATGAGTATGTCGGTGGTGTTATCCTGCTGTGGGCTGTGTCAGGGGTGTCATCCTGCTGTGGGCTGAGTGTGTCGGTGGTGTCATCCTGCTGTGAGCTGAGTGTGTCGGTGGTGTCATCCTACTGTGAGCTGAGTATGTCGGTGGTGTCGTCCTACTGTGAGCTGAGTATGTCGGTGGTGTCGTCCTACTGTGAGCTGAGTGTGTCGGTGGTGTCGTCCTACTGTGAGCTGAGTGTGTCGGTGGTGTCATCCTACTGTGGGCTGAGTGTGTCGGTGGTGTCATCCTGCTGTGAGCTGAGTATGTCGGTGGTGTCGTCCTACTGTGAGCTGAGTGTGTCGGTGGTGTCGTCCTACTGTGAGCTGAGTGTGTCGGTGGTGTCATCCTACTGTGGGCTGAGTGTGTCGGTGGTGTCATCCTGCTGTGAGCTGAGTGTGTTGGTGGTGTCATCCTACTGTGAGCTGAGTGTGTAGGTGGTGTCGTCCTACTGTGAGCTGAGTATGTCGGTGGTGTCATCCTGCTGTGGGCTGTGTCAGGGGTGTCATCCTGCTGTGGGCTGAGTATGTCGGTGGTGTCGTCCTACTGTTAGCTGAGTGTGTCGGTGGTGTCGTCCTACTGTGAGCTGAGTGTGTCGGTGGTGTCATCCTACTGTGAGCTGAGTATGTCGGTGGTGTCATCCTACTGTGAGCTGAGTGTGTCGGTGGTGTCGTCCTACTGTGAGCTGAGTATGTCGGTGGTGTCATCCTGCTGTGGGCTGTGTCAGGGGTGTCATCCTGCTGTGGGCTGAGTGTGTCGGTGGTGTCATCCTGCTGTGGGCAAGGCAGATGTGGATCAGGTGGAAGGAAAGGGAATGCGATGGGAGGAGCTAGGAACCTCATCTTTTTCCATGATAGAGAACTGTGTCCAGTCTGGGGTAGTGCCCCTGAAAAAGGAGGTTGCGGAAGTTTCTCTAACGTGACTTATAAAAGAACGGGAAAAGGGGAGGTGTAAGGCTGGCTCATTGCAGAGGCTGAGCGCTGAGCACACTGCTCACTTCAAATGGTGCCAAGGTGGTGTGGCGTGTGTGTGTTTAATGAGATGATCATGTCTGCTAGTAGCTGATGAGGTATCAGGTGCAGGCTAAAGAAGGGGGATGTTTTCAGTAATAAGAACATCTTCTGTTCCCTGGGAGGATGTATCTTAAATAAATCCATTGTCACCTTGGAAGGCAAATAAAGTCTCCCCGCGGTAGGGAGCAGAGAAGGGCAGGAGGCAGAGTGGGGCTCTGCAGTGTCAGCGTCCTGGCCATCAGAAGCAACGTGAGATAAAGTGCCCAAACAGGACACCAACGAGGGAGAGAAAAAGGACCGCACCGCAGGGCATGGTTTGTTCTGAAGAATGTGACATGTTTTCTTGACTTGCTCAATAGTCTTCAACAGACATCACTATGCCCAGGAGTCCTCCAGAGCTTTGGCTACAAACCCTGATTATATGTGCTCTCTTTCCATGGCTGGAAGATGTGCTAAAAATGGCCATTTCTGAGCTCTCTGGTTGCCATGACCCTCTCTGCTGGGACCCGTCATGCTGTACCTAGGGATTACCAGGGTTTGTGACTCCATGGCCTCTGAGAGAAATCTCTGCCTTGCAAATAAAATAGAAGGTTTTTTTTTTTTTTTTTTTTTTTTTTTTTTTGAGATGGAGTCTTGCTCTGTCACCCAGGCTGGAGTGCAGTGGCCGGATCTCAGCTCACTGCAAGCTCCGCCTCCCGGGTTTACGCCGTTCTCCTGCCTCAGCCTCCCGAGTAGCTGGGACTACAGGCGCCCGCCACCTCGCCCGGCTAGTTTTTTTGTATTTTTTAGTAGAGACGGGGTTTCACCGTGTTAGCCGGGATCGTCTCTCGATCTCCTGGCCTCGTGATCCGCCCGTCTCGGCCTCCCAAAAAATAGAAGGTATTAATAGAAGGTAGGACTTGCTCTTACAGGGAGCTTTGTGGGACTAAAATTATTGCAGAGGTATCTTCGTTGCTCCTTTGGAGCCTGCCCTGGCTTGCATCTTCTCACCGGAATTGTGTGGGATGTTGTTAAAGAGGGCAAGCTTCCCCTTCCCTGCAGCCAGCCAGCCAGCCACCTCCTTTTTGCCCTGGATCGGATCTCATCCCACAGCCAGGCCTCATTTCCTGAGAGGCCACACACGCCATGAGCCCAGAGAGCAGACCTAAGGAAGAGTAAGCATTGAAACATATGCTTTGCCATGTGCTGAGTCAAGAGAGGATGTGAGCTGTTGACACCCTTGGCTTCCCCTGGCCAGCTCCCACCATGAGTCAGGGCAGACGCTGGGTGTGATTGCTTCGAACATGTCTCCCCTTAACCATCTGAGAGGCCTAGAGCCATGCAAAAAAACAAAACAAAACAAACAAACAAAAACATTAAAAACACCTGCAGGAGATGAAAATGCAGTTCTGCTTCTGTTTCAGGTGCTAAACCTGCCCCTGGGATCTGCTTTGAGAGAGTCAATTCTGCAGGTGATCCTTATGGCAACTGTGGCAAAGTCTCAAAGAGTTCCTTTGCCAAATGCGAGATGAGGTATGGAATCCAGACATCCTGGCAAAGTCTTTGCTCTGACCTTCCCACATTGCATAGGGTTGGTTCCAAACGGTTTCTCTTTGGGAATTGTTTGTTCTTACCCTTCCAGAGATGCTAAATGTGGAAAAATCCAGTGTCAAGGAGGTGCCAGCCGGCCAGTCATTGGTACCAATGCTGTTTCCATAGAAACAAACATCCCCCTGCAGGAAGGAGGCCGGATTCTGTGCCGGGGGACCCACGTGTACTTGGGCGATGACATGCCGGACCCT
Organism: Macaca thibetana thibetana; assembly: GCF_024542745.1. Lineage (NCBI taxonomy): Eukaryota > Metazoa > Chordata > Mammalia > Primates > Cercopithecidae > Macaca > Macaca thibetana. The sequence goes on along the minus strand of NC_065586.1, from coordinate 122,116,654 downwards.
GGGCTTGTGCTTGCAGGCACAAAGTGTGCAGATGGAAAAGTAAGGCCCAAATGTTTGCTTGGATCATAAATGTAAGTCTGGAACAGGGCCCACTGAAAAACGGCCTGTGCAAGAACTGGGTTACAGCGTTTGTTTGTTTTCTTAAATCTACTTCTTCTCAGATGCACCTAGAAGAAAAAGTCAATAAATCCTAGATCCTGGTCTGACTATTAAAATGCAGAATGGGGAAAATGAAGCCTGTCTTCTTAGGCCTGGAGTGTTAATAAGTCATTTCTACACTCCAGGTGGCATGAGGACTTCTAGCCAGAAAATTACTTTGGAAAGAAATACAATCGCATATTCTATTGGTTTTGGATATGTGGCTTGGTTTTCAGCACAGAGTTCTTGGGGGCTTGTCCTCACCTGGACAGAAAGGGAAATCAGATGTATTTTCACAGACCCTGTAGAGAGAAGAATAGGAGAGGGAGAGCAGTGGGAAAAACTCAAAACCAGAAGGGAGTCCTTTCAGAGAACAGGGAGAAAGATACATGGAGATATTTTGAGGTTTAGAAATAAAGTGAAGCTTTTTTTTTTTTTTTTTGAAAAAAGAATTTGAAATTTTCATGCTCTGCCATACTGATTTTTTTTTCACCAAACTTTCTCATCAGACTAAATGACAGCAAGCCGATACAATGTTTTAGGAAAAGGATGAAACAACCCCCACATGCCTTTTAGACTCCATATTCAACAGGATCTTGAAATCACTCACTAACATGAGGTCACACAGGGAAGAAAAGGCAGAGGCAGAGACAGATCCTGAGGACAAGTGTGGTCTCCACTCTCCTGTCTTTGCCCCCACATACCCTGAGCCACAAATGCTTTTTCCTTGAGAAATAGGATAGCATGTGAATCTTCTCATACATTCTGAATGTCTCCTTACCTACATTTGTTCGTATTCCAGCCCTGACAGTAAAATGACATCTGATTTTTTTAGGCTCAAATCATATTGTGTCTTTTAACTTTTAGATTTAGGGGTACATGTGCAGGTTTGTTATACAGGTAAACTTGTGTCAGGGGGGCTTGTGGTACAGATTATTCCGTCACCAGATACTAAGCCTAGTAACCATTAGTTATTTTTCCTGATCCTCTCCCTCATTCACCCTCGACTCTCTGATAGGCCCAGTGTGTGTTGTTCCCCTCTATGTGTCTGTGTGTTCTCATCATTTAGCTCCTACTTATAAGTGAGAACATGTGGTAGTTGGTTTTCTGTTCCTGAATTAATTTGCTTAGGAAGGTAGCCTCCAGCTCCATCCATGTTCCTGCAAAGGACATGATTTCGTTCTTTTTTATGGCTGCATAGTATTCCATGGAGTATATGTACCATATTTTCTTTATCCATTCTATCATTGATGGACATTTAAGTTGAGTCCAAGTCTTTTCTATTGTGAATAGTGCTCCAGTGAACGTATGAGTGCATGTGTCTTTATGACAGAATGATTTATATTTCTTTGGGTATTACCCAGTAATGGGTTGGCTGGGTCAAATGGTAATTTCTGCTTTTAGATCTCTGAGGAATCACTACACTGTTTTCCACAATGGTTGAACTAATTTACACTCCGCCAGCAGTATATAAGTGTTCCTTTTTCTCCACAGCCTTGCCAGCATATGTTGTTTTTGACTTTTTAATAACAGCCATTCTGACACCTTTTTTTTAAAACTGTAGCCTGAACAGCCAGGGCCGGGTGCATCTGGACATTCCAATTCCAAGGGCTCAATTTATCATCAAATTTGTTTTCCATGTTCAAGATGAAATGTGCTTTGATCTCAGAACCTTGGTTCTCTGATGGCTCAGGGATCAGCAGTGATTCTCATGAGGGTCCTGCTGTGTTCACTGTAATCCGGGACAGGTTCTTTTATCAGCTGGAATGTGACCATTCCCTTGGCCAGAATTCGTACCCACAGAGTGGGAATCCCCTCAGTGCTGCTTGGGCCAGCACTTCTCCCAAAGGGTATGCCTCTTGCCTTATATGACCTGTTGGGGTCAGATGGTGACCTCCTCCATAGGAAGGTTCTACTTGATTAAAAATTATTCTGCCATTTGAACATTAGATTCTTCTTCATTTGACTCCACTGATTTGTAAAATCTTATAGGAGATAAAGGGCTGGAGTATATTATGCACCTTTGAAATGAGGCTGAACTCTTTCAGCTGGCACAGTATCATTTAGCAAATGCTTGCCACTACAACAGCTTGATAAATTCAAGGAGCAGTCTGTTTTCCACTTTCCACTGCTGAGCCTCATTACTGATGGTTTCTGTCATTGATGATGTTACTTGTCAGTCGGTATCTGGAAAAAGTTCCCATATTTCAATCTCTCCCTTAAAAGACTCTTCAACCCTGGATTTTTGGAGTCTCTGTCTATGTGTATCCAGGCCCTAGGATAAGGAGTAATTTGTCTCGCCCTCTCCTACATTTTTTTTTTTTTTTTTCTTTTGGAGACGGAATTTCTCTCTGTCACCAGACTGGAGTGCAGTAGCACAATCTTGGCTCACTGCAACCTCCAGCTCCCCGGTTCAAGCGATTGTCCTGCCTCAGCCTCCTGAGAAGCTGGAATTACAGGCACATGCCACCACGCCCAGCTAATTTTTGTATTTTCAGTAGAGACGGTGTTTCACCATGTTTTCCAGGAGAGTCTCGATCTCCTGACCTCGTGATCTGCCTGCCTCGACCTCCCAAAGTGCTGGGATTATAGGCATGAGCCACCGTGCCCAGCCTCGCCCTCTCCTGTATCTTTTAATGGAAGAAAAAAATGCTGCAATACATAGATTTCATTACAAGCTCCAAACAAAACTCATAAGAAAATCAGTTATAATTGTAGGATCAACTGAAAGTTATATTAAAAACCATAAAGTGCAAAATAATTTCATAGTGTTCACATTGAACTTCGTCTCAAAATGTGCTGAGTTTGGAGGAGTCAGCAATAAGATCCGTGCCTGAGTCCAGTGTAAAATGTATTGTTTTGCTACATCCGTATTAACTGAGACAAGGTTGGGTCTTCTCCAAGCTTTTTTTTGCTTGCTTTTTGTTTGAATACACGTATGTGTGTATGCTGGGGGCGGGGGGAGGGGGTTGGAGAAATACTAAGATATTTGCTGTGTTTTCCTCCTCCTTACAGATCTGCCTGAATCGTCGATGTCAAAACATTAGTGTCTTTGGGGTTCATGAGTGTACAGTGCAGTGCCACGGCAGGGGGGTGAGTAGCCAGCCCATAACAAGTTAAGTAATAAATAATTCCTTTGTAAAAGGTTTCACAATCCATAGCATTTTTTAAACAAAGCAGTTAGTGTCTTTGCAATATTTTTTTTCTAAAGACATTCATTTCCTTTGACCTTTTCATTGTGACTTTTATTTAACAAAGAAAATCAGATTGAGCCATAATTATCTTTTGAATTAACATTCTATGATTTAAAAAAAGATTTTTGTTGTTCAAAGTAATTTGAAAACCAGCCTTCCTTCATGAAGAGTTTCACATTAACATTTCAAACTGCGCTGTTCCTCTTCTACCAACATTCAGAACCAGTGTCTGAACTGAAATACTTCCAAAAGGAATTAAAACAAGGACAACAGATCATATTAAACACATGTTCTTGAAATCACACACAATGGGTTTCAACTAAAGGAGGCTGTTATTTTAGCTCAGAGAGCCTTTAGGGTAGAAGAGAACTCTAATTGCTTAAAACATAATTTATTTTTCTTGATGGGCTTAATTCTTTCCAATGGAATCATATTAGTCTTGATTAACCACACCAGAGGTTCATTTGTTTTCCTGAAACATTTTCTACAGAAATCAGGCTCCAAATTCTTTATTTTAAAACTTGTAGACACTTGCCAATGATTCTTACACAGAATTACGGGGTGCGGGGGGAGGGGGTTGTAAATTACCATTGTGCCGGAACCATAAAGACCACAGTGTCACCTCAGATGGGTGTGTTGACAGTAAGGTTAGCTAACTCCCAATATAGAATGGAATCTTCTTATGTCTTCATTGCATCATAGATTATTTTCTGATGGCTGTTAAGAGATGATCAAGTCCAGTCCTATTATTTTACTGAAGAAGCCAAGCCCTGAGCTGGGGGGATGGTGTGCCCAAGGTAATATGGCCGGCAAGCCGCAAACTGGTTGAGGACCCTGGACCACTCCCTTTCCAATACCCCTGGGCCTCATCCACACATGGGAGAGGAGAGGTCCACATTTCCTGGGTAGGTGGAGCAGCTGGCCATGCCTTGCTGAAGGGTAGCTTGGCCACAGTCCCACCCTAACAAGAGCAGGCTCCCGGCAGCACCTTCATGTGGGTTTTAAAACAAGGCGCATGGCCATGAGTTGCTGAGAGAAGCCATGAGGGGCAGGCATGAATCTCGGGCTAGTACGTCCGCAGCAGCATCTTTGAGAGAACAGGCAAGACACTTATATTTGGCATAGGCTCTGCCACATGCCAACTAATTCTCCTCAATTTCTGCTTTATAGCAGTCTACTTTCTAACTTATTAAAGCCCATCCTGACAGTCGGCCTTCTTATCTGAAGCAATGGGGGTAGGTGATTGATTCATCAAAACAAGTCGGTTGAGGCAGAGAAGCATTACATGGGAGATGTATACTCCACACATTTTATTTTGCCTTGAAATAAATATCTGGCAGCCATATTTTGACAGAGAGCTGAGGCCTTTAGGATTGATTTACTGAATGTCATTGTGCATTGACTTCCTGATATAAACCACCCAAAAATGCATCATCAACAACTTCTAGTTCGTTTCTTTAAGTGGAGGGGGACCTTAGACACTCAACAGTATCCAGGAACAGCCTCCTGCTTGTCCCCTGCTGCTCTTCCCAACCATTGTGTAGTTGTCTCACTCATTCCTAATTTTTCAGAAATTCTTTTAGTGATTTGTCTTTTTTAATCCAGTGTTCCCTAAGGATTCAACCTAATATTTTTTTTAACTTTTTTTTTTCTTTATAAAGACAGGATTTCACCATGTTGGCGAGGCTGGTCTCGAACTCCTGGCCTCAAGTGATCTACCCACCTCAGCCTCCCACTTGCTGGGATTACAGGCATGAGTCACCGTGACTGGACTTGACAACCTAATTTTCATAGAAAAATATTAAATATATATCATCTTCATGGTAATATTCCATTGGATCATGTACTTTCAGTTAGTTACATCTGGCATAATAACGAGTCCAACCAGCATGGACAGGCTTGGGAGTGGCCACCATTGGTAGCCCTTGGTAACCAGGTGGGCAGGGGCTCCTGGCCCCTCCATGGAATGCTCTGGTCTATGAGCTGGGCCCACCAAGGGCTAAGCACAGCCTCCTCGGGCTTTCTTGGTCTCCCTTTCTTGCCATGCCAGAACCATTCTCTTATTTCACAAGGAAAAGAATCCACTGTTGGATTCACACCCTGGTGTATGGCTGGGAGTCAGGAAATAGCCACTGGGAAACTCCGTAAGAAGGAGGCGGGCATTGCAGGGGACAGGCTTCAGGAAGTATTAGTGGAAATCCCATGCACCCTGCTAGGCTCAGGAAATGGGGGGCCTGCCTCGGACCCCTGCCTGGTGCGGGACCCAGCAGTCACCAGCCTCTCTGAGCCTTCTGTCTGAGGGAGACAGGGATGTGCCAAGCATCTGTCAGGTCCCGTGGTGCGCCAGGGCTTTGGGTCTGTAGCCGCAAAGCATGGTCCCTCCTCACTGCTGAGGGGGCTTCTCCTTGTGGTCAGACAGTGAGTTTTCTGGATTCAAAAAGGAAGATGGGGAGATAGAGAAGGAAGTGAGATGGGTGGGGGAAGCAAGCTGATGAACCCAGATAATCTTCGTCACTCTCTTAACAGCCACTAATAGGCAGATGATGAGTCTTTGCAGCCTCAGGTCTGGTCACACCTGTGTAGTGTGTAGTGTTTGGGCTCATTTGCACCATGGCATGTGCTGAGTCTGGCTGTGTCACTGTTTGGGGGGCTCTGACCATGGCCCCCATGCTCCTGTGGTGATGCACAGAGCGGCGTATGCCCTAACCCCACGTCCCTCCCCTCTGCCCTGAAAGGTGTGCAACAACAGGAAGAACTGCCACTGCGAGGCCCACTGGGCACCTCCCTTCTGTGACAAGTTTGGCTTTGGAGGAAGCACAGACAGCGGCCCCATCCGGCAAGCAGGTCAGTGAGGCCCCTGCATCCTGGCGGGAGGAGGCTGAGCACCTGGGGGCAAGTGGGCTCGCCAGCTGTCAGCGTGGGTGCAGGTAGAGCCAACAAGAAACCCGGTGGGGACCCCACGTGGGTCTGCACAGCCTAGGGTCTCCCACAGTTTCCAGATGCCCCTCTCATCCCTGCCCAATCTCCGAGGCTCCTTGCTCTCTGCTTTGACTGAGTGGCTGAGTTTGCCAGTTCCTTAGCCTGTGACACTTTTCTTAGCTAAGGTCATTTCTATAGTGAACTGCTGAATGGGTATGAATTTCATCACTGTATCAAAGGACTTTGTAAAAGCCAGCATCTGTGTGGTAGGGTGAAAAGGTGTGAAGTTTACTGCCTTTTAAAAATCTTACTGGAAAGACACCCACCTCTTAGTAAAGGTGACAGTCACAGCAGCAGAGGGAGTCACTGCAACAGCTTCTGCACATGGAACGGTGTGTGCAGGTGCTATGTGGTACATTTTATGCGCATGATGTCATCCGCTCCTTATACAACTCTGAAGAAGGTGGTATGATTCTTTGTTCACATACATAGGATCTGAGGCTCAGGGAAGTTAAGTATTTTGCCTAATGTGATCTCGCTAAGATTTAGACACAGGTCTGCCTGTCCCCCAAGCAGCTCTTAGTAGCAGCTGTGCTTGAACTCACGGCCATTTCTCCTCAGATGACCTTTAGAAGTGGTGTCCTGGTGTGGTGCTGTTTTCTCTGAGTTCTTATTGGGCAATTCAGGGGCAAATCTGAATGATGCCCCTTTTGGAGGGAAAGAAGCAAGGCAGGAAGCTGCAGAGCTCCGACAGGGAGCATGGCCAGGGCCAGGTGCCCGCGGGATCGCAGGAGCATGCATCTTCTGCCTCACTGACACTCATCTGAGCCCTCCCATGACATGGGAGACTGTGACTAGTGCTGCTGCAGAGGAGGTCACGCGTCCCCAAGGCCTCCGGTGACTGACAGCATTGACTTTGTGGCTTTGCCATCGTTTCCATGACAACAGACACAACACAGTTCTCGGGGCTCAGGAGGGGAAGTCCAGCCTACCAGAGGCACGTCTGCAGAAACAGCGCGAGGAAGGGCAGCGAGTTCCTGGTTGAGCTTCTGCTAAAACGTGGACGTGCTTCAATGCTACTCCTGAGAGAGCACCAGGTTACCACTCTAGCAGGCCCCAGCTCTGCAGCAAGTAGGAAAAGGACTCAAAAGTCTGGCCTTTCACTGAGCCTCCACAGCAGTGGGGGAGAAGCAAGGGTTGGGCCCAGTGTCCCCTTTCCCCAATGACATCTCAGCCTTGACAGCCCTGATGACTGGTCTCTGGCTGAAACTTAATGCTCTGATATGGCTTTTCGCATTTATTATATGAAAATAGCAGGGTTTTAGTTTTTAATTTATCAGAGACCCTGCCACCCATTCCGTCTCCATCCAAGCAAACTGAATGGCACTGAAACAACTGGAGAAGAAAGCAGGAGAAAGGGTGGCAAGCTCTGTGGCTCTTTGGCACAGACATGTGTGACCAGCAGTACTCAGGTTTGAGGGTTTGCAAAAAGCCAGGGAACTCACAGAGTCACCAATCCTTCATTTAAAAAATAAGAATGTTAAAAAGTGAAAACAACAGAAGAGCCTAACTCCATCCCCTGTGGCCATTATTGCATAAAAGAGAGTGCATTTGAAATATCCCTGCCTCCACCCCGTGCATACATATACAGAACCAAGGCAGGCCATGAGCAAGCATGGCTCGCTGCTCCTTGGCCTGGCCATGGCTCAGAGGCTCATTAAACAAGTACTCATTTGTCTGCCACATGCCAGCCATTCTCCTGGGTCCTGGAGAGACTTTAAGCAAGTATGACATGGCATGATAAGTGGGGGGTACGACTGCGGGGAGAGAGGGCATCATGGGAGGGGAGCAACCCTCACGGAGCAGCAGGGTATTGTCAGGAGGGCTCCTGGGGACCCTCATCTGTTGAGGTCTGAAGGGGGCGAGGGAAATGTGCCTTCTGAAGCAGAGATAGCTGACTGCGTGAACATCTAGAGTGTGGACTGGGCTGGGCTCAGATCTAGAGTGTGGACTGGGCTGGGCTCAGACCTAGAGTGTGGACTGGGCCAACAGGAGGAGACACAGGACACGGTGTTCATGCTGGTCATGGGGAAGAGGGAGATGGAGTCACTCACTGCCCGAGCCTCTGGCTTGAGCAACCCTGGGGGATGCAGCAGGTTCAGGGTGTGGGCCCTGTAAATGTTCGGTTTCATAGAGTGATGTATTGAAGACTTATGGATTCACTTTATGGAACTAGAAATTATAGTTCAAGAATTTTGCTGCTCACTTTTTAAATTAGCTTTGTTATGAGACACCAGAACTCTAGCCAGAGCCCCTGTGATCACTGCTAAGGCTCTGAAAAGAGGGACATTTTGGCCAGGAAACCAGAAGCAATACTTTTCCAGTAACACTAACAAGTGAGTCAAGACTGTCATCTGTTGGCTGTCTTGCTTAGGCTAAGACACATCCCTGATAGGCCTTGTTAGTGGGGGATGAGGTCCAGAAACCGAAAGGGTGTGAAAGACATTCTTCCCCTGGAGTGGAGCTGCTGCTGCAGTGGTCCACAGCCAGCTGAGGGTCCAGGTAGGAGGCAGGGCTGAGGAGAGCCCAGGTAACTGCAGTCACCTTCGCGGCGATCACCAGCAGCCTGAAAGGACTGTTGCGCACTTACCTAATGTGAAGTACACCCTGATCCTTGCTGGTGGGAAGACAAATGAATCAAGATCCCTGTCCTCTGAAAATTCACAGCCCGGTTGAAATCACAAGTAGACCTCCTCTAAGTCTGAGCATTTAGAGTCCTTCCCAGCCTCTGCCCATAGCTGCTGTAAGAAACCAATCTGATGGTTTGATTTTTTCCTTCCTTTCCCTACCCTTGAGGAGGCTCTTAACTGTAATAAACAAAATGGCAGCAGGTCAGAGAAAACATGTTTTCATAGAGAAAACAGCTTCCTCCCAGAAAAAGGGTTTCCCCCACAAAGGCTGTGTTTGTAAGTCCCCAACATAACAAAGCAAAACCCATGGGTGCTTCATTTAAATGAGTTTTCTTTTTTCACTATCTACTTTGAGATGTCTAGCAAGAAAGCATCTCATTCTTTAAAAATATGAAAAAAGATAAAGCAGAACCCAAAACTACAGAATGAGTAAAGAAAGGCACTTTGAGGTGGCAAATCTGTGCTGAGGGCTGGAAACATTTGAGCCTGGGGATGGCTGTGATTCCGGTGAGGTTTCGGTGATGGCTCCCTGCTACCTTCTGTGGCTACCATGGTCCACTGTGCCATTGTCACACCTCAGGGAGCCTGGATGGTCCAGGCCATCGCCCCAACTACCCAACTATATATTCCTGTTTGGCAAGTTCTAGAGTTGTCAGAAATGAATGATGGCAACATAGATTGAACCTCAAACATGATCTTTGAAGTAAGAGAGTTTATTAGTACATCACTCAAGGGTTTACTCTCTTCATTTCTGTTGTTTCAGAGTTCACTTTGCCATAAATGTCAACTTGATACCTCCCATATTTCATTGTAACTGCTTCCTTCCGTGAGCCCAGTGTGTTTTGTTTCAGATAACCAAGGTTTAACCGTAGGAATTCTGGTGACCATCCTGTGTCTTCTTGCTGCTGGATTTGTGGTTTATCTCAAAAGGAAGACCTTGATACGACTGTTGTTTACAAATAAGAAGACCACCATTGAAAAACTAAGGTACCCTGGGTTTAGGTTGTTCAAGAAACGGTGGCTCAGAAAATGTACAGCAAACTGCTTCTCACTTCATTTTTTTTAAGCAAAGGTCAGATTTTCTGGATCATAAACCTGGGACTTGGTTCTTTTTGGGGGGGTTTCTTGTTTTAAATTTCTGCCAGATCAGCTGCCTCCTTTACTTCCCTTCAAACAACAATATGCTGCTTATTACATAAGCTAGCAGGGTGTCAGGGAATTCCACTGATGTGTTTTCTCCCACCCTTATGTTAGTAGTTTTTATACAACATGGAGACATTGAAATATTTTCATCAGATGGGGTACCTTTTGATCCAAATATATTCAAAGACATTATCGCTGAAATGCCAGCTTCATACAAATCATCTTCCAGGTGTCACTACACTGCATTTCCATGGAGTGCAAGAACTAATTTGACAAAATAGAGGTTTTGAGGAAAAAATCAGTATTTATTTTTTAATCTCCTAAGAGTGTTAGGTAATTTTTCCTTTGCATGTTTAGCACACTAAGTAAACTATCTTTTGAGTGCCACTATGAGCAAAGTGTAAAAATTCAAGTCAGTGAGAAGGGGAAACATACTTGGTCAGCAGGTGTGGGATTCTGTTGCAGGTGTGTGCGCCCTTCCCGGCCACCCCGTGGCTCCCAACCCTGTCAGGCTCACCTCGGCCACCTCGGAAAAGGCCTGATGAGGAAGCCTCCAGATTCCTACCCACCGAAGGTGAGTCTTGAATAGATGTGAGTGCTCAGGGCACACATGCAGACATGAGATTTTCAATACAAGATTGAATAAGAATGGGATCCTAGAGGAACTGCCTGTGAAGTGCTGAGTCTGCATTGCCAGATCAACAGGCTCTGAGGGAGGGTCTCTGAGATGATCTGGGGAGGTCCCATGGTGCCCCCATGGAAGCCCACCTAGATCCTGTTGGCACAGTGTCCCCTGCATGATATGGTGCAGCATATTGTGAGTTGTGATCCCTCCAGTCACCCAGAGCAGCCACATTTCTGGGGCCCTACTGGGTCTGCAGCCCAAACTGGCTCCTGATACCGGTCCCCAACGCCATCCCCACCATGGTTTCCAAATGCCACCACCTGGCTTTAGGTGAGCTGCTTTAGCCCCCTGTTACTCTTAAAAATATTTTTAAAAGTTACACGGAGCTCTCAGAATTGACCATTTTGCTCCAGCCTCTGAGCTGAGGAAGCCCTGTCCACCCTGTGGTTTCAGAGAACTGGATCCTTAACCCAGAGTACCTCATGGCTCCCTGCTGTCTCTTAACCCTCTTGCTACCCTGGTGAATTACAGCTAGAGTTCATTCTAATAGTTTTTCCCCACCAAGTTTTTCTGATGTACCCACAAGAATTCTTGCATATTGAACTTATTCAACAAGAGTCCAAATTATAACAGTGAACAAGATTGGTGTCAAAAAAATTAGAAGTGATTGAAAAATCACTGCTGCATATTCAGTAGACAAGAAACTGTTTTAACTCCCTTGAGCCAAAAAGCATAGAGGGTGGGCCACCAAGGAGGAGGCTGCCGTTCCCAATAAGCTTTACCCCTGCTCGTCCCCAAAGGTGGAACCGCAAGTGAGAATGGCTTTGTGTGGTAGCCAAAAGCACATCTTTATTTTTAAAGAAAAAGAAAAACGCAGCTCTATTTAAAAAAAATAAAAATAATAAAAAAATAAAGCACAGCCTTATTTTTGAGAGCCCCAAACTAGAAACGACCCAAATATCCATCAACCAGTAAAAGGATAAACAAACAATGGTATGTTTGCACAAAGGAATGAACCACTGATGTATACAACATTGTGGATGAATCTCTAGATAATTATTCTGAGTAAAAGAAGAACAGCCAGAGTACATACTCCGTGATCCCACTTATATGCAGTTCTGACAAATGCAAACTGACAGTGACAGAAAGCAGACTGATGATCGGAGGGACAGTGAAGGGAGAAGGATGATAAGGAAACTCTTTGGGGTGATGGACACATTCATTTGTCCGCTTGTTTCTTGTGAGGGTTTCATGGGTGTAAACATGTCAAAAATGACCAAGTTGTATACATTGTCAATTATACCTCAATTAAGCTGTTTTTAGAAAGAGAGGAAGGAAGGGGTGGAAGCCTGAAGTCTAAGAGCCCCTACAGCACCTGTTCTAAGAACAAGGGTTACCATGTGGGAGAACGTCTCCAACTCCAAGCCCCAGCTTCAGCCATGGCCTCCTGAAGCCACAACTCTCCTTTCCTCAGTGGCTTTCTCAGTTCTCATTGAGCCTTGTACACATTAAGCTGTGTCTTATTTTCATATCTCTTTTGTAACTTCCCTAAGATCTCGGTCCGTGTCTTTATACTTGGTACTTATTCAAGTGCTTTACACCTATCTGTTAACCCATTTTTTAAAATCTAAACAAAAATCGATCCTTCTATTCCAGATTTGGCGGGATGGAGGCAGGTGATGCTTCTGTTTGAATGTTGAAGTTTAAATAAATAATAGTTTCCCTCTTGTGTACATCCTTGATTTCTTTCCTTTACTCCACCTTGGCCTTCAGCTATAACGGATGAGTTGGCACTGCATTTTCCTTAAGAAATTACTGATATTTTTGAAACCCTGTCTAGCATGGCTTTTTACTTTGACTGTGCAGGACAATCCCAGGAGACTGCCACAGTGTCCGAATGTTGACATCAGCAGACCCCTCAACGGCCTGAATGTCCCTCAGCCCCAGTCAACTCAGCGAGTGCTTCCTCCCCTCCACCGGGCTCCGCGTGCACCCAGCGTCCCTGCCAGACCCCTGCCAGTCAACCCTGCACTTAGGCAGGCCCAGGTATGCTTTGAGTACTAACATGATAGGATGTAGTTCAAATCCAGATTCTGCTACTTGTTAATGTGTGAGCTTAGACAAGCTGCTTAACTTCTTGGTGCCTCTATAATATGGAGATAATTCAGCTACTCAGATGGTTAAATGAGATAATCCACATAAAGCAGTTAGTTTGGTGCCTGGAGTATAATAAGGGTGTCATATATTTTAATTACTAGTTGTAATGTGTTAAGTATTTGAATAGTTAGACCACCCATGCAACTAAACTATGACACTTTTGAGAATTGCAGGGGGACTAGTAATAATTAGGCCCGGACAGTAAAATAGAGACAGGCAATCTAAGACAGATGGTCACCCTAAGAACCATCAGTTATACTTTCTCATCATTTTATTTCAAATTTACAAGAATTATACCACCTATTGAGTGTCTCTGTATCAAACTTAGCACTGTATTGTTTACTTTATGTATATGATCTCATTTGTATGCTATTTTTGGAAGTGACCGTTTGTTTGCTGCAGTAACGAATGATATTTCACAATAGAAAACTTGAAGGGAGGAGAAAACAAGCAAATAAACAGGAGATAATCACTGGTAATTTTTCACTGCTAATTTTTGTTTATAATTGTGTATTTTAACATAATTTATTTGTACAAAGTTTTATATACTGCTTTGTTTTGCCTTAAAAATCAGTCCCATTTACAATGGCATTAAAAATCCTTAAAAATGTTATTTAACAATAACACTATGCTTGAATATAAATGTTTAAGTGCTTGCCAATTATTGGGCATGTTTTGATGTCTCTAACTTTTGCTGTTATAAACAGCTCTGTTATAAAGTTCTAGACAGGTAAACCTTGGACCTCTTTATTCCCCTAGGAGAGATTCTTAAAAGTAAAATATTGGGTTGAAAGCCTCATAATATAAAAATATTTTTTCAGAACTCTTACATATGTTTGCATTTCCCACATTATTGTTTTTCTTACCATGACTTTGCTAACACTAAATTTTAACTTTTACCAGTTTGATAAATAAAACAAAATACCTTATTTTTTTTTGCTGTCTAGTAGTTCTATCAGTTACTGGGAGGAGATATTGAACTTGCCAACTATAATTGTGTCTCCTTTGAATTCATCAGTTTTTGCTTCATGTATTTTGAAGCTCTGTTGTTTGTGATACACACAATTAGAATTGTTGTGTCATCTTCATAAAGTGACCCTTTTATCATTATGTCATGTCTCTGTTTAGCTCTGGTAATCTTTGTTCTAAAATCTACTTCATCTGATATTAGTATATCCACTCCAGTTTTATTCTGATTAGTATTAGTGTTGTCCTTTTGCAATCATTAATGGTATTTCACAATAGGAAACATCATTCATGATTGCAGCAAACAGAAATGGTTACTTCCAAAAACAGCATAAAAAGCAGAGTATGAATTTTTCCATCCTTTTAACATACCTATGGAATTACATTTGAAAAGAGGTTCTTGTAGACAGCATATAGTTATATTTTTTCATCCATTTAGCCAGTCACTATCTTTTAATAGGTGTGTTTAGAACATTAATATTTAATGCAATTGTTGATATGTTTGGATTTAAGTCTACCATGTTAATATTCTGTTTGTTCTCTCTGGTTTTTGTTTCATTGTGCTTTTTCTGTGTTCCTGTAGTTTAGTTGAACACTTATTAGTATTACATATTGATTTATCTGCATTTGAGTATATATCTTTGTATTTTTTTGTATGATTACACTAGGGCAGTTTCTCATCCTCAGCGTTTTGACATATTGTACTGAATACTCTTTGTTATGTGGGGTTTTCCTGTGCATTGTAGAATGTTTAGCAGCATCCATGGCCTCTATCAAGTAGATGGAAGTAACATGTGTAATCATGTCTCCAAACATTGCCAAAATGTCCTCTGAAAGGCAAAACCTCCCTTGATTGAAAACCACTGCTCTAAAGATTACAGTATATGTACTTACTTTATCACAGTTTATTAGTGTCAATATTTCATCACTTCAAGTAGAATACAGAAACTATCACCTTTTAGGTCTCTTTTCCTCCTCCTTTTATAACACAGATGTCTTAAATATTACCTTTATGTGTACTGAGAGTCACTTCAGATGTTGTAATTTTGCTTTCAGCCAAACATAATCTTTAAAAGTTAAGAGTCTACTATATTTACTCATATATTTACTTTTTCTGTTCTTTCTTAACTCCTAATGTTTCAACTTATTTTCTGTCTGAAAAACTTTCTTTAGCCATTTTTTAAAAGCAAATCTGTAGGTGACAAATTCTCTTCATTTTCCTTTATCTGTGAATGTATTTATTCCTGGAGGATAGTTTGGCTGGATATAGAATTCTGTGTTGACTGTTTTCTCCATTCAGTACTTAAAAAATGTTGTTCCGCTTCCTTCTGCATTCCATGGTGATGAGAAATCCCCTAAAAGTTCTACCCATAGTCTCTGTTCCAGGGAAGGGATGTGGCATGTTATTGCAAGAAGTGATGGAAAGTACAGATCTGCCAGTCTCTAGGACATGATGCCTGATGAGAAGTGGGAGGGAGGCATAGCTTTTTTCAAGTGTTGAGCTGGAATAAGGTCACGTATGGTCAAAATAGTTCTGTATTTCTGGACTGCTCTTTCTCCAGTCTTTTGTCTCAAGATAGCAGGCTTTTCCAGTTGTGGGCCTATCCTAAGCCCAGGCCAAGATACATAAAAGAACACACACACACAAACACACCATTGGGTAATTCCTTGAGTTCTGAGATCCCTAACCAGCATACTTTATGTCCAGACATTTTTGTTGCACTTAGCAGGAGAAATAGGGTGAAATGTGCTTATTCCACCTTGTCCAGACCTCATTTCTTCTTGTATTTTTTTGATTACTGGTACACTTGAACTACTGGTAGTAATGGTATGCTACCAATGGTAGCATACCATGGTATCCTAATGGTATGCTGGCAAACTGGCCTTTTATTTAAAAATCCTGATTTATAGCTGATTTCTCTAGTATAAAATCTCCCACCATGGCCAGTTTCAAGCTACGAATGTGACATTACTGAATGAGGACTAGGGAATTGGCAGTTATGAGCCAGTACCAGCCAGCTCAAGCATACCACTGCTGTTCACTGTATTTGTTCTGTGAATTGTCTTTTCCTATCCTTTGCCTATTTATTTCTGTTTGAGAGGCAGTTTTTCTTCTTGGTTTATAAGAGTTTCTTTTAAAAATATTTTAGTAATGTATTATAACTTTAGTTATGATTTTTTGGCATAAGAATAATTCTGGTTTTAAATATTGAATTTTTATTTTGTGAATTTTCCCATTCCTTTCATGCTTGCAAAGTCCACTCCCATTTCATTATTAGTGAAAGTCCACATATAATTTCTTCTGTTTATTGACAGTTCTTTTACATTTGTTTTTCTAATTTGTTTTAGAGTTGCAGTCATGGAAGGTGGTGAGCACGCCCTAAACTTTTCTCATCCATCAATATTTTGTGTGTGCATTTCAGGTAGCCAAAGAGCAGGGAAGCTCCTTTCCCATGTACCCCTCATCCTGAAGCTTTTTATTTCTTTTAAGCAACTCACCTGTGTACCATGTCAAACTGGGGCCAACAGACCACGTTATCAGAGGAAGGTATTCCTACTGCTGGTGTTTTTTTCTCCACCAGCAGGGACTCTTCCAAGATTTCCTTTAAAGCAGGCCCGAAAAAGTCCTTCATTCTGTTTTATGAAACTAAGGAAATGTTACCCTTTAAACATCAATCACTGAAAACTCCACATTTCTCACTCCAGGCTGGTGTCTGTCTGGAACTTTTCCGAGACATATGATATAGATTAAGTGTTTGATTTCTCTCCCATCACATATAGGGAACAGGAATTAATTCCATGCAGGTGTGGAGAATATTTAGAGGTGACTCTTGTTTGGCAGCACAAATCGAATCCACTGACATTTTGTACTTTGGAGTTCCTTATGCCCTGCCCAGGACAATGTGACAAACACATAGCTACACAACTAATCCTGCCTCATTTGTCCAAATGTACCATCTAAGCATTCCAGAAGAAAACACTTATCACAAACACCATCTTGGTCCACCTCACATTTAAATTGTAAGCTAGGTCTTTATAGAAACTATTTCATCTTCTATAAATGTTCTGCTTGACTTTTTAAAATGAAGGACAGCTGAATGAATGTACTCTCTTGTCCACAAACATACCTTTGCAATGTACCACTTTCTCCATGGTAAAAGGACCCTTGGAATTCAAGCTTCTCATCCTAACTCCCCAGTCTTGATCAAGGAAACAAACTTATTTTCTTTTCATCCCATCAGCTGTATTAGAGGAAAAATAATTCAGTGTATTCATCTAGCTGTTCACTGCATCTTAAAGAAGGCTCTATGCATTTTCTGCAGAGATGGAGATCTTCAGTTCAGTGTTGCTGTCAAGACACAACATTTCTCCTAATCAACAACTTATCTGTCTGTATTATATGCAACATATAATATTTTATAACACAAGACTCACCAGTCTGGCACAGTCTCTTCTAAGAAAAGGCTACTTTGCTTGAGTTGCCATGGGAAGAGGGTGGCAGCTATTTCAAGGAGGTCCAAATTCCTCATCCTCCTCAAACCCATATAAAAGGTGGTGAATGATGAGCTGGGCCTGTTACTGGTAAACAGCAGCTACTCCTTCACAAATACTTGGTCAGGATGCAGATGTGAGCAAAGCCAATTAATTTAAACCATGATTGTAGATCAATCAGTTGCTGGGCAGTTCACTCAGAGGTTGAGTCCAAACCTTCAAACTGTTCAACAAAATGAATTTGGCTCCAAATGGATAAGGGCATGTGCCCTTCTGACCTGTGTGGGTGTCTGATATTGAAACCTGCACTTGCAGAGTCTAGAAATCTGGGGATTAGGTCCTTGCTCATCAGAAATGCCAATTTATAATGAGAAAAGGAGACCCATTCGTCAATACGTTCTCCTAAAGAAGTAAGATGAAATACAAGAAAACTGAGTTTTATGAGAGCTTCTGTTGCTACACACAAAGCACAGGCTAATAACTGAGAATGGTGCTGGTGAGTGTCCTTCCATGCCCTTTCCCTGTGTTCCAGATCTCACCCTCCCCTAAGACCTCTCCACAGTCCTCCCTCCAGGACCCCGATCACCTGCTGCCATAGCCTGGAGTTACCAGTATGCCAGCTCTGCCCTACTTCTGCAGACACAGACTGATCTCAGGCACACCTAAGTCCAGCCTCTTGAACACAATAGATATGTAGGCAATATGCTGAATTGATGTGGACTTAAAATAGTAAAAAGTCAGTTCTCACAGTGTCATTCTCTGTAGAGCCATCACATTCAGTTAGTTTTGGATTAATGAAAATGAGTCCATTCCCCGTGTAAATCTAAAACACAGCTACCAAGGTCTTGGACTCTCCCTACCACCTACCCAATACTTTGAGAAACTTTAACTGAACTTTCTTTGGCATCATATATTAATTATTCATCAGACACAACCATCAAATATCTTTAAGGGTATCAGTTATCCACGGAAGCACGATCTCTCTCTGAAGAGAAAGAACTTCTCAGAACACATTTTCAAGGGAAGTTGTTCACGTGATTACAGTATTCAAAGGGGTATTTCTCACTTATTTCTGTTACTATAAACATGAAAATTACATAAAAAGCAGATGCCTGATATTTTAGCCTTTACATGTGTTAATAGGTAATATAGGCCTATAATTTAAAAATCTCAACAGTACAAGGGTCATTTAGAAAACAGTCTCCCTCACACCTGTCACCAGTCTCCCTTCCCAGAAGCAATCATCACTGTTACTAGGCTTTTATAAAATGCATTTAGGATACAATGAAAAGTCTCAGTCCTGCCCCCACCCACCTCTCTGCAGGGAGAGATTATGGAAATTTTCAAACACTCAAAATTGGAGAGAAGAGTACAGTGAAACCCTATCTACCCATCACTCAACTTCAGCAACCGTCAACTTGCTATCACTCATCTTACATCCTTGTTTTGAATTCAAATGACAACACATTATATACTTCTACTTTGGTTAATCCTTATTAGTTTTATACATCTGCCTCATTCTTTTCACTGGCTGCATCGTATTTGTGAAGCTATACCATGACTTCTTTCACCTGTCCCTTACAGATTCCTAGATGGGTTGTTTTCAGTCATTTGGTATGTCACACAGGCATAATCTTGCCCAAGATGGATAAATTCCCAAAAGCACAATTGCTGTGCAAAGGCCATATGCATTTAGAAATTTGATAGATTGGGTGAAGCTGCCTCTAAAGGAGTTGTTCCAGCTATTCTATTCTCCAGCTTCTCACCAACACGGTATGTTCAGAGGTTTTCCATCTCTTTGCCAGTTGATAGGTTAAAAACAATGGTCTCCATGTTTTTCTTCATAGGGAATACTTCATAGTGAGATGAAATACCTTTTCACATGTTTGTTTTCTTTTTCAAGAACTGCCTTTTCATCTTTGCCATTTTTAAAATTTAAGATTGGGGGCTACTGTTGTGGGAAGTCAGGGACCCCGAACGGAGGGACCTGCTGAAGCTGTGACAGAACAACATAGATTGTGAAGATTTCATGGACATTCGTTAGTTCTCCAAATTAATACTTTTATATAATTTCTTATGCCTGTCTTTACTGCAGTCTCTGACATAAATTGTGACGATTTCATGGACATTTATCACTTCCCCAATCAATACTCTTATTTCCTATGCCTGTCTTTAATCTCTTAATCCCATCATCATAAACTGAGGATGTATGTCGCCTCAGGACCCTGTGATGATTGCATTAAGTGCACAAATTGTAAAGCATGTGTGTTTGAACAATATGAAACCTGGGCACCTTGAAAAAAGAACAGGATAACAGCAATGTTTAGGGAACAAGGCAGATAACCATTAGGTCTGACTGCCTGGGAGCCAGGTAGGACACAGCCACATTTCTCTTATTGCCAAAAACGGGTAAGAGAAATACCACTGAATTCTTTCCTTAGTAATATTAATAATTAACAGCCCTGGGAAAATAATGCATTCCAGGGGTGTCAGGGGGCTCTAAAATGGCTGCTCTGGGGGTGTCTGCCTTATACAGTTGCAGATAAGGGATGAAACATGCCCTGGCCTCCTGCAGTGCCCCCACGCTTGCTAGGATTAGAAAAATTCCAGGCTGGCAAATTCTAGTCAGACCAGTTCTCTGCTCTTGAACCCTGATAAGATGTTTATCGATGGCAATGTGTGCACAGCGGGACATGGAACTTCATTAGTAATTCTAGTTTCACCCTGACCTCATGATCTCACCCTGACCTTCTGCCTTGTGATCTTTTATTGCACTATGAAGCATGTGATCTCTGTGACCCACATCCTATTCGTACACTCCCTCCCCTTTTAAAATTGCTAACAAAAGCTTGCTGGTTCTGTGGCTCAGGGGGCATCATGGAACCTGCCGACATGTGATGTCTCCCCTGGCCACCCAGCTTTAAAATTTCTCTTTTATACTCTTTCCCTTTATTTCTCAGACCAGCCAACACTTAGGGAAAATAGAAAAGCACCTACATTGAAATATTGGGGGCTGGTTCCCCCAACAGGGTATATGTGCAGGATGTGCAGGGTTGTTACATAGGTAAACATGTGCCATGGTGGTTTGCTGCACAGATCATCTCATCACCTAGGTATTAAGCTGGGCATCCATTAGCTATTCTTCCTGATGCACTTCTCCTCCCCCTACCCGATTGTGTCCATGTGTTATCATTTAGCTCCCACTTATGAGAACATGGGGTTTTTGGTTTTCTGTTCCTGCATTAGTTTGCTGAGGATAATGGCCTCCAGCACCATCCATGTCCCTGCAAAGGACATGATCCCATTCCTTTTTGTGGCTGTATAGTATTCCATGGTGTATATATACCACATTTTCTTACCCAGTGTATCACTGATGGGCATTTAGGTTGATTCCATGTCTTTGCTATTGTGAATAGTGCTGCAATGAACATATGCATGCATGTATAATAGAATGATTTCTATTCCTTTGGGTATATACCCAATAATGGGATTCCTGGGTCAAATGGTATCTCTGCTGCTAGGTCTTTGAGGAATCATTACACTGTCTTCCACAGTGGTTGAACTAATTTACACTCCCACCAACAGTGTAAAAGCATTCCTTTTGCTCTGCAACCTTGCCAGCATCTTTCTGACTGGCATGAGATGGTAGCTCATTGTGGTTTTGATTTGCATTTCTCTATTCAGTGATGTTGAGCTTTTTTTCATGTTTGTTGGCTCCATGAATGTCTTCTTTTGAGAAGTGTCTGTTCATGTCTTTTGCCCACTTTTTACTGGGCTTTTCTTGTAAATTCAAATTCCTTATGGATGTTAGTTATTACTTTTGTCAGATGGATTGAAAAATTTTCTCCCATTCTGTAGGTTGTTCAGTCTGATGTTTCTTTTGCTGTGCAGATGCTCTTTAATTAGATCCCATTTGTCAATTTTTGCTCTTGACGTCATGATGAAATCTTTTTGCATGCCTATGTCCTGAGTGGTATTGCCTAGATTTTCTCCTGGGGTTTTTATAGTTTTGGGTTTTATATGTAAGTCTTTAATCAATCTTGATTTGATTTTTGTATACAGTGTAAGGAAGGGGTCCAGCTTCAATTTTCTGTATATGGCTAGCCAGTTCTTCCAGCACTATTTATTAAATAGGGAATCCTTTCCCTATTGCTTTTTGTCAGGTTTGTTGGAGATCAGATGGTTGTAGGTGTGCGGTCTTATTTCTGGGTTCTCTATTTTGTTCCACTGGTCTATGTGTCTGTATCAGTACCATGCCATTTTGGTTACCATAGCTTTGTAGTATAGTTTGAAGTCAGGTAGCATGATGCCTCCAGCTTTGTTTTTTGCTTAGGATTGTCTTGGCTATTTGGGCTGTTTTGGGATTCCATATGAATTTTTAGTTTTTTCTAATTTGGTGAAGAATGTCAGTAGTAGTTTGATGGGAATACCACTGAATCTATTTGGGCAGTATGGCTATTTTCATATTGCTTCTTTCTATTCATAAGCATAGAATGTTTTTCCATTCATTTATGTCCTCTGATTTCTTTAAGCAGAAGTGTAGTTTTCCTTGAAGAGGTCCTTCACTTCCCTTGTTAGCTGCATTCCTAGGCATTTTACTATTTTTGTGGCAATTCTGAATGGGAGTTCATTCATGATTTGACTGTTGGCTTGTCTGTTGTATAGGAATGCTAGCAATTTTTGCATTGATTTTATATACTGAGACTTTGCTGAAGTTGCTTAAGAAGCTTTTGGGCTGAGACAATGGGGTTTTCAAGATATAGGATCATGTCATCTGCAAAGATAGTTTGACTTCCTCTCTTCCTATTTGAATATGCTTTCTTTCTCTTGCCTGATTGCCTATCCCAGAACTTCCAATAATATGTTGGCTAGGAGTGGTGAGAGAGGGCATCTTGTCTTACACTGGTTTTCAAGGGGGAAAGCTTCCAGTTTTTACTCATTCAGTATGATATTGGCTGTGTCTTTCATAGATGGCTCTTATTATCTTGAGGTATGTTCCATCAATAACTAGTTTATTGGGAGTTTTTTTTACATTATGGGGTGAATTTTATTGAAGGCCTTTTGTACATCTATTGAGATAATCATATGGTTTTTGTCTCTAGTTCTGTTTATGTGATGAATCACACTTATTGATTGGCATATACTGAACCAACCTTGTATCCCAGGATGAAGCCTACTTGATCATGGTGGATAAGCTTTTGGATGTGCTGTCAGATTGTTTGCCAGTATTTTGTTAAGGATTTTTGCATCAATGTTCAAGGATATTGGCCTGAGGTTTTCTTTTGTTGCATCTCTGCCAGATGTTGGTATCAGGATGCTGCTGGCCTCATAGAGAGTAGTCCCTTCTTTCCAATTTTTTGGAATAGTTTCAGCAGAAATGGTACCAGCTCTATTCTGTATATCTTGTTGAGTTCAGCTGTGAACCTGTCTGGTCCTGGGTTTTGTTTGGTTGGTAGGCTATTTATTACAGCCTCAATTTCAGAACTCATTGCTGGCTGTTCGGGGATTTGGTTTCTTCCTGGTTCTGTTTCAGAGGGTGTATTTGCTCTAGATTTTCTAGTTTATGTGCATAGAGGTGTTTATAGTATTATCTGATAGTTTGTATTTCTGTGGGATCAATGGTGATATCCCCCTTAACATTTCTGATTGTGTCTATTTGATTATTAGTCTAGCTGATGGTCTATTTTAGTAATTTTTTTTCAAAACACTAGTTCCTGGATTCATTGATTTCTTGAAGGGTTTTTTCATGTCTCTATCTCCTTCAGTTCTACTCTGATCTTGGTTATTTCTTGTCTTCTGCTAGCTTTGGGGTTTGTTTGCTCGTTTCCCTAGTTCTTTGTGATGTTAGGTTGTTAACTTGATCTTTCTACATTTTTGATGTGGGCATTTAGTGCTATAGCTTTCCCTCTTAACACTGCTTTAGCTGCATCCCAGAGATTCTGGTATGTAGCCTCTTTGTTCTCATTAGTTTCAAAGAACTTTTTGATTTCTGCCTTAATTTCATTATTTACCCAAGAGTCATTCAGGAGCAGGTTGTTGAGGTTCCATGGAGTTCTGTGGTTTTAGTAAATTTCTTAAGCTCTAATTTGATTACACTGTTGCCAGTTATGATTTCAGTTCTTTTGCATTAGCTGAGGAGTGTTTAAGTTCTGATTGTGTGATCAATTTTAGAGTAAGTGCTGTGTAGTAATGAGAAGAATGTAGATTGTTGATTTTGGGTGGACAGTTCTATAGACGTGTAACAGATCCACTTGTTCCAGAGCTGAGTTCAAGTCCTGAATGTCTTTGTTGATTTGCTGTCTAATATTGTCAGGGGGGTGTTAAACTCATTGTGTGAGAGTCTAAGTCTCTTTGCAGGTCTCTAAGAATTTGCTCTGTGAATCTGGGTGGTATTAGATGCACATATGTTTAGGATAGTTAGCTCTTATTGGACTCTTTACCATTATGCAATGCCCTTTTTTTTTTTTTTTGATCTTAGTTTCTGACAAAACAGACTTTAAACCAAGATTGCAACCCCTGCTTTTTTCTGTTTGCCATTTGCCTGGTAAATTTTCCTCCATCCCTTTATTTTGAGCCTATGTGTATCTTGGCACATGAGATGGGTTTCTTGAAGACAGCACATCAATGGGTCTTTCTTCATTATCCAGATGATATTGGGCCAGATATGAAATTCTGGGTTGGAAAATCTTGAATGTTGAATATTGGTCCCCAATCTCTTCTAGCTTGTAGGGTTTCCACTGGGAGGTCTGCTCTTAATCTGATAGGCTTTCCTTTATAGGGGACCTGGTTTTTTTTCTCTGGCTGCCCTTAACATTTTTTATTTTGACCTTGGAAAATCTGATTATGTGTCTTGGGGTTAGTGTTCTCTTGGAGTATCTTATCAGGGTTCTCTGGATTTCCTGAATTTGAATGTTAGCCTGTCTTGCCAGGTAGGGGAAGTTCTCCTGGATTATATCCTGAAGTATGTTTTCCATCTTTGTGGGCTTATCTACCTTTGATCTTCGAGGTTGCTGACCTTTGGATTTTTGTGGGTGGTTTTCTGTTTAACAATCTGGCCACTCTTCCATAAGGCTGCTGCAATTTGCTGGGGGGGGGGGGGGGTCTCTGTTCTGCCTGTCTCTTCGGGTACTCCAATCACTTGTAGATTTGGTCTCTTTACATAATACTATATTTCTCAGACCTTCTGTTCATTCCTTTTCATTTTTTTTTCTCTTTTATTGTCTGCCCATCTTATTTCAGAGTCTTCAAGCTCTGAGATTCTTTCCTCTGCTTTGTTACTTGTGATTGTGAAGTTCGTGTAGTATGTTTTTTAGCTTTAACAGGCCAGTTATGTTCCTCTCCAAACTGGCTATTTTGGCTCTCAGCTCCTGTATTATCATGATTCCTAGCTTCTTTGAATTGGGTTACCACATGCTCCTTCAGCTCAGCAAAGTTCTTTATTACCCACCTTCTCAAGCCTACTCTGTCATTTCAGCCATCTCAGCCCCAGCCTAGTTCTGAGTGCTTGCTGGAGAGGTTGTTGCCATGATTTGGAGAAAAAGTGGCACTCTGGCTTTTTGAGTTTTCATTGTTTTTGTGTTGATTCTTTCTCATCTTTGTGGGCTTAGCTACCTTTGATCTTTGATGTTGCTGACCTTTGGATGAGGTAGTTGTTTTCTGTTTAACAGTCTGGCCACTCTTCTGTAAGGCTGCTGCAATTTGCTGGGGGTCTGCTCCAGACCCCAGTAGCCTCAGTTTTCCTTGTACCACTTCCCATGGTGGGGGTTCCCTTGGCTGCGTGTCACTCCCAGGTGGGCCATTGCCTCACCCTGTGTTTTTTTCTCCATGTGTCTATTTGTTTCACTAATCAATCCCACTTAGTGTATAATCAAATTTTTTTTTTCTAGATGACTACCTAGTAATCCTTAATACCATTTATTTTGTCCTTGATTGGCCTATGTTTTATTAGATTTGTCTGGTTTCTTGTTCTCTACCTTCAACCAGCTCAAGGTCTTATATGATCATCTTCTTGCTACTATTAGATCTTGGAAACATGACTTTAATCTCCCCTCTACAAATGTGAAATAGTAGTACTTGCCTTTTGGGACTTTGTGATAGTTACCTGAAAATATTAGGAACTTTCCTTTAAACATTGCCTTACCTTGCTCACTGGTTCCAAGTTGTAGTGTATTTTATATTTTTTAAATAGTCTACATGTTCTCTTCTGTTTTCCTCCTTGGCCCAAAGATTGAACTTATTTGTTTTTAAAATATTTAAAAATACAGAAAAGTAAAAAACTAAAATTTACTCACATATATTCTACATAGAAATAACCATTGTTTCACATCTTTCTAGATGTATATGCCTATTTAAATTTCAGAAATATGCATACTCTATCACTTTTTTAAAAAAGTAAAACATTAAAGTCACTACATTAGCCTCCCTCCAGATACAATCACTGTTGTAAGTTTGCTGATTTAATAGAATATTTTGAATATTTTTGTGTAAATATGTATCCATGAGTATAGTGTTTTGTGTTTTAAACTTTACATAATGGTATCAAACTGTCCTTACCTTCATGCAATTTGCACTCATCTATGTTGTACTTTTTTTGCTTCTAGAAGTTCTCTTTGGTTCTAATTCAACTATGCTAGCTTGTCTTGCATTTCTTGAAACATAGTAAGAAAACTTTTTCCAGTAATCCCAAAATATGAAGTCTTTGGATGTTACTGCTGAAGTTTCTATCACTTCTGACTCCTGGTGCCTTGTTTCCTTGTATGCCTTTTTTCCCATGAGTTCATTTTTTAAATTATAGTTCTTCCATAAAGGGTTATTTTGCCTCTGCCAGGTGCCTGGGGGCAGTGCCAGTTTGAGACCTCTTCAAATGGCTTGGAGCTTACTGAACTACTCAGGTGATGTGATTTCAGCTTCAAGTCCTCAAGGAAAATTTGTGGGACAGGTTTATTTTCCTCTCTTGGTCTGTCAAGCACCAGAAGAATGCTCCTTATAGTAAGCTGGGGATAGATTATAGTATGCATTTACTTCTAGAAGATTCTTAACCTGAGGTCTCGTCTGTAGAGCCCAACTTGAATGGAGAGGAGTCGGGAAGAGAATTCTCTCTCATTAAACTTGGACATTTGGTTTCTGCCCACATCTTGACCTCGGTTGGATTTCTGTATTCCTCACTGTGAAAGAGTATCAAAACCCACATTTAGGTTTCCCTAACTTGCCAGATGCCTCCATCTTCAGTTACTATTCCAAGCTGCTGCTTTCACTTAAACATTTACTGCCTTGTAACTCTTGGTTATCAGAGAAGGGGTACAGCACAACAACAGAGCCTGCCATGTTACTGGAAATGGAAGGCCTGCCTGTCAACTTTGGCAAATTCCATGATACCTACATTAGGGTTTGCAACATTTATATTTTGATCTATAGCCATAATTCCCACAACTGTTTTTAGCTAGAGGTAGACTGAATTTGCACAGTGAAACATGTTGATGCCGCCCCAGCCCTGCATGAGCTCACCAGGGATCTCTGGGGCATCTCTGGCATTTTCCTGTGATGAATTCCAGTCTTCCTGCAGAGATTTCTCTGGATAAGCAGGGCATGTTTACTCTCGTTTACCATGTGAAGTTGATAACAGCTGAGACTTCTTCATGATGCTGGTCAAGGCAAAGTGGTTATATTTGGATTTAAAATTGTTTTGAAACTTCTAAAAAATTTGAAATATGTGGCTATTACCAGAACATGAGCAGAAAATAGAAGAATGGAACAGCCCTATTTAATAGCATACCTGGATTTTTCTTCAATATCTGGAAGAAGTTAAGAGGGCATAAGAATGAGGTTTGAATTCTTCATTTCCTTGTTTAAAATGAAAATAGATTTAAAGAAATGTTTATCATGTGTGAGTGATCTGCCTAGAGTCATTTCTCAGCTCCCTTCAGATGATGCTTGGTGATCACACTGAACTTCTCTGGGACAGGTTCAGGTTTAGGTTTTACAAAGGCAGAATGAAAAGCAATACCTAAAAGAGCATGGCAATTTCACCCCTTCCTCCAAGGTCAAAATGTACAGCTGGTGCTTCTTGCATCATAGGTTCCACACCTCCATGCCTAATGTCTAAGACGTGAAGGCACATCTTCTTGGACTAACCCCACTGTTCCATGGTCATTCTGTCCCAGTTAAGCCCTGGCAGGAAGCCAGCATCTTACCTAGGCAACATCTTTGCTTGCAACCTGTCTCATGCTTCCATCCAAACCATGTCCTGGCCATGGCTAGAGGAAGCAGATGGTGCCTGCACTGATCCCCAGGTTGGAGGTCAGACCCTTCAATCAGCATCTCAGCCATTTGGGTTTTCTTCACTATGGTGACCATATATCTTCTAACGTAGGAGACGTGCCTGAGTGTGATTAATAATTAAACAGGACGATAAACAAATTGTGAATGTCCCAGGCAAACTAGAATGAACGGCTAACCTAATTACCTCCTATGTTTCCATGATAAATTCAAATATATTGTGATACATACCTCACTTTTTCCTTCAGCATTGCAATAAAAACCTGACGTTATCTTTATTGTCAAGACAGCTTAGTCATACTTACCAGCAAAACTAGTATTGCTTAATTATTTCAATTTGACGAGTGCATACATCCATTTTTACATGACACACTAATGTCTTGCTCATGGTTTTCTGTTAGCTATAGGAAAGGGAGCTTGATTTGTTACCTTAATTATCCAAAGTTTGTTAGTAGGGTTACAGTGCTTTTTGGTGGTAAATTCACTCCATTAATAACTGTAATCCAGCAGCAGCTAACATGCATGGGTTACTGCATGCCAGGCCCTGTGCTAGGAGCCTCAATATCTCATTTAACCTTCACATCCACCTGGGAGGAAGGGACTATGACCATCCCCTCTCTACCAGTGAGGACGCTGTGTGTGTATGTGGAGCTAGTTGAATATATAAACAAACCATGCTGTTGGGCACATTATACAGCCTTTATTCCTAGCTGGGGGATTTTTTCTATTTGATGTTTCCTTTAATGAAAACTAATGTAGAAATGTCACTTCTAAGTCTGTCCCTTGTTCAGGGACTTTTTCCTAGCCCAGTGTGTCCATTGTTCCAACTCAGCTTATCTTCCACACACCTGTGGTCTACAGACTTCTGTGGTAGCTTCCTTTGCTTTACAAAGATACGTTAAATGGTGATTATATTGTTGCATTCTTTCAGCTGAGCCCCAACTGCTGAATGTCATTTCATGTGATTGGCACTGTGAGAGAAATTCAACTCAAGTGTTTGAAATCATTGTTGAGTGTTGCTAGATATAAGGCATACTGGGTCCTATGATGGTGAATTGGAGCATTTCATTATTAGGGGTGTTCTGTCTCCTGGAGGTTCTAGCACCGTTTCTGACAGACGTTCTATGCATTCATGAAGATGAATTTCCAGGCTTCAAGGACAAGACATGGCACCCACATTCACCTGGGGCCCAGAGCAGAGATGTGTCCAACACTGACTTCTGGACACAGTTCCAATGAACCCCTCTCTCATGTGTATCCACAGGAGGGGCCCCACAAAAAAAGCGGCATGTGTTCTTACACTTTTTGAGACAGTCTTGCTCTATCACCCAGGCTGGAGTGCAGTGGCACGATCTCAGCTTACTGCAACCTCCGCCTCCTGGGTTCAAGTGATTCTCCTGCCTCAGCCTCCCAAGTAGCTGGGATTACAGGCACGTGCCACCATGCCAGGCTAATTTTTTGGTATTTTTAGTGGAGATGCGGTTTCACCATGTTGGCCAGCCTGGTCTCAAACTCCTGACCTCAGGTGATCCGCCCACCTCGGCCTCCCAAAGTGCTGGAATTACAGGCATGAGCCACCTCGCCCTGCCGTTTTTCTATTAAACATTTTTAGATTGTGGCATGAAGGAATGCTGATATTAATAACTATTAAGTGTGTGCTGGGAACTGTCTATGCATTATTTTCTTTAATCCTCATAACAATGCTGAGATAGGTCTTTTTCCCCACATTTTCCAGAGAAAGAGGTCAAGTGACTTGCACAAGTCCCAAAGCATCATTTTTGGCTAAAACCCAGTGTGGAATAACCCCACCTTCCCTGGCCAACTCCCTCAACTGGCTTCTGGTCAACACAGCCCTGCCCCTTAGTGTGTTTACAAAACTTGACTTGTCCCTCACACCACTGCATCAATTCTTTGAGCTTATGAGAAAGTATTTAGTGGAGGAACTTCGGTGCATTTCACGGAGCCATCTGGAGCAACATGTGGAACAGCGCCTACACGTGGCCGACTGAGCACGACCATCCTCACCATCTAATCCACCCACAGATGAATGAGTCCTGCTACGTGATGTTGGCAAAACTGAAGAAATGTGATGTTGAAAAGATTTTCACCAACTTCTCATTTTAGGGTGAATAGAAAGCACAGGAAAGTGTGTGTTCTCAGGGTGACATTGGCAGAGAAACCCCAACATCAACTCTACCCCAGGGCCCAGGGCCAGCCCAGAAGCCCCACAGTCGAGTGTTTATAACTGTGATCCATGGATAAGTCTTAAATGTTAGAGAAAATTTTGGCAAGAAGGTTAACAGAGCTCAGCCTCCACCCACCTTGCACGGTGAGAGGATGATATTCAGGAATCAGGGCCTGTGCCGAGTGGCAGGCCCTGCTTCTCAGGGGCTTCTGCTGGCTCCTGGAAAGTTAACGCTATGTTTGTTGCAGGGGACCTGTAAGCCAAACCCCCCTCAGAAGCCTCTGCCTGCAGATCCTCTGGCCAGAACAACTCGGCTCACCCATGCCTTGGCCAGGACCCCAGGACAGCGGGAGACCGGGCTCCGCCTGGCACCCCTCAGGTTTGTGTGACACGCTATGTCTCTCTCTCAAACTCTTGTAGGACCGACCACGGCTAATCCAAGCCAGGACAGGGGTGCAGTTGTCTAGGCCATGCTTCCTGCTCCCCCTACAACTGGGAATACCATAAAATAGACATGACAATTACCGGGAAGGAAGCAGTCCACGAGCTTATAATCACATGCATCACCACACAGTGCCTATCAACAGCCACAGTGGACCTAAGAGAGCAAATCAAGATGCCATAAAACTACAGTACCTGAGAAAGCCAGGCCTGTAAGACACAAAGAAAAAAAAGAGCTACCAAGTAGCATGACAGTATGAATACTGGACACCTGTGTTAGTCTGTTCTCACATTGCTATAAATACCTAAGACTGGGTAATTCATAAAAGTTTCAATTGGCTCACAGTTCCATAGGTTGTACACGAAGCATGGCAGCATATGCTTCTGGGGAGGCCTCAGCAAACTTACAATCATGGCAGAAGGGGAAGCCAGCACTTCACATGGCTGGAGCAGGAGAAAGAGAAAAGGGGGAGGTGCTAAACCATTCAGGAAGGATCTGCCTCCATGATCTAGTCACCTCCCACCATGCCCCACCTTCAACTTTGGGGATTACAATTTGCCATGAGACTGAGGCAGGAACACAGATTCAAACCATCTCAACGCCCACCTCCACAACTCTCAGCAGACTCTGCCCAGTTCCTGAGGCCCTGAGACATTAGTTGGGTTGGAGGTACACAGCAGGAGCAAGGGACATGTGGGGAGTAAGGCAAAGCAGCTGCCCAGCAGCAGGACGCTGGGAAAACAGGGACAATGGGCAAAAGCAATCACCTTTCACAACTTCTGCTTGGTCCACTAGAAAGGCAGAGACCTCAATCCCAACCTCTGCTGGGAAGCTAACCTCATGGTGTGGGGGAGCCAGCTCACCCTGGTTGGTGAGAGCTAACAAATTTCCAGGAATTTAAACCTAGCCAATAGTAAGGATTCAGTTATACAAATTTATAAGTTATATTAGAAACAAAGGTAATAGGTGCTCAAAACTCACTTCATGTTTTAATATCCATTTTGCTGTAATTATCTGTGCTCTTGAGATTGCACTTGACCATTATTTCTGTAAGGCAGAAAACCTAGGTCATGGTAGCTGCCTGCATCTCTTCCATGTTTAGTGACATCAGGTGGTAGCTTGAAATCAGCCACAGGGGGAGTATTTACACCATGGAAATCGGCAAACACTGCAAATCAGGCTTTCCTGCCCCCAACCCCATGGGCTGTTAAACATTTACCAGCACACAGCTGAGTTAAACCCAAGCCAAAGCACTCTTCTGACACACATGCCCTCTTGGCAGGAAGCCTGCTTTATGAGCTCAAAAGAACCAAAGGTACTGTGTTGGCCAGGCCCTGGGTTCAGTATCTCTGAAGGAGAAGACACACTGGAGTGATTTCATTGCAGCTCTTGGGAAGAATGTTTGGCCTGTGAAAGAAAGAGCTGCCTAATAAATCTCAGAGATAAAGGCAGTCAAAGGGTCAGGACAATTGCTTAATTCCCGACTGCATAAATAGAGAAAAACTGCGCAGCATCCTAATTATTTCATTGTGGTTTGCATGTTGAAGTTATTGTTCTTGTTCTATTTGAGGAAGAAACACTACATGAACACAATGAGGGGAAGCCCTTTTTCGGAAATGCCCTCAAGCCGTGGCCGATCTTACGTCAGTTGCTGATTTTGGTCCTGTCCCACACATTTCATTTTTGAGGGATACTGGGTACCCACCTTTGCTCCCTGTTCTCTGGAGCTGTGCTGCAGGATACAGGGACTGCTAGGCATGTTGTGCCTGGTAAAAGTCTTACTGTATTTTGAAGACTTAGTACCCTAAAATGTCAACTATCATTTTTTTTCTATTGATGACCTGTTGAAATAGTCCTCTAGGTGTACTGAGTTAAATGTATTACTGAAGTTAATTTCACCTCTCTCTTTACTTTTTTCATGTAGCTACTAGAAAATTTCTTGTGTAGCTCACATTTTTTCTGTGGGACAGTGCTGTTCTAGAGCCGACTTGTGGGTGGGAAGTGCAGCTTTGGAGAGAGGTCTCCCGCCACCGTTATGAGGGGCAGTGCTATCTGACACAGAAAACCCTTCAGCCTGTCAGAATACATCTCCAACCCCAGACCTCTCTTATCCTCAGAATCACTTCTCAAGGGCTCTTATCATTTCTTTTCCTCCTCTCTTCATTCAGACCTGCTCCACAATATCCACACCAAGTGCCCAGATCCACCCACACCGCCTACATTAAGTGAGAAGCTGACACCTTTTTTCAACAGTGAAGACAGAAGTTTGCACTATCTTTCAGCTCCAGTTGGAGTTTTTTTGTACCAACTTTTAGGATTTTTTTTAATGTTTAAAACATCATTACTATAAGAACTTTGAGCTACTGCCGTCAGTGCTGTGCTGTGCTATGGTGCTCTGTCTACTTGCTCAGGTACTTGTAAATTATTAATTTATGCAGAATGTTGATTACAGTGCAGTGCGCTGTGGTAGGCATTTTTACCATCACTGAGTTTTCCATGGCAGAAGGCTTGTTGTGCTTTTAGTATTTTAGTGAACTTGAAATATCCTGCTTGATGGGATTCTGGACAAGATGTGTTTGCTTTCTGATCAAGGCCTTATTGGAAAGCAGTCCCCCACCTACCCCCAGCTGTGCTTATGGTACCAGATGCAGCTCAAGAGACCCCAAGTGGAACTTCAGTTGATTTTCTAGATTCCCTATCTCAGGCCAGAGCCAAGGGGCTTCAGGTCCAGGCTGTGTCTGGTTTCAGGGAGGCCCTGTGCCCCTTGACAACTGGCAGGCAAGCTCCCAGGGACAGCTCTGGGACAGCAGGTAGAAATCTGGCTTCTGGCCAGGAAGTTTTGGAGAGAACCTGGGTTGCAGACAGGAATTTTAAGGTGTAGCCACACGAGGATAGAGACTGGAACACTAGACAGGCTGGAACTTGACCCTGAGTTGACCAGCCGTGAGCATGTTTGGCTCAAGGTTGTGCTTGATAGAAATGCCAAGCACTTCTTTTTCTGGCTGTCCTTTCTAGAGCACTGCCACCAGTAGGTTATTTAGACTGGGAAAGGTGGTGTTTCTACAAGAAACCTACTGCCCAGGCACTGCAAACCACCACCTCCCTGTACTGCTTGGAGCCGAGCAAATCACCACAAACTGTAACACAACGATCATATATTCAGACAGATGAGGCTTTCTATGGGACCACAACTATTTTCAGATGTGAACCATTAACCAGATCTAGTCAATCAAGTCTGTCAATTTAAAAATCTCCTTTTACTGCAAAGTTCAACTTATTGAAAATTAGGCAGACTCTTTATGCTTGCAAAAACTGCAACCAAATGGAATGTGATATTCATGGGTATAGCTCACGTCTGCTATCATTCGTAGATATTGGACAAAGAGCCTTCTCTATGGGGCATCCTCTTTTTCCAACTTGGCTGCAGGAATCTTTAAAAGATGCTTTTAACAAACACTTGTAACCTACCTGTTGAGCATCACAGAACGTGATAAAGAAATGAACCTGCTTATCAACTTCCTAAATATGTGTGAGATGCTGGCTTGGGCAGCATCCCCTTGAACTTTTCACTCTTCAAATGCCTGACTAGGGAGCCATGTTTCACAAGGTCTTTAAGATGACTAATGGCATGAGAAATACAAAAATACTCAGATAAAGTAAAATGTCATGATGCCTCTCACTTCTGGAGTGAGAAGTGTCTTCTGGAGGGGTCATGTGTGACTGGTTTTCACATTAGAAGACAATTGACAACAGTTATGTAATTCACTCTGAGTGTATTATGAGAAGGGCTTCTTTTGGGGGTCAACAGTTTTCCTATGCCTTGAAACAAAGAAAAATATGTACCAAGAATCTTGGTTTGCCTTCCAGAAAACAAAACTGCGTCTCACTTTCCCGGTGTTCCCCACTGTATCTAGGCAACATAGTATTCATGACTATGGGATAAACTAAGTAAACATGTGACACAAACACACACAAAAGGGAACCTAGCTCTAATACATTCCAACTCTTATAGCATGCATCTGTTTATTCTATAGTTAAGTTCTTAAAAATGTAAAGCCATGCTGGAAAATAATACTGCTGAGATACATAATTACTGTAACTGATATTACACTTGGTAATTGTACTAAGGCCAAACATATATATATATATATATACTATTAAAAAGGTTTACAGAATTTTATGGTGCATTATGGGGGCATTGTCTTTTTAGATGCCCAAATCCTTAGATCTGGCATGTTAGCCCTTCCTCCTATTATAAGAGGATATGAATTGAGTTTTTCTTTTGTTGTTTGTTCTTAGCTGTAATTCCTATGCTTCTATTTCAGAGAGCCAGGAAGAGTTTGCTATTAAAGGAGGTTAAAACTGTGATCTTATGCCATGTCATCAATGGCCACTTAGGGGCCGTGGCTGATGACACATTCGCATCTCTACAGTACTAATTTGTTTTTATAGAGCCATGCATTTTATTTCTGAATAAGAACATATTTAAAGTAATATTCCCTTACAATACAGACAGTATTAATCCTTCCAAGATGCAATATTTATCAAGTGAAGCATATTTAACAGCAAATTCGTAACTTAGGAAACGAACCAATAACCAGGGTGTTTTGTGGTGGGGGGAGGCAGGGAGTGGAGTACTCCTTTTTATATCTTCAAAACAACAACAAAAAATTAATACTTATATATTTCAATGGCAATCTAGTGTTTTTTTAAAGATTGTATGGGCATGAATAATAGAGGCGGTTTGAGTTTTGTAAGGCCATCACCTGGAAAGTCAATGCGACTAGACACAAAGTAGCCCAGAGGCCACTTTTCTTCCTACATCATCTTACAGTTGTAGGTTCTATGACCTCACTTCACAGGTTCCAGGCAATTCCACTGAAAGGTTTGTCTCCTGACACATGTAATCAGATGTGTAGCAACCGAGGGAAACGAAGCCTAACATCCTCCATTGTGGAAATACACACAGGAGGTTACACTTCCCAGGGTGGATTTTTCCAGCTTACACATGTGGGATGACGTCACAGAAACCACAAAAGCAGCAAATTAAACTGTAGGAGAGTAAATACTCCTGACGAGTCTCGGGGGGGACATTTTTATGCCTTCTTAACTTTATGAGAATTCTCAGGCTGAACTATAGGCCACTGTTCCCTGGCAAATCAATACATCAATGCATCCTCAAAAAAACACCCTGCTAACACTGTGTCAGAATGTTCTTAGGAGCCTATGGTCTCCACGGTGCTAAAAAGAGCCTGGTGCTGGGCCGACTGGCAGGGCTGAGCGTCCTCCTGCCCCTTTGCCACTGATGTTTACTAAGCACTCTGAGCCAATGAGACCCCCAGCAGCAGAAAGGGTACAAGGCAGTGACAGGGCAGCAGGGCCAGATCCTTCTCATGCACCCTGACCTCTTGCAGACTTTCCTCGTGAGGCGTACTCATTTCGAAACTGCTATATGCAGGGCTCCCCTACGTATCACTCAGGCTGAGAGATCCTTCCTCACTGCGCTCAAGATGGCCCCAGCCAGACACCAGTTACCCAGCTGAAAGTCATAAACCCTCCCAGAAGTCTCCCAACACTAGTGCTGATCAGAGGTGGGGCTCTCAGGCTAGGAGTTTCACACACTATGACCGGCTGCTGGGGGACACTGCAGGACCCCTTTTCCTCCTCCTCTCCCATGCTAGAAGCCAGCCCTAGGCAGCTGCAGTTACTCCCTGTGACTCAGCAGCAGGCTGATTCAACACAGCTGCCCACAGGAAGCCAGTGGCCAATACATCTGTTTACCTTTCCCTATCACCCAGACACAAGCCCCTTTCCCAGGTCAAACCCCAGGCCAATGCATCTCCAGTTTGTGACAGTCAAATTGCTATTTCCGTTGCCACTTTAGATCAGCCAAAGTGGTGACTGCTGCAGTGTGTGGCTGTCCCTACAAGGCCCACCCAAGGGATGCCCAAAGCCCAGCCTTCTCCAGGGCCACAGCCCAGAGCAACCCCACCAGCCTGAGTCCAGCAGAGGACCTCCCACCCAATGTCTTGTTCTAATCAGAAGGGGAAGTTAGCCATAGAAAATCAACTTATAATTACAAAATTCTCTTAACTCGCCTTAAAGTTCCTATTGACATCTATTGCTTTTAAACCTATTTCAAAACTCTGATACTAAAATGAATGGCACTCTAAGAAAGTTTGGGAGCCTCATGCTGAGAACCATTTCTGTGCAGTGAAGATGTTTCCAGAAGCTACTTAACCTACATGTGAATGTGCCATTTTCTTTCCTTGTGTAGAGAAAATCCCCTTCACTTTTTGGAACAGTAATGACAGCTTCTAGTACAGCCATTTACAGTTTCATATGAGAAAAATTGAAAAGAATAACTATAAAATTGTTAAAATATCCAACAATGGATAATGATGGCCAGAAGATTTAACACATAAAGTAATTCTCAATGTAAAGCTATTCAGCTCTTCCAGGTTGAATGCCCTGGAACCCATCCTGACCTTCCACATCATCTTCAAAAAGCAGTTTCTCTGTTCCCCGTGATTCTCCTATAAGGTAACTCTCTAGTCCTCCCTCCATTTAGCACATATTAAATCCTCCAAAGATTAAGTACCATATGATTATTTTAGTTTTACAAAAAAAGTTGAATGGCATTTTATTTTCATGGCCTATAAGCAGGTACATTAGTAGGGCAGTGATAGGAAAAACAAATTAGACCAAAAAAAAAAAAAAAAATCCTCTACAAATCCAAGGCAGGAAAAGTGGTGGCAGAGTGACTCATTCTCCTGTCCCTCCCATCAAGTCAAATCGGGAGGCTGTAGTGAATGCTTGTTCTTTGAATGTGTGGCAGTTGTTCCTGGAACTCTTTAAAACGTGGCTATAGGCTATTTAGCACAGTATAGATTAAAGATACAGTTACGTAAACCAGCACAGTCATTTTATAGTGCTTCATCCATTTATCATGCTTTGGTTTGCTAATTTTTTCACGTACCTTTTTATATCAGTCTGTTGCTTTTGTACACATCTCTCATATTGGGGTTTGACAGGTAAACACAACCTGCTATTTCAGTAGAAAAAATTGTTACAAATATTAAACCCAATAAATAGTATAAAGGTAAATCAACGTGTATCTCATTTGTTACTGAGAATGTTACAAAAATTGGGGGAAGGCCTTCATGTAGAAAAATGTATTCTCATTCATTTATAGATGCTTGAGAAAATTTTGGAACAGTACAAAAAGAAACTACGAAGAATGGTTGGCAGGGTGGGGGTGCGTAAGGCGTGTGTGCTACCAGCCACATGAACGTGTGAGACTGTGGCACAGGAAGGAAGATGCTCACACACAGCATGGGGGGTGAGGCTTGATATGGTTTTTGAACAATGTGAATGTATAACCTAACTTTTTAAAACTCATCTATTTACATAAGAAATCCAAAAAGCAAGCAAGCAGTGGTACAGACATTAATATCGGAGTTATTTGGTATGAAAAATTTAAGTGTATGAAAAATGTAAGTGTAAACAGGTGCCTATTTACAAGGTTAAGAAATGCAGCATCGCCGGGCGCGGTGGCTCAAAAGCCTGTAATCCCAGCACTTTGGGAGGCCGAGACGGGTGGATCAGAAAGTCAGGAGATTGAGACCATCCTGGCTAACACGGTGAAACCCCGTTTCTACTAAAAAATACAAAAAAAACTAGCCGGGCAAGGTGGCGGGTGCCTGTAGTCCCAGCTACTCGGGAGGCTGAGGCAGGAGAATGGTGTAAACCCGGGAAGCGGAGCTTGCATCTGGCCACTGCACTCCAGCCTGGGCAACAGAGCAAGACTCTGTCTCAAAAAAAAAAAGAAAAAAAAAAGAAAAGAAATGCAGCATCCAACTTAATAAAACTACAGAAAATACAAAGAAAAATACATATACAAAATGCTAATAAGAATAAAGGAATTTTTTTTTTTTTTTTTTTTAAAGACAGAGTCTCACTCTGTCACCCAGGCTGGAGTGCAATGGTGTGATATCAGCTCACTGCAACCTGTGCCTCCTGGGTTCAAGTGATTCTCCTGCCTCAGCTTCCTGAGTAGCTGGGATTACAGGCACGGGCCACCACGCCTGGCTAATTTTTGTATTTATAGTAGAGACAGGGTTTCACCATGTTGGCCAGGCTGGTCTCGAACTCTTAACCTCATGATCCGCCCACCTTGGCCTCCCAAAATGCTGGGATTACAGGTGTGAGCCACCACACCCAGCCAAAGGAGTCTTTATTCTTACCATTCTCCACCTATGATCACACAAGCTGGCAAAAATTAGTACATATAAAACTTCAACCATAATTGATATATATATAACAGGATACTCCAAATATACAGAATATATCATCTTTCCAAGTGCCTTAGAGGAAAAAAAATTCTCAAAAAATAATTCCATATGCTAGAAATGTAATGATTCATTAGTTTTCAAAGATGAATTGCAGATTAGAAAACAGCAAGTGAAAACATTTGTAATAGCACACATGATGGTAGGGATCCTCAAACTCTTGGAATTAGAAGAACTCACTTGTGATGCTTGTTCAAACCCATTAAAATCCATTGCTCATGCCCTTTCCTTGGAGATTCCAATTCAAAGAGCTGAGATGGGGCTATGAAATGTGTACTTAGCAAGTTCTCCCAGTTGTATTTTTCATCAAAAGTTTAGAAAACTTCTATGATAATGTAACTAAAGCACTGCTGGGGGGAAATTCATAGCCCTAAATCTATATATTAATTTGTAAAGGATGAAAAAGGGAATTTAATATCTACTATAAGTTATAAAAGGAACAATAAAATAAACCCAGGGGAAAAAATAGAAGAAATGAATTTGTAGACCTAAGGATAAGTTCATTAGAAAAAAGTAGAGCTAATAAAACTATGAGTTGCTCATTGGGAAAATTCAAACAGTGTATATAGACCACCTTCTAATCTCATTAAGCAAAAAGAAGAAAAAGAGCAAACATACATAGCATATGAGCATGAAGAATCCTGCAGTCCACCATAACCCAGGGAGATGATCTCAAGAATATAAGGATGGTTCGATATTGATCAGGAGGGTGGACAGTTTTGCCAAGCTTGATGTCAACCAGAAGGGACGCACACTTCTTCCATAGAGCAGGCTAGTGAATATAGTCTACAAGAGACCAAAAAATGAAACTAAGGTGAATGTCAACATTGACCACCAACCAAAGGGGAACCTGTGGAGAGTTGTAAATGTGCTCCAATTTTTAAAGAGGTTTTAAAAATCTAATCTGGCAAATCTAAAGGAATATGCATTTGTACAAAAGGTAAAACACTCATGAAATAGTTAAGGAATGGACTATATATGGTCCACAAATCCAATTCCTAAATTGAATATACTGTGAGCTCTTTGGAATAAAGCTGATTGCTAACGTCAATAAAACTTTGTGCTTTTTCTCTATGCCCCTCAGCACAAGCTTTGGAGCTTTAATTACCTTTTATTAGTCTTTCCCTACAGAAAAAAAAAAAAAATCCACTCCTCTACAGACCTTTGTAGCTGGTTTTCCCATGGGGCCAAGTTAACCAGTGTGTCTCTGGAGACATAAAATTCATGTGGTCTGTGTGCTCACTTTTTTGCTGATTTTGAAGTATGTTTGCTGAGTTGAAGCTCTACCACATTTGTGTCTTTAAGCTCCCAACCAGCAGACATGGTTGCGGTTAATTCCTACTTGTCTAGGAACTGCATAATCAGCATCAGAAAACCTTCTGCTCTGAAGACAAAATTTAATACACTACCCTTTGGCTACGTCGTCAACCCATGAGCAGGCTAAGTCTTTCATTGTCAGGGCCCGAGTATATGCAAACACATTAGACCTGTCTGTGGTCTAAGAAGGCTGACCCTCAAGCAGACACCTCTAACAGAACAGAACTGGAGTCTTGAAATATGTATTTTGAGCTTTGATGTGAGGCCAACAGCTGAAGAGAAAACGCCTGGGCTTTTCGAAGGAGCACCGCTCCAGGAGGGAGCAGTGGCCTGACAACCAGCCTGGAAGCCCTAAGTTGGGAGGGCAGGATTTAATTGAAAACACATGAGGGAAAGAATTCCAGCAAGGCCTAGCGTGGTCGGAGGACAGCTTGCGGGGCAGGAGCCGGGAGTCGGAGACCCATGTGTGTTTGTGTAGCTCCGGTGCATCAATATTTTGTTTCATGTCTAACTCCAAAAGGCACAAGGGCAAGAAAACATCCCCATTCTACAGACACCCAGTGATGGCAACACATATGCGCGTGCTTAGGTAAA
Organism: Macaca thibetana thibetana; assembly: GCF_024542745.1. NCBI lineage: Eukaryota > Metazoa > Chordata > Mammalia > Primates > Cercopithecidae > Macaca > Macaca thibetana. Next base: position 122,076,166 of record NC_065586.1, on the reverse strand, counting down.
AAGATGTATTTCAAAGTGGGATCAGTGAATCTTCAATAAATAAATAAATGTACAGCCCTCCAAGATGCAGAATTTCCCATCCCTAGTTTCACAGTCACGGTTCACTTTGTTTTACGTGCATTTCGCAGATGAGTGGTGCTCTCATCAGCAGACACAAGACTTCTTTGGCCTCTGCTTTTTTTTCCTTTCTTCTAATAAGGAGATTACACTCTGGATAAACAAAACAGACAGGAGAATGTAATGCAGGGTTTTGGTGGTTTGAGTCTAGAAGGACTACAAAATTAGCCTTGATAGGCAGAAAGAGCATCCCAACCTGTCTGTCAAAAACTCTGGCCATTTCTAGGACACCTTTGCCGAACTGAAACAGGAAACAACAAAAATTTTACATGCTTATAAATGTTCTTTCTCCCCCTCCGAGGAAAATCTTTACATAAAGATGGACTCATTTACCTCATTTTTTACACTTGCATCTGCCCCTTTGTCAAGAAGTAACTGAACTAACTCTTCATGATTATTTAACACAGCCACCTAGAAAACAAAACCCAGGGTGGTGTGCATGAGCATCTCCCTCCAGGGCACACACAGCAGGGAGCACGAGCCTGGCGCGTGCAGGGTCCCAGCAGCCCCCCTGCAACCCACAAAGGGCCACTGTGGCTTTGCGTGGCCTGCAGGCACAGCACTTCCTCTACAGCTGCAGTGGTAGCAACTCCAGGGAAAATGAAAACGGACCCTCCCTCTCTCCACACGAAAACCAGGACAGAAAGCAGTTTGTTCTTTGTTTCACCAGATCTGTTTTGATCCCACAGCGGTCTTGGGGACAAGGGCTCTTTACTCCTTCAATAGTCATAAAAAGGCAACGAAGTATTCTAGTGATAGCCTCATGCCCTTATGAACAAGCCGACAGGGAACACACACACAGTCAAACCCAAGGGCTGGTGCAGGGCTGAACTCACAAGAATTGTCTAATTACAGAAAAAGCTCTGACCTTAATTCCACGCAGAAAACTGCCTATTTTCGGGAGGAGGACCTACCATAAGGGGCGTCTTTCCATTTCTGTCCTTCACATTCACATTGGCTCCAGCATCAATTAGAAGAGAGGCCACCCTCTGATTTCCCGACACCGCAGAGACTCTCATGAGTGGGGTCCATCCTGAACCAGTGTCCACGACATCTACCTGTTGCGCCAGAGAAACAGCTGTGTTAAGCCCAATTTCTTTTTCTTTAACTGATTCAAACTTATAAAAGGAATATTTGCTTGCCCCAGTGCCCGGACTTAGATAGCAGTCTTTCTATATTTGGTTCACTGCACTGTTCTAATTTAAGTCACATTTCTGTGCTGCAAAGACATGTGTTAGAATCGCATTAGAGGGTGCTGAGAGGCCCCAGGGTCTCCCCGTCAGCTTCTTCACCTACATCCTTTAAAGTGGAAAAAAGGTGGGCTAGAAAAATTAACTGAACTACTTTCCCCTTGGCTCCTGGTGAGTTCTTATTTTCTTTTGCCTAACTTTCCTCACCTAGCATTCATTGTTCTTTCTTTTATGTATCGTTGTAAGCAGCTTTACATCCTTTCTGGAATGAGACCGTAATAATATATACACACACACTCTTATGCTTACCAATACTTATCAATTTTAGGCAGGAGACCTACAGGTAAAATACAGAACAACCAGATTCATTACACAAACTCTGTCTGAAAAGTCTAATGGCTTCTCCAAAACAGTGTGCCCAGTAATCAGATGGCTATTTCCTGATCATCTTCTCTACACTGAAATCTCTCAATTTAGTGTTTTAAAATAAATATTTCAGATTAAGAAAATGTAAATGTTGTCTCTTCCAATTCCAGTGAAGACCTCACCAATCCACGAAGAGTGGTGCTGAAGTAAAGACAGATACATGTGTGTGCTCAGATACACACGTGCACGTGTACATGCACACATGCGTACCATGTGCACACATGCATGTAAGCACACATGAGCACATGCACGCACACACACACAATCTGTTACAGAAAAATTACTCAAAGATGAAGCACAGCTTTAGTAAAACTTCAGAATGGAACAACAAACAAGGAATTTCCAGGAGATCTTGGGGGCACTTCAGGGTATTTCTACGTATAAGATTATCCACTGTAACACGATTTGGATTTGCAGCTCTTCTTCACGAAAAGAACTAACCTGTGGGCAACACACTCCGTTATATTTAAAGAATAATAAAATAAGCACCTCATATTACATGATGCTTTATACAAGCTTTCAACCCTCTTTACACACACTTTCTCTTTTGGTCCTAAAGGTTAATCAGAGGTAGGTATTTTTATTCTTGGTTTACAAACGATCAAACTAAATCTCAGAGAAGTGCCTTTCCTGAGATCACATGGATCATTAAATGCAGAAATGAATACATAAGTCACCAATAAGTCACTCTTAGTATATGATCATTACATTTGGGAAGAAGGTGGTGATTGGGTCCCAAGTCCTTCCTATGGGCTTCAGAAGCATCAGGTGAGCCATCTGCCAGAACATGGAGAGACTCATGTTGACATCATCCATCCGCCACCAGGCCAGTCATGTGGAAATCTATAGTGAACACATCCATGCTTACTGTTCTGTCCTCTGCAAAGTAGTTCCAGTGCTTCAAAGATGGAATTTCTCCCAAATAAGTATATTGATATCTGAAGCCCTGAGAGCCAACATTTCCAAAACTCCAGTATTTAAATGTTGATAGAGATTTGCCCTATTGTGAATGCTTCATTCATTCATTCATTCATTCGAGATGGAGTCTCACTCTGTCGCCCAGGCTAGAGTGCAGTGGCACGATCTTGGCTCACTGCAACCTCCACCTCCTGGGTTCAAGCAATTCTCCTGCCTCAGCCTGCCTAATAAGCTGGGATTACAGACGCCCACCACCACACATGGCTAATTTTTGCATTTTCAGTAGAGACAGCATTTCACCATGTTCACCAAGTTGGTCTCGAACTCCTGACCTCAAGTGATCCACCCGCCTTGGCCTCCCAAAGTGCTGGGATTACAGGCATAAGCCACTGCGCCCGGCCTGGATGCCTGACTTCTTACAGCAAAGTACAACCTTCTTTTTCAACCACAGACTTTCACTAGGTGCAAAACCTGCCCAGAATTCATCATAAACCAATCAAGGAGTGTGTGGCTGTCACTACCACACATGGCACGTGGGCCCAGCTCTACTATGGAAGCCCATAGGCTCAGCCTCCTGCCTCTGTGCCTGTCTCTAAAACATAAGGAAAATAAGAAATGTAATAAATTTTTAATGACTGAAATTTTTCCTATAAGTGGGCACTTTTCTTAATTCTCCAAAAGCAGCAGCAGGAACCAGGTAGATCCCATAACTGAAGTCTCACTTTCCCTCAATTACCCTTCAGAAACAAACTAGAACAAATCTACTGACATCTTCCAGGAGACATGACTTTTCTCAATTTGAGTTGATTTTCCAGGTCATCGACTTAATTTCTCAGCACTACACACCATCTGGCAGTCACAGATAGCACAGAACTTTGTCCATCATTCTTTAGTTCTATGCTTTGAAATTTTTAGCTGATTCCTTCAAAGTCTTGAACTAAAGTTTTCAAAGTTATCAGCAATTTCCATAATTGATCTAATTCTAATTACCCATCTTCAAATATCTATAGATGTCCAAACAACACTGCTTCTATTTGCTAAATCAAATTTGCAGTTTCTGATAACATGAAATCAAAAGTAGACCAACTTGCCTGTTTCCAGGTAAAGACACAACTGAAATGTTCTATTCTTGATAGGGTCAGTTTGCTCTTTGGAAATTTTTTGTAATGACTAATCTTTAAAACAAACCAAGAATAAAAATTACCTAATTTTAGAAGCAACAAGAAGCACAATGGCTATAAGAGCTCTTAATATCTTTGTATCACCACCATTTGAGATAATATCTGGTACATGCTTAGTAAAGCTTTAGTGACAGACCGAATGAAGAAAGAAATCAGCAAATGAACAAAAGAACAAAGTAGAAACATCAGGCCGGGTGCAGTGTCTCACACTTGTAATCCCAGCACTTTGAGAGGCCAAGGCAGGTGGATCACTTGAGGTCAGGAGTTCAAGACCAGCCTGGCCAACATCGTGAAACCCTATCTCTACTAAAAATACAAAAATTAGCTGGGGGTGGTGGCATGTGCCTGTAATCCCAGCTACTAAGGAAACTGAGGCAGGAGAATCACTCGAACCTGGGAGGCAGAGGTCTCAATGAACCGAGATCGCACTACTGCACTCCAGCGTGGGCGACAGAGTGAGACTCCATCTCAAAAGAAAAAGAAAAAGAAAAATAGAAAAAGAAGAAAAAGAAAAAGAAAGTAGAAGCATTACGTCCAGCTCTGGATTCAGACATGTTTCTTCTCCCTACACAAGACAAACCCCCACGACAATCGGAAAGCTCACTCTCATGTCCATTCTAAGGTTTCAGGGGCTTTCTTGCTAAGTCAGAAAACTTTCTCCAGCATTTTGTAGGTTGACTAATCAAAGGCCCTGCTTCTGCCAGACCCCGTGGAGCAGCATTTCAGATTCTTGACGATATGTGCATGGTTAACAAGGCAGGTCCCATACCTCACAGCCATCCTTTATCATCCACTCAATCACACTGCAGTGGCCTCCATCTGCAGCCCAGTGCAGAGCCGTACAGCCGCCCAGGTCTCTAGCCTGCCAAGAAGCGCCGTGTCTTCGGAGATATTTCACAACATCTAGGTGTCCCGCATAGCACGCCAGCATTAGACTGCAACATACGGAAGAAGCAGCATTTGACGATAAGCACAGTCACCGAACTCAGCTCCACTTTTTACCCTACCTGGCTTAAACCAAGAAATCCTAACTTGAGTGGAAAAGCCATGGGAATTGTTCATATAAAATGTACACATATCCATCAACTGATGTACAAAACGTGGTATATATCCATACAATGGAATATTAGAAATGAAGTGCTACAAACATGAAAGAACCTTGAAACACTGCGCTGAAAGATGCCAGACATGAAAGGCCACATATTGTCTGATTCCATTTATATGCAATGTCCAGAATAGGCAACCTACAAAACAGGAATAGCAGGTGAGTGGCCGCCTGAAGCTGAAGGGAAGGAGTAATGGGGAATGATTGCTAAAGAGTGCAGGGCTAATATTTCAGGGGGGCAGGGGATGAATGTTCTGGAAGTAGATAGCAGTGATGGTTCCACAACTTTGCAAATACATTTTTAAATGTTGATTTGTATGTTTTAAAAGGTGAACTTTATGGTATGTAAATTATATCTCAATAAAAAACAAATACTGACTGTAACTTAGGATAAAATATTAGATTTTAAAACATCTGAAGTCCATAATATTCAAAAAAGAGAAAAGGAAAAAATACTCATTTGACACTATTAGAGATAACTATCAAACCAATTTCCTACTCTAAAAGTTGGTATTTAAGAAAAAATTAAATATTTTCTTTTTTTTTTTTTAGGATAAAATGTAGTCTATGCCCAGTTGGTGGGGGGAAGAAGCTGTTTTTCACAGAAGACTGCCAACTAGTAAATATAAAAGAAACCATAGAGTTAGAAAAGCCCTTATTTGCAATTCCCTATTAAATAATTGATTCAGGCAATAAAATTATTGGCACTGACATTATTGGGTAAAAGTTAATGGGGAGGCCAGGCGCAGTGGTTCACCCCTGTAATCCTTTCTCTTTTGGAGGCTGATGTGGGTGGATTGCCTGAGCTCAGGAGCTTGAGACCAGCCTGAGCAACATAGCGAAACTTCATCTCTACTAAAAACACAAAAATTAGCCAGGCATGGTGGCAGCTGCCTGTAATCCCAGCTGCTCGGGAGGCTGAGGCAGGAGAATCGCTTGAACCCGGGGAGGCGGAGGTTGCAGTGAGCCGAGATCATGCCACTGCTCGCCAGCCTGGGAGAGAGAGCAAGACTGTCTCAAAAAAAAACAAAAAACAAACAAACAAACAAAAATTAATAGCGAATGAAATATTCACACGGCAATGAATTATTACCCCCAAAATTATTTTCTAAGTGCAATGGGAAAACTCTATCTTTACAAAGAAGAAAATTTGCTGTCATCACTAAAAAAATAATGAAACCTAGAATCACTACCTGTGAGACAACCTGCATCACATGCCTCCTGATGGATGTAACATGAAGTCACAACACTAGCTCTGAAGTATTCTTGCCAAAGTGTTAACCTGAGTCTAATTAAGCCTTTAATTTTTTTAATTCTTAAAAAATTTCACCTTGTTGCCCAGGTTGGTTTCAAACTCATGGCCTCAGGTGATCTTCCTGCCTCAGCCTCCCAAAGTGCTGGGATTACAGGCAGGAGCCACAGCACCCAACCTAATCAAGCCCTTAAGCCTGTCTTTAACTTTATTGCTAATAAAGGGATAGATGAACAAGTGAAATGCCTGCCCCACAACTGGGAGACAAGCAAATCCAGAATATAGGACATTCTAGAAGATAACCGGTCCGCTCTCCTCAAAGAGTCACTGCTATGAGAAAAAAAAAAGTTTTAAAGAGAGAGGACTGGTCTAGAATAAGAGACTATAGAGAGAAAGGCCAGATGAAATGTGGGAACCCTGAATGGATCATGGTCTTGCCCCACACCACCTCCCAAACCCCACACGCCACCTCCCAAACCCCCACACACCACCTCCCGAACCCCACACGCCACCTCCCGAACCCCACACACCACCTCCCAAATAAAGCTGTGGAAGCCCTTTGGGGAACAGGTTGGGAGACCTGCACGGGTGGTTGTGTATCAATGATATTAAGGAATTAGTTGAAGTGTCTTAGAAGTGATATGATTACTATGCAGGTTAATGACCGTGTTTTTCGGAAACATTTTCTGATGTATTGAGGGGTGAAGGATTATGCTATCTACTAATTTCAAAGTAGTTCAGCAAGAGTGGGAAAAAAAGGAGAGACAAATACAGCCAAATATCAACTGCCAAGCCTAGGTGGGAGGTATACAGGTGTTTGTTGTACTATTCTTTCACTTTTTCTAAATGTGTAAATGTTTCAAGATAGAGTTAGAAAATAAAACAGAAGATCTTCCCAATAGGGAAACGTGCAAAGCCTCTGAGTGGTAACTGGAATATCCAGCCCCCAAGGCAAGGCCCAGCTGAGCTGAGATGGGGCCAGACCTCTGCAGCCCCACGTCCTCACACAGTCCTTCATTTCCTGGAGACCCCCAGAAGACAGTCAGCGTGGTGCAGTACCTGCCTGCCGGGTTTAGGGTGCTCATACTCCTTTCCCAAGCACTCGAGGGTCTTTAGAATGACTTTTGCTAAGGGAAGAAAACTTCACTTTTTAAATTATATTCTCAAATAGAACCTTAATTATCTGCATGACTTTTCTTTTTCGAGACAGAGTCTCACTCTATCACCCAGGCTGGAGTACAATGGCACAATCTTGGCTCACTGCAACCTCTGCCTCCTGGGTTCTAGTGATTCTCCTGACTCAGCCTCTCAAGTAGCTGGGATTACAGGCGCGCACCACCGTGTCCGCCTAATTTTTTGTATTTTTAGTAGAGACAGGGTTTCACCAGCCTGGCCAGGCTGGTCTCAAACTCCTGACCTCGAGATCCGCCTGCCTCGGCCTCCCAAAATGCTGGAATTACAGGCGTGAGCCACCACGCCCGGCCTATCTGCATGATTTTAAAATAATGCTTCTTTTCTGATTATAAAGTAAGGCATGGTACCTAGAAAAAAAAATCCTATATTAGAGTCACCCATAACCTCACCTCACAGAGAACAAACTCTTAAGATTCTGTTGAATTTGCTCTAGAAGGTAAGGAGGATTGCTTAAAAACCAGCCCCGGAGGCTCTGGGTTGCCCAGCAATGAGCTCATTGAGACGAGGCGCTCTTCTTTCCCAGGGATAGGCACAGCCCTGAACTTACCACCTCCCGCTGGCAGAAAGCCACCAAGGCCCTCCAAGTGCCAAGCCGCTGGAGTCAGCCACCACCCCAACTGCCACCTGAACTCAAACTGCCTGGCACCCACGGGGTCTGTTATCTGCTGCTTTATAAGAATGCCCCTCTCTGGTTCACAGGGTAGGAGAAAGGAAGAGCAGCCAGGACATAGCATGCTCCTGAGCACAGCCCTGCAGGGCATCCCACTGTGCCCCAGGGCAAGCCCACCAGGAATGGAGGACCCGCTCCACTCGCCTGCTGCTGAGTTCCCTGCTCAGAGTCACACTCCCAGCTCTACACAAAATCCCATCCTTTCTCGCTTTGTATGATTTTCTCTTCTCACTGCCTTTTAAAAAGTATTATTTCAGTTTCTTATTATTTCATATACTTTCCCGTTTACATAAGCACTGAAAACAGTGTTCACATACTAAACATTCCATCATATGAACATATCGTAATTTCAATCAATCCACTATTGTCGGACATTTAAGTTGTTTCACATTTTTCACAATTTTGAATAAGGCAACAACAAACACCCTTACTAATCATATTTGCATTTCTGATTGTTTCCTAAAACGGGATCACTGTGTTCATGGATGTGGCTTACTTTGGAAGCACATTTCCGAATTGCTTTCCAGAAAGATTATACCAATTTACATTTCTATCAACTATATTTGAAAGTACAGGTTATTTCACTGCATCTTTACCAACATGATTATTTTTTAATAACCAATTTGATAAGTAGAAAACTTTTTATTACTAGTAATGCTAAACATTTTTATATGAATTGCTTATATTGATTCTGCTATAAATTGTCTTCTTGTGTAAACTGCTTTTTTCTACTGTGTGTGGAGGCTTTTTTGGAGTACATGTACGGGCGTGTGTGTGTTCTACACATTAAAGATGCCGGTAATTTGTCTATAATACATTTGTAAATATTTCCCTGGATTGTCCTTAACATTGTAATTAAGTTTTTAAAAATGTATAATACACTCTTAATCTTTTCCTTAATGATTCCTTTCAATGCACTTGTTCCTTTCACATTACAAGATAAAACAATTATGCATCTGTGTTTTCTGGTCATTTTTTATGGGTCTTTTACATTTAATTCTCAATTCATCTGGAATTTTGATACATGCTATAAGACCAGGATCTAACTTGACTTTTTCCTTCAAACATCCTGTTTTTCCAGTACATTCCTCATTGGTTTATGTTACTTCCATCATCATATACTAGGTTCTTATGTAGATAGGGATCTACTTGAGGATTTCTATTCCATTCTACTTTTTTTCTGATTTGTTCCAATATCATATTACTTTAATTACTATAACGTTATGAGGCATTTTAATAACTGTCAAGGCAAGTCCTTCCACATTCTTCCCTGACAAAGTTTTAGTAGATATTATGTATTTGTTCTTCTCGATAAATTACAATCATTTTGACAGGTTCCGAAGAATAATTCCATTTGAGGCTGCACTGAACCTCAATGCAGTATTTGAGAAGAATTAAAAATTGTATAATATTCAATCTTGCCATTCTGGCATATGATATGTATTTCTTAAATTTTTATATCTCTCAGTAAGGTTTTTAGGTTTATTTTTTCATTCAGATTTCCTACCTTTCTTGTTTTCATTCTATTTTATTTCCCCATTATATTTATTAACCAGTAACTGCAGGGATTTAAGAAAGTCTTTTCTTTGCCTTGTTTGTCCACTTTACTGAGCCTCCTTATTAAGTCCAAGTTTTTCAAGTTGATTCTGTTGGGTTCTACAGGAAATAAATCACACCTCTTATCTCAGTTCATATCTTCCTAAGTGGATCAGCCTTCAAAATACTGTCTAATCATGAAATAACAAAATATATCTGTATTTACCATATGCCAGGAACTGTTTTATGCATTTTTCATATTAGCTCATTAAATGCCTACAACCTATAAGCACTTCCATTATTCCAATTTTACAGACACGAAACTGAGATACGGAGAGGTTAGGTAGCCTGTCCAAGGCCACACCACATCCTCAGAGGGATGCAGATTTCACATCAAGCTCTCCACCACTCTCCTGGGCTTCACTACTAATTTTGAAAAGGAATTTGCCAATACTAAGAATGACACTGGCTGATTGAGATGATTTAAAAAATAAAAGAAACCTTTGTATGCTGCAATCAAAGGAATCCTTCATTTAACAGACACTTCCTGCCTCCCATGTGCCAGACACTGTTCAAAGGCTGAAGTATCCTTCACTTTAAAAAATAAGATACTTTTTTCAAGACCATCCTGGCTAACAGGGTGAAACCTCGTCTCTACTGAAAATACAAAAAATTAGCTGGGCGTGGTGGCGGGTGCTTGTAGTCCCAGCTACTTGGGAGGCTGAGGCAGGAGAATGGCATGAACCCGGGAGGCGGAGCTTGCAGTGGGCTGAGATTGCGCCACTGCACCCCCAGCCTGGGTGACACAGCGAGACTCTGTCTCAAAAAATAATAAAAATTTTAAAAATTTTAAAAATTACTTTTTAAACTTTTTAATATACATGCCAAGTTACACCCAATTTTTGTTTTGCGTCTACACAAATAACGGTTTTCACCTTTAATCTACTGCTGGGAAGTGTTATGTTAAAAAATTTCCTAATACCCTCCGGAATGGCCCTCCTAGGTGGGATGGAAGAGATCTATAAATATCTACATACAAACACACACACAAATAGCTTTTTTTCTCTCTATCAGATTTTAGCAATAAGGTTATCCTCTGGAGCATTCCAGTTTGCTCTCTGATCTGGAAAAGCCCAAGGTTATTATCAGTGCCTAGAAAATCTGAACAGGTTTACTAGGTAGAATAGTTGAGCCACGGAGCCTACATTGGAGGTAATTTTTAAATGAATTTTCTAGTTTCTTGCATGGACATTGGTTATTTCGAATTTTCTACTTCTTGGGTTGACATGGTGGTTTAAATTTTCTCAGAACAAAGTATCCATTTCAATGACATTATCTACTATTATAGACACAAACTTCTTTTCATGTTTACATTTTCTCTATAACCATCGTTATTGTCCTCTTTCAAACTTCTAATTATTTTTCTTCTTTCTTAGATTTACAAAAGATCGGTGTATCTTACTAGATAGTTGCCTCTTAAACAGAAAGCTCTTACATTTCTCAATAATCTTTCTACTTTTTAATCAATGTCTACTTTTAATTCTTTCATTTTTCCTACTCTCATTATACTTTTTTTCTTTTCCCTTTTCAGATTGCTATTATTCTTTTCAAACCTGGAGTTGACAGCTTAGTCTCAACCTATGAGTTATTTGGAAAAATACTTTTTAAATTTATAAGTGATATTTAAGATATTGTTATTTAAAATCTATTGCTGCATTGTGTTCAGAGAATGTAAATGTAGAAGATAGTCCTTCTGATTTGAGGAGTTAGTTGGGGTTTTCTTTACGGCCTCCCCCAGAAGGTCAGTGTTTGGCAGCTGTCCGTCGATGCAGTCTGCAGCGCCCAAGCCCCGGTTCCATGTGTGTCGTGACCGCAGCCCCTGAAGCCAGGGCCTGGCATTTTGCTCAGTGTTTCACCCATGCACCAAGCACAGCGCCTGGCAAGTAGTAATCAGTCAATAAACACGGGTTAGCTGGAATTAATTGATTAACTCTAATGACTAGATGAGCGAGTGTGTTTAGGTCTTTCAGGAACACTCATCTGCCCTGAGCTTTTCCTGTAGCGTTCTCAGCCCTCCAAGGGAACATGTGCCTCTCACCTCAGAAAGTGCTCCGGGCGTCTCTCTGGTGGTGATTTCTGTCTGCTTCTTTAGAAACAACGAAGATTTCTTAGCAAAGAGTGAGGCTGAAATGCAGCGGGGGACTGAGAGAGGCACGGGGTGCCGGGGGCAGGCGCTTGTACCCACGCGCCGCGCAGCTGGCCAGAGCTGCTCTGTAGCTGCCGTTTCCCGTGCACTGCGTGTCCACTGGGCACAGCCACCACGCCAGAGAAGTCACCATACGTTACAACAGATGCCCGCCCCCCACAAGCACCCTGGTGAGCGAAAGCACAAGACCATGTGAGCAAGCCAGCTTTTGTGATCACCATCTTTCCTCGGGGACCCAACTCACCTCTCAGGACTGTCAAAAGAAACTCGAGAAAATGTTTGGGTGAAATCACAGTGCCTCTGGGCACAAGCCCAGCAACACAATTCTGAGAACATCAGCACATTTTCAGTCATATCCCACCTCCTACCTGTCCTTGCCACTTCCGTTCTTCAGATTCACGTCTGTGCCATTAGAAACTAGGATTTTCACAAGCCTAAAGGAAACAAACTGAACTGTAGCGAGATAAGTCACTTTGATCACTCAGCACCCACAATAGTCCAGTCAAAAAAGAATAACACAGCATTCAAGATGACTCTTTGCAACAGTTTCTTCTGCACCTTCAGAAGCCAGCTGGTTTTAAAACCAGGCACCATTAAACCAGAAAACCACCTCTTCAATCCAAAAACACAGGCTTTTACCTTTGACACAAGTTGTTGACTAAAATCAAACAAAAGCACATGAAACAAATTGGGCTACCAAAATAATTCACTGTCCTTTGAATGGCCATTTTTTAATATATTCTTAAATGGCAGCATTTAATGAAAAAGCATTTATTTTTTTTCAAATGGCATTTAATTAAGATATAAATGAAAATAAGGTATTTCTATTAATACTTATCTCTGCGTGGAATAGATAATGAGGGTATATCTGTGAAAAGTATATCTTAGCAACCTAGCAGAAAGTTTTCCAGAATATCCCTCTATTTTTTAAAAAGAAAAATTCAAATTCCAATAACCAGTTTTCCAAGAACATAAAAATATATTGCATGTAATTAAATGGCTACCCCTCTTCCTCAACATATGATTTACATTCTCTCCTGCATATTGTATAACTTTATGATTACAACAGCGGGATTTTTAAGCCATCGCATGGTACGGACGGTTTGGGAGACAGAAAAGAAACTGGGTTCATCCATGGCCCTTTTTCCTCCCCCATCCTTATCCTGACCAGAGTCTCTGAATAAAAAAAAAGTTAAATCCCCAAGAGAGATTTAAAAAAAAAAAGAAGAAGAAGAGCCATACCTGGTGTATCCTTTCTGGGCAGCAACCATCAGAGCAGTAAAGCCAAACTTATTGGGAACATCAACCTTAACATGGCTTGGGAAAGACAGAGAGAAGAGATGAGCATGCTCAGTACAGCTACTGCAGAGTCAAAGCCAGTGGTTCTCGTGGGGCTCAGGTGGCTAAAATGACTCATTTTACTGAAAATTCCAATTTCTTTGGGGCCATTAAATCTTTTCTTGTCTTAGGACTGCTAAGAATCTTCTAAACTATATGCCTAATATTCTACAAGATTCAAATGCATAATAAAAGAGAAAACTACTGTAATTTCACTTAAAATATGCACACTTTAGCTCAAAGCCATCGTGCCATCAGATGTAGCACTCTTAGATGAACACGGCTCTTTAAGATAGCGGAGGACAGTATCTTCACTGCTGACTCTCAGCTCCACCGAACATGAGTTTGTATTGGTGGAGACTCGAGCTTTCTCCTTGCCTCCCATCTCACCTACTGGGTAGAGAACAGTCCTGTTCAGGGAAGAAAGCGGAGGTCTTCACGCACATTCTCCAGCACAGCAGCTTTGGCTTTTTGTGGGAACCTTCTCTGAAGAGCTCCAAATTACAGAGCCATAATTCACAAATGACTTGTCTGCTAGGGCACTCAAAACTATTGATTCAAAAAGAACCTAGGTAACATCATCTACTTTTCATGTAGGAGGCAGCTTCAAACGTCTCATCTGCAGCAGCAATATTCACCATTTTCCCTCTAGTGTTATATCAATCTTTTAAATTAGAAAGCAGTTGATTTGGCGATTCCCTCGTTTCATCAGAAATTAGACATGGGCATCTGGGGGTGAAATTTGTCTAAATGCTGTGGCTTATAAGCAAGATACAGAAATCATTTCTGGGAAGAAAATATGATACCCAGCCTTGTAATTTCCTTTTACAATTTCTATTACATGATTACAAAATATAACATTTACATGGGGCTTCACGAGCATCTTTATTAACTATGGTTTATTAACTCACACCAGTCACCTGAGATCCATTTTGGAGGCAGTTTCAAAGGCATGGGAATTTTTAGGAAAACAAAATGAAGCTACTGCATGTATTTCTATGCACTTTATAGGCATGGGGGAAAAAAAAAAAAACTGACAGAGTTCTCTCACCCTCCTTGAAGTATTCGGACAAGCAAATCTTCATCATTCACATTAACAGCCCGATGCAAGTGCTCGCTACTTATGGGCTCTCCTGGAGAAACGAGATGGAAGGCAATCATCCAGAACGTCAAGAAAGGAGATTCCTTCCCACCATCTTCCTCCTGTGGCCTTCGGGGATCATCTCCAGGAAGGCGCTTGGCTATTTCTGTAAGTGTATCTTACATTTCCTACTCAACTGCTTCTTTTACCGAAAAAGACCTTGTTTTCACATGTTAACACAGCATCCAAGATGGCTCTTTGCAACCGTTTCTTCTGCACCTTCAGAAGCCAGCTGGTTTTCACATATTAAGAGAACATTTTGACTGACCTAAAGGCTTGGGACATTTTCAAGTTATAAAGTATTGCTTTGTGAATGTTATTTTGATATTTAGAAATAATCCTGTCAGATTTCATAAGACTTAATAAGTGTCTCCTACAAGCAAGGAAAACCCCAGCAACTGCCACACCACGCTAGTTTCATTGGCCAAAGAGATGTTAAACTATTTTGGGGAAAAAAAAAAAGGACAAAGTGCTTTAACATTCGAAATTAAAATTTTCAGTTCTTCCCAGGAATGTGACACACACGTTGGCCTTGTCTTCTCTGAGCGTGTGGGGTCAGGGGGCTTCTACCCACAGGGAGGTGGGGAGCACCAGGAGAAAACTCAATTAGGGGAGAGAGCTTGCCAAGCAGAGCAGACCCAGGAGTCCAGAAGCCTAAAAGAACAATGGTCCACAGTCGGGGAGGGCATCCTCTGTACAGGGGACATCAGCTCCACAGCAAAGCCAACAGGCAGGCGGGCAGCACAAATAGAGGGAGAGTAAAGGGCTAGGAGAAGCCGCCCATCTTTCTAGGAGTTTCTGGTTTCATTTGTTCCTTATTCTACACCTTCTAATTTTAAAAAGGATCACGATTAGGCTTAAATGAAATAATACCAGTGAAGCACTTGGAATAGCACCTGGCACATCGTAAGTACCCAGCACACGCCTGTTGTTGGGGTGACAGTAGCAGCAGCTGCCATCGTGAGTGGATACAGCCCCACCGCCTCTTAAATTCTCCAAATGTACACCCAGCCCCTCACCCACGCGTGGCAAGCGTTTGAGTTTATAATCCCTGGTCTAAATAACCTCAAAGGTCTCATTCATTCATTCAACAAACCTAAGTAATGTACATACCAAGTCCTGTGCTAGGCTCTGGAGGGTTAGCATGAAAAGAGCTAACCATTAGCTCCCATGCTCCCTTCCACTGTAGTGCCCGCTTTCAGCCCGTTATTATTCTAAACCTGAAAGAAAATATCCACTCCTGCCCCATTCTCCCCCACTGTACCCTACACTGCCTCCTGGGGCTCACCCACCCTCCCTCCTCTTAACCCATCCTCCCCCACTGTACCCTACACTGCCTCCTGGGGCTCACCCACCCTCCCCTCTTATAGTCTGGCCCAGAGAGATCAGCTTGCCTCCCTCTTCCTGCTCCTTATGGTAGAAAATCTCTCTGGGATGCCAGTTCCTGGGCCTAGGAGACACTTTTTCTTTGTGTTTCCTTGGAGGGTTTCAGTGGTGCAAAGTGAGTTGGGCAATGTACAAACTGGGAAAACAGTGAGACAGGAGAATAAAGGGATTTCTCCCAGAATGATCTTTAGCCGATACCTTTTCCTTTCTTTCGTAAAAATAAATTTATGCCAAGTTTAAATTATTTTGAAATAGCAATTTTGTCTGCTAGAGCTTGCCAATCTCTTAGATTTTTTTTTAGCTACATTATACTTCCTTTTCATCATTACATACAATTTTTAGATCAAAAGTGTCAAATAAAAGTCGCACGATAACCTGTCAAAGGCCAAGGCTCACAGCTGTCCCTGGCCTTCTAAGGCAGGTCATGCTGTGCCCAGTGGTTTCACTAGTAGGGCTTAGGAAGGAGGCAGGGTTTTATACCCCAGAGGACATCTGGCAATGTCTGGTGACATCTTTGGGTGCCACAACTAAGGAGATGGTGCACTGGCATCTAGAGGATAGAGGCCAAGGAAGCTGCGAAGCATCCCTGGTGTGCAGGACAGCCCCCCACAACAAGGAACCATCCAGTCCCCAAAGGTCAGTAGTACCAAAGTTGAGAACCCTGGGCTAGATTAATAAGGACTTAAAATCATCATGTGTTTCATCTACACTTTAGATGGATGAACTAAACCCATAGACTGTTTCCCTTTCTGTTGCTAACCAGAAGAGAGTGGTATGTTTATAAAAGTCTTTGTTATCCCATTAATAGGCCCCATGTTCTCCTAATCTCAAACTTCAGCTGCCACTAAAAACATAAAAACAAGTCATTTGGATAAATCACTTATAACAACATATAAAGCTCATTCTATTTCTACTAAGTTGTACAATGTGTAGTATCCTAAATCAAATCCTATGTAGGCTTTTTACACAGTGCTTTTAAAATTCTCCTCCAAACCATAAGACTGGGAGTCAGAAAGGCTAAGTTTTAAAATTCTCCTCCAAACCATAAGACTGGGAGTCAGAAAGGCTAAGTTGTCCAAGGTTGCCCAGTTAGGAGAGGGCAGCATCAGAGCCAAGGCCAAGTCTTCCATGAGGCTCACTCGTTCCCTTTAGTATTTAGTAAATGCTGTAGTACAGACCAATTCACTATACGCTTCCACTCTTACTAAATTCTGCAGACAGATGAACATCTTAAGTAAATGTGATCCTCCCCCAGTGTTAAAAGGAAGGGGATGCCTAAAAATCTTCCAAAAAGTGCTAACTGCTTGAGATGTTAGGGAAAGTTCTAAGGGTGCACCCCCGACCACCTCTCTCCACCGACCCCATCTACTCCACAGCCTCCATCTTACCGAACAGCAAGGCTCTCCCGGGGGGGGCACTTCCCAGCGCATCCTAACCAGGAAGCTCTGCAGCATGCAAAGGTTGGAAAATGAAACAAGTTCACTGCATGCTTATAAGCTACAGGACCACCTGTAGCAAAGACCAGGGCTTTCAGTATCAGGATATAATAAATGTAATGCCAATTCCAGCTTCCACAGGAGGTAATAAGCACTTCGCAGCTTACTCTGAGAACAAAGGGACACCTCACAGGAGAGAGGGGAATCGACATAATTGTTGCTCAGTCCTTGCTTGCTGAGCAGTGACCACCGTTGCAGGGTGTGAGAGCTCTTTCTCAGCGTTAACTCCTCAGCTGTCCTCACGCTACTACCAAGAGTGAAAGGAGGGACTGAGGATTACACTGGAACCTGTGTGAAGCAACAGAGGCACAAAAACGTCTCCATTTACATGAATTTGACAAAGAAACAGAAAAAGACCCTTGTTTGCAGTGCACAGCAATTCTTCCTACTCCCACTATAGGCAGGAGTCCTGAGGAACAGAGAGGAAATTCCAGGGTGAACAGAATGTTCCATTCCTCCCACCCCTGAATCCTTCAAGACTTTGTGGGCCTGGCCCAAGGGAATGCCATCAATAAGTGCAACTGAATATTTTTAAAAGGCTGGCTGTTGCTCTGCAGGTTTGTTTTTCTAGTGTTTACACCCTGAGTGTTGCAATTGCAAATATCAAACTGATCCTGCCTATAGTGAGGATGTAAGCCCATGCGTTCATCTGAGCAGGATGGAACTCACCAGTCAGGCCCAGGTGAGCGGGGACACTGATGAGAAGGGCAGAGCAGGGCAGAGTGGTCTTGAGGAAGCCATCGTTCATATTCTTTAAGAGGGTTATTTAGCTGCAGATGTACCTGCAGATATTATAATATGGTGATAACACCTTTCTTGGTGGAATTTTAAGTCTATTAAAAGCAGTGAATAAATCACGAGCTCATTGGAGAAGATATTTGCCAATTAACAAGTAGCAGCTGTTTTTCTTTATAAGGGCCCAACTGATTAAAATTGTATGCCTCATTTAAGCAAGAATCTCGTGTACTTTACCTGGGGGGAAAAAAAAGGCTGTGCATTCTTTATTCAAACAAAGTGCATGCCTCTGTGATTCATTAAAACACTCTCAAACTGAATGCAAATTATCACCACACAGAAGCATTTGCACTTGCTCTGTATCATGTGCACATTTTCAGTTCTTTGTTTAGCATGATCTGCCTCCTTAGGAGAATCTGCTTTGGATATTACAAATATATAACAATAGCATAAGGGAACTGCAGCCAGCCCGCAGAGCCAAGAGCCTTCCCCAGCTAGGAGGAGGAGGACACCTGATCCTCACCAACCAGTCCAGCCCCCTGGAGCTGAGAAGGCTTCCTGGCTGCAGGCAGTGATGCTATTATCTGGCAGTGAAATGGCCAGGATCACTCCCCCAACACACACACACACACCCCTGGTCACCACCACACACTCATCCTTGCAGGAGGCCTCATCTAATTAGTCATGGAAACCATGGGGCTGTAAGGACAGACGCCTTGCACCAGCTCTCCATGGCTGCCTCTGGAGCCAGCTCAGTGGGAAGAAGGCACATCTGGCCCACAGGCACAGCCTGATATGGTTTGGCTGTGTCCCCACCCAAATCTCATCTTGAATTGTAGCTCCCGTAATTCCCATGTGTCATGAGAGGGACCTGGTGGGACGTAATTGAATCATGGGGGCGGGTCTTTCCCATGCGGTTCTCATGATAGTGAATTAAGTCTCATAAGAGCTGATGGTATTATAAAGGGAAATTCCCCTGCACATGCTCTCTCTTGCCTGCCACCATGAAGACATGCCTTTCCTTCTTCTTTACCTTCCACCATGGTTATGAGGTCTTCCCAGCCATGTGGAACTGTGAGTCCATTAAACCTCTTCCTTTATAAATTACCCAGCCTCAAGTATGTCTTTATTAGTAGCATAAGAACACACTAATAAACAGCCCTTCTTAAAAGAGCTCCAAATGGTATGCCAACCCCATGTAAACTCAGGCCAGGAGGGCCAAAAGCCCCTGCCCCGGCTTTGATGTGCTATTAAGAGGATGCTAGAGACCACCTGAAGCCCACCATGGAAGGCTGCAGAACCAACCATATTCACCCTCACGTGGAAGGTTCGGGTGAACTCTCACTGGCCAGTGGAAAACTAATACATCTCCCAACAAACGTAAATGAAACCTGAGAAAATCAGTGTTTCTTTTCATACTCTTAATTCTGCCACTGGTCCTTAATTTTCACCCATCCATCCATCCATCCATCAAGGATCTTCTTTTTTTAGAGAAAGGGTCCTGGCTCTATTGTCCAGGCTGGAGAGTTCAGTGGTGCCACCATAGCTCACTGCAGCCTTGAACTCCTGGGCTCAAGCGATCCTCCTGCCCAGGCCACAGGCACACACGCTGACTTATTTATTAAGGATCTCCCACAAGCTAAAGATGGCCAACCCACCACCCACCCTTTTGGAGCCCGCAATGTAGGTGGGAGACCAAAAGGTAGACAAACACTTAAGAGAAGATGCAAGAAGTGTTCACAGAGGTGGGGAATACTGCTCTGTACCTGGGGAGGAGGGCGAGCATGTGACAGAGGAGGGGAAAGCTACACGAGGCATCGCCCCCACGTGCTTGCCCATGGAGCAGACTCAGTGAGCACAGCAATGAAGTGAGTGCTCCAGGGAGGAGGGCAGAGGTGGGGGTCTGCGGAGTGGCAGAAGGCCTGTGGGCGGTGGGGACAGCAAGAGGATGGGAGGGAACAGAAAGGTAGCCTGGGACGGCATCCTGGCTGGGGTTGCCCGGAGAGTCTCTGTTCATACGCCTGGCTCCCTTTGCCACCTCTTCCTCCTACCCCTTCTCCTGCACGCCCTCTGCCTTCCTTCAGCACACAGAGCTCACGTTCTGCCGTCTTTGCTTTCTCGTAAGAACCCGAGAGGTAAGTACGTTCCATATGACAGCAAATGTTCTCAGCACTGCCAGATGAAGGAACAAGCCCTCTTTCTTAACCTGAATCCCCAGAGTTGACCATTTCACATCAGAAGTCTCCTCTGAAATTGTGTTTTTCACAGTTAAACTCCCAGTTTGCTAAACTCAGATCCTGTCCCCTAATGCCAGGTCTGCAACTGAAGGTACCACAGCTCACAAGCTGAGTTAACTTTAGTCTACACAAAAATTGTCATGAAGAAATGCCTAAAGGACACAGCTGAAAGCCACAGAAAGCACATACCTCCAAGCCAAATGCTACCTGGACTAAAACGGAAAACAGCTTTACTCGCAAAGGCAGGCTTCCTTCGTGCAGCTGAAAAATTACTCACCTGTGTTTTCAGTGGGTGGGCCGTGGAGGACACTTGTGACCATCCTAATTTTTACCATGTTCTTGCTCAGAGATGGTCCTGGACACAGCATCTTTAAAATGCTTTAAAATACCAACCTCAGAAACAACCTTAAAACTCAGCTGGCTGAAGGGCTCAGAGGTCTCCATGTGGGGCTCTCCCTTGCGGGGTTCTCCATGGATGCAGCAGCACTGTTCATTCTCCCTCACTCACCATGACCCCAGGAATCGGGTTTGTGTATCGAGTTAAGACGCACACCCTGGGGTTGTCTAAAATGGACAAGACGCTGGATGGAGCTGCTTGCCCGAGGACGCTCAGGCAGGCGGCCTGCTTTGCTGCATGGGGACGCTTAGGCTTACCCAGCCCACATCCCTGTGGCCCATTTCCTAAGAAAGGTGACTCTACCCTTTTGTGCTGAATGGCTACTGACAGGACAGTTTTGGCACAAAAATAGATCTCCCAGTTTGTGAAAGCAGAATTAGACTTCCCTGACATTACAAGTTATGGCAAAGGCCCAACTAGTAAATACTGTTGCAGTGTTTAAAAATGGTATCATTCCTGCTTCTGGTAAGGCCGAACAAGAGGCAGAATATTTTCATCTCTAAATTGCTTGTCATTTCCATTGATCTAGAGACAGGTGAGCATGGAGAGGCTGAATACTCACTGGTCGTAGACACTGAGACGAGTGGGCTGTACTCACACTCCCCAGAGGGGCTGGTGACCTTCAGGCGAAATCTGTACAGCGTCCTTGGTTCCAGACCTTCAACAACATGCTTCGTTGCATATCCCCTAGACAGGAGGAGACAAACATGCTGACAACACCAGGTAGCTTAATCTGCACTCTCTGATAAGACACGAGAAGAGCAGGTGGAAGTGATGTTCCTTCTATTTCCAGGACACAGCTGATGGATCCTGCTTTGCTGAACTCCTAGAGAATGAAGGACAAGTCCCCACATGGCACCTCTATCCCTACCCAGCAGGTGCCCTCTGTCCCATAGGGCCTAGTCTGGGGCCTGACACATAGCCAGCATGCCATTTTGTACTTTGGAGAAATAATCACGTTAACTGTGACATTTGTCCTCAAGTGACAAAGTTTTATGTTTGAAAGATAAGACAGGCAGTCAAATTGTATATATGTAATTTTCAAGTGGGGGCCATCTAGTGGTGGGGGCTGTGAGGCTAATACATGGCTGCATAACTATTGCCGGCAAAATACCACTGCAGGGAAAGGACTGAAGAAGTCACATGCAAGATTGCTCGCAGCCCATGAGCAACTTCCAGTAGAGCTGGGAGCTCAGACAGCACACAGAAGACAATGCTAACATCATGCCCCATGGTCAAGTTCATCTTAAGAATGTTTGTGGGAAATGGATGCTGAGCACTTCTGGGATAGAAATCTGATGAGAGACTCACGATGGAAATCCACACACCTCCAGAGGGAAGCAGGACTGAGTCTAAACATTTGCAGCCTGCAAAATGAGCACCAAGAAATGCAGGTAGGTAGTTTGCCTGGCTGCTCAGAAGATGCTGGGACCCAGCGCAAGTGCTAAGATAGGACCCCACCCTCTGCTTGTGAGGCAGGTCCCAGGAGCCTGGCTTTGAGTGGCATGCATTCTACAATATCAGGTCTCCAAAAGTTGACAGAGCTGTACATATTTCCCAATATTACCCAAAACCTCTATGTTACCCATTTCTCCGTTCTGCCAACATTCTTCTTATCTGACTAAACTCCATGTATCCCTTTTCAAATCCTATCTCAAAATTTTTCTTTTCTTCTACTCAAAGGCTTGGTTTTCGAGAGGGGTATGTGTGTCATTTCCAGCTCTTACTTCTTTCCTGCTTCAACACTTAATCCTGTTCTTCTTCTCCTCCCTTGGACCATTCTCCATAGCTCCTTAGATGCCAAGGTTACCACTGTTTCCCTCCAGATTTTTTTTCCTGTCTCTAGTTTTTACTTTTATTCTCAATAGATCCTCCAAAGATACCACAACCATTCTTTGGGATTCACAACTAATTTTTCAAGGATGTTTATGTGCAACTAAATATTTATACATCGATTCCATTCCACACAACTCAACAAGTATATCTAGTGTATCTAGCGCCCATTATTTGCAAGGTGTTGGAACAGGCTGGGATGCAGCCCTGCACCAGCTCAGGGCCAAAATGAACCTGTCAACACTAAGTTGAACCCAACTTCCTACTGATGGGGTGGCAAGAAGAGGGGCAATCAAGGACCGTGAAGAAGGGACAGCTGAGCAAGGGTGAAATGACAGTGCTAGAGTTAGTATCACTAATAAACACCTGAAAACCTGCCTTCAGATCTGGGTCACGTGGGTGAGCTAACACCTCACCTAATCATCAAACAGCCTTGCCCACTCACTCCCAGCCCCCACCGGATTCTTTCCCCCGAAGGATGAGGCACGGCACTAAGTGTGTGGCTAAAGAACAGACCCAACACTTGCCCTAGAGGGAGGAGTATTCCCAAAGGAGAACTCAGAAGGTCTTCTCAGTTCCTTCCGCCAAACTCATCCATCAAACAAGTAATTCCCCCACTGAGGAACAGGCATGGGGCAGGAACAGGTACTTGAGAAACAGGTACAGGGCAGAGGGAGTGAGGTGCCAGGAGAGTGTCCTCTGGTAGAGGTATCTCTGATGTCAAGTGAGAAATGGCATAAAGGACTTCCATGACAGACAGGCAGATGTCTTCCAGGCGGTCTGAGAAAGGACTTCCCAGGAGGGTTGAAAGAACACATAACGCCTGGGAAAGTCAGGTTCTAGGTGCTCTCACTGTGGCGAGAGTCAGGGTGCAGAAGAGTCTGGCACGTCCAGGAAAGAGGTGCCTCCGTGAAATCTGGAGACAACTCTAATATCATAACTCTAACTCTAACATCTAACAGAATCTTTTTTTGAAAACTGAAAAACATTTACAAAGACCTTCTTCACTTGATGTTTCTGTTCTTTGTTAAAATGTGAAATTTCAAGGTAAAATCAAATACTGAACATTCATTGATCCTGTTTTTGCATCACAAAGTTACTTCAGGCACCAAATCTAAATGACTTCTTGGGTGTAGCACCAGCAGAACCAAGAAAAAGACTAAGCACATTAAAGCACCTCTGACCACGTACGTGTCTCTGCCTCCCTGCTCTGTGCGCTGGTGGATTCAGCCTCCTAACCAACATCATCTTTGCTAGAAACACATTTCTATTCACCTAAAAGAAGCCAAATGAGCTGGAAGTCAAGCTGGCCTCCACAGTCGCTACCATCCCTGCAGGAACATGCTCCTCTCCCCACAGAGTTAAGGTCGAGTTCCTCTCCCCTTGAACAGGACGGAAAGTGGTGGAAGTGAATCAGTACAGCTCTGGCTCTGGGTCTTAACATTCCCGGAAGTTTCTGCTTCTCCTTGCTTGGAAGCTGGCCACCATGTAAAGAAGTTCAACTTTCCTGTTGGAGAAAGAGGCCACCTAGTAAGACAGAGTCAGTGGAAGATCCAGACCACAAAGGAGATGAAGAAGCCCAGCCAGCCTCCTATTGTCCTGGCTGTCCCAGCTGATGCATCTCACATGGGTGAAGCCATTTGGTTCTTCCAGCCCCAAGAGAGCTGCAACCGTCAAGACCACATGGCGCAGAAACAAGTCATCAACACTCTAGCCAAATTACAGATCATCAGCAAACACATGACTGTTTCTGCTGCAAGCCGCTCAGTCTGGGGCTGGTTTGTTATGCAGCAGGTAACTGAGATAGTATGTATCAACAAAAAAGAAACTGTAGAAAGACAATGAAGAAACAAAGCCAACGGCATTACAAAAACTTTTCCATCAAGAAACCAAGAAGTAGATAAGTGTTAAAAATCGATATAAATACACTTACCATAAAAGTAAAAGCTCTAAAACCAAGATAAATATTCAGAAAAACCGCCAGAGCTAAAAAGTAATAATTTTTTAAAAACTGAAATGTATCAGCCTGGCACAAAGGAGTCTTATGAGTAGGTAGATTTTGATGTTAAATGAAAATACATCCATGAATACTTAGATATTTGGGTCACAGAAACTGAGCCCTCAACAATGTGTGGCATCTGAAAAGACCTTTGCCTGCAATCCCAGCACTTTGGGAGGCCGAGGCAGGTGGATCACGAGGTCAGGAGATCGAGACCATCCTGGCTAATATGGTGAAACCCCGTCTCTACTAAAAATACAAAAAAACTAGCCGGGCGAGGTGGCGGCACCTGTAGTCCCAGCTACTTGGAAGGCTGAGGCAGGAGAATGGCGTGAACCTGGGAGGCGGAGCTTGCAGTGAGCCGAGATAGCGCCACTGCACTCCAGCCTGGGCAACACAGCGAGACTCCGTCTCAAGAAAAAAAACAAAAACAAAACAAAACAAAACAAAACAAAACAAAAAAAAGAAGTTCAATGAGAATCTAATGGCCAAGCCTCACCGGAATTCAGTGCAAGGTGTCAGAGACTTAGCATAGTATCAGACCAAAACAAAACCAGAAGTGGTCCCAATAAAATCCAATATTGCTAAATATCATAAGGTCACCCTGTAGCAAACAGTACCTCCATAACCCCTGGAAAGGGAAATAACACAACTGTGTTAGAAACCAGATGTTACCGAGCACACTTGTGAAAGGCTGAAGACTCTTGCATCACTAGAGATGGCTCCAAAGAGGACAAAAGACACAGCAGGGACCCAGGACACAACTGCCCCCCAGGGTACTCTACAGTGATGACAATGCAGGCACAGGGAGGACTCACAAGGGCAGTTCATTGAATCCATGGAGAAGCGCAACTTTACCTAGACATGACAGCTGAAAAAATAAATGAATCTTAGAACTATTTCCACAGTAGAGGAAAGTCTACAAAAATGTGAAGCATAGCCTTGTTTTTGTTATCAGTCAACAAGCAAATGTTTGATGCAAGAGCTGAGCAAATATGAAACATAAGAAGCTAAATATTGAAAAGCCCAAAGACTCAGTTACCAGACTTCCCTTTCTTCTCTCCACTCCCTCCTTCAGAACTCCAATCCAGCCTCATGTTGATGACTCTGGAGTCTGTCTCTCGAACCCAGACCCCTTTCCCTGGCCCTTGACATCCCCAACTGCCTCCTTGACATCTTGGCTTGGATGTCTGATAGTTTCAAACTGATCTACTCCACCCACAGTCTTCCCCGTCTCTGTTATTATAGTTGCTCAGGCCAAACCCTGGGTTCCTCCTGTGAAAGGCTGGATTGTTGTTTAGAGACACGAGGTGCCCTCCCCCAGGGATCCTACCTCCTCGCCCTACTGAACTCAGACATGGCTGCATGTCTTGCTTTCAGCAATGAAGTAGACGCAGAAGTGAAGTATGTCATTCTGGGTGGAAGCTTCAAGAAACAGCGTGCCATGCTCTCTCCCCTGCTACAGTGATTGACAATGTTCAGGCAGAGGCTGCTGCATTGGCCTGGGCTGCAGGAGGAGGACAATGCAGGATGGAGCCCTGGCCCAGCCACGGTAGGCATGGTGTGTGGGAGGGAATTGCTGCTGCCATAAGCCACTGAGACTGTGACACTTATGCTTCAGGCAGCATCACTTGGCCTGTGCTGGCTGTCACATATCCCTTGACCATCCTCTCTCTCTCTCTCTCACATCCCACATCCAGTCCACCAGCAAGTTCTTAAATCCATCTTTAAAGCATATCCTGCATCGTCCCACTTTCCACCATTGTGCTGTCTCCCACCTAAACTGTTTCAAAAGCTTCCCCATCAGTCCTCCCTGCTGCTTGCTGCCTGGCCGCCCTACAGCCTGTTCCCAACTCAGCAGCCAGAGGGATCCTTGTAAAACACAAGCCAGATCACGCCTCTTCTCAGCTTCACAATCTCCAGTGGCTTTCCCCGCCTCTCTCAGAGTAAGCCAGAGTTCTCCCAATAACCTTCAAGGCCCAGGCAGTGACCTCTCATGACCCAGCTGCCCTCACCCCCATTACTTTCCTCCTTGTTCCCTCTGCTCCTCAACGCTCCTGGGACCCGCCGAGTATACTTGCACCACCAGGCTTTCTCACCTGCCCTTTGCTCTGTCTGTGAGTTTCTTCCCCCCTATAGTGGCAAGGCTCCAGGTATCCTTGCTTCAGACCTACTCAGAAGTTACCTTCTTAGTGAAGACTTCCCCACCTCTACCCCAGGCCCTCAATTTTTCCTGTGCTGCTGCCCCTTAGTACATATTGCCCGCTGACTACCTATTTTTACTTATGTATCTTATTTATTGTTTGCCTTCCTCATCACGAGGGAGGAATTTTTTCCCCAGTGCCATATCCCCAGCATCTGGAGCAGTGTATGACACATGGCAGACACTCAATAATACACGCTGATGGAATAAATTTAATGCATGGCATGGGCAGCAATGATCACAGGAATTTGGGGCACAGACAGTATCGGGTAGTAAGGAGAACTTCTCAGTGGAGGTAAAATCTGACCAGGGCAGAAGAAAGAATAGGGTGAGGGGGGAAAATCTGTCCAAACAGGGAAAAAAAAATGAACACACATGCAGAAAACATCACGGCATATTCAAAGGACAGTAGGAAATCTGATTGGAGGGTTTGTGCTGAGAAATAAGAGGCAACAAGAAAGGCAGGTGTGGGGAAGCTGTGAAAGGCATTAAATGTTAGTCTAAGGAATTTGGCCTTTATCCTTCAAGCAATGGAGACCCACCAAAGACAATTTGACAAAAGAAAGATTAAAATGGAAATTAGCCCGGCAAGGTAGAACGATGAGGGGGAAAAAAAAAGGAATAAAGTCAACTCCTTCCATGAGAAAATACACTGGGCAGGTGTAGGAGCTGCGGATCCACAAATGAGCTACAGGGAAATGGAGCTTACATCCTGCAGGGGAAACCCCCAGCTAATGAGGGAAAGCACAGACGCAATTCTACAAATGGAGAACTCAGTAACTGACTGGCTGTGAGAAGCCATGGAGGAAAGCCCAAGTCAAAGACAATGTCATTGATTCCAGATAGACTGATGACTGATGGGAACAGAAATTGACAAATCAAGAGGAGGTTCTTAAATCCACAATCCAAATATCAGGTATTCCAGATAATCACTTTTTACAAGAAAAGCATTTGCTAGTTTTAAGGCCATGCAGAGAAACAAATAAGGAAGCAAAAGAGGTCAAGATTAATACAGCCTAATTCTGCCACCTAGCGTCAAGATTTGTACTGTATAATTCTGCGAGAAATGCAGGCATTTCCCCATTGTCCTTAGAGCGGGGACCATAGATGTCACTGCCAGACCCACAATGCCAGGTTGTCTTTGGAGTATGAGTGCGTTCTCCAGCCTGACAGCAACCAGGTCTCTGGGAAGAATGCAGACAACACAGACACACACCTCAGGCTGGAAGCCAGCACACGCAGCTGTGGTTTCTCTAGCTGAGGCTGCCTACCTGGCCACCCAGGAAAGGAACAGCCAATGAAGAAAGAACGATTCAGGATGGCCCCACTCGCCTGCCCAAGCAGAGCTTGTGGTGCTAAGGTGATGGGGGAAAGAAAGATGTCTTTTTCTTTCTCCAGAGAAATGCTTCTTACAATTCATGCTTTTAGATAGAAGCATACTTTCAATGAGTAAAACGACATGATTAAAACAATATTTGACTAGTTAGAACAGAACTATTTTTACATGGTTAACTACATTTCTTATTTTTTTTAAGGTACAGAGAAATTTCTCAAATATCACATACATTATCACTGAGGTAACAGTTGAAGTTGGAGCCTTCATATACAGATTACATATTTCTATATATTTTATATACACATACACACAAACATATCGATCTCTTCATGTCAGCGTTTTGATCACAATGCAAACTTGAGAAAAGGCCAGGAAAGTGACGGGCCTGGTCTGCATCAATGCCAGTATCCTGACTGTGATGCTGCACCATCGCATTCAAAGATGTTACCATAGGGAAATGGGAAAAGGTACAGTCACCCTGTATTATTTCTTACAGCTGGGTATGAATCTATAATTATTTCAAAATTAAAAGTTTACCTAAAAACCGTATTTGTATCTCATTTTTGATATTCCTGAATCACAAAATAGTCATTTTGCATTTTTCAAGTGGTAAATCTATCAAGGGGGAGAAATAAGTCAGAGATGATATGAAGACTGAGAAGAAAAACATAACTTTTTTTTTTTTTTTTTTTTGAGACAGAGTCTCACTCTGTCACCCAGGCTGGAGTGCAGTGGCACAATCATGGCTCACTGCAGCCTCCACCTCCCAGGCTCAAGTGATCCTCCCACCTCAGCCTCCCAGATAGTTGGGACTACAGGCACAAGCCACCACACCTGGCTAACTTTTGGATTTTTTGTAGAGATGGGATTTTGCTATGGTGCCTAGGCTGGTCTTGAACATCCAGGTTCAAGGGATCTGCCCACTTCAGCCTCCCACAGTGCTGAGATTACAGGCATGAGCCACCATGCCTGGCCAAAAATGACTTCTTGGTTACTCCTGGTGGTATTTGTTCATGCAAGAAGCATGTGGAGGGCCTGCTATATAACAGCCAGCACTGTCAAGGAACCGGCTGGAGCGCTAAGCAGGCAGGAGTCTTATTTGTCTCTCGCCGAGTTTAATACTGGGTGGGGAGGCAGGAAATGAACAAATAAAAGAAGTAAACAAGGAACAAGGTAAACAAACTCAGCAAACAAGTAAACAAGTAAAACAAACCCAACAGAGCTAAATGCTATGTGGCATACAAAACAAGGTTCTGAGCTACAGGAGGCCTGCATGGAAGGATGGCTACTTCAAATGGCCTTCTGGGGACGTGGGGTTGTTTCATCTGAGACTGGCATGGTGTGAAGGAACCAGCTGTATGAAAACAGAAGGAAATGCATTCAAGACAACAGCAACAAGCAAGACCCTGTAATGGGAACCGGCTTGGCCTGTCAAGGCTGAGAGGCAGCCAGCATGGTATAAGAGAATTGACAAGGTGACAATGGTATGACATGAGATCAGAGAAGCTGGCCAGGGCAGACCATGCGGGGCCATCCTACGTCAGGGAACACAACAGCCTGATGGGAAGCTCACCTAATTTCATCAAGCTATCGTTTGAGTGTGTCTCTGCATTCTGGATTTTAAATACATATCATTAAAATATTTCAGAAGTCAAAGAAGCTCTCAAAAGGTACAGAGGTTTAATTTCAAAGTTACTGCTAATGCCTATTTTCCAAAAATTGTAATTCATAAAAGAGCATGAATACAAATGATGCTGACTCATTCTTTAATTTGAAATAAGAAGTGGCTTTTTAAAGACAACAGAAATCATTCCAGCTAATCAGGAAGTCAAGGCAAAGTGGCAAGCAATTCAACACTGCACCTACGTATAAATGATACCGTAAGAGTGCATTTTGGGGTCTTCTTCTTCAATCGAGAACCTGAACCACTGCTCCTGAGGTCCTTGGCGTTTGGCTTTCTTTTCCAGATCCCAGTATAATTCAATGCTGTGATGAGTCACTTTGCCCACGACAGGTGGATGAGGCTTTGAGGGTGGCGTGATTTCTAAAAAAAAGAATGATACCGAATTTCAGGATCCAGTTTCCATAAGGAAGAGAGACCAGTCGAGTGGACTACAGCTGCTTGGTGATCGAGCTATTTTTCTGAGCATAAGGCACACATATGAGCATACCTCCCTGTTGCTTAAAGAACCCCTGAAAAGCTCAATACACAAAATTCAGCCCATGTGTGAGCTACCACAGTCTTCAACAAGCATGTATTGTACCATGCCCATCAATATCATGCCACCCACTGACCCTTCCAAAGGGATGCTTAACTTATCAAACTAATGAGGTTGTACTTGACCTGCTGGAACACAGTTTGCTTCTATTAATCCTTCACTGACTGGCTAACAAAGCCAAGAGATGAATGCTCTATCTGATTCAAATATCTGGAACATAGATGACAAAGGGTTGACATCTATGCTGTATAAACAGTCCTCAGAAACTAACCAAGAATAAGGGCCCAAAGTTAGTAACAAACCTAGCAAAAGATGAGCAGCACACAAAAGAGCAAAAACAAATTGCCAAGGTGATATCTGGAAAGATGCTCATATCCCCTAGTGCTCACAGAAATTGGTAACAATGGGGTATAACTTGATATCCAGTCAGAAACTGAAACATTTCATAACTTTCAGAAGTCACAAGATAGGGAGAGGATATTCTCATGTGCTGGTTGTAGGGAAATATGAATTGCGGCCTTTTTAGAGGGCAATACGGAAGCATCTATTAAAATTAAAAATACACATGTCCCCCTGTCCCACCATCCACCCTTCTGCAGAAATCAGAGCATAAATACACACGAGAGTGAGTGGCCAAGATGGCTGACTAGAAGCAGCTGGTGTACCTGGCTCTCATGGAGAGAAACAGAAGGAGCAAGTGAATACAACACCTTCAACTGAAACAGCCAGGTACTCGCACTGGGACTAATCAAGGAAACAACTTGACCCACAGAGAACAAATCAAAGCAAGACAGGACGATGGCCCACCAGGGGGCAACACGGAGCCAGGGGATCCTCCCCTGCCCAGGGAAGCAGTGACTGAATGGGCGACCCAGAAACCACACTTCTCCCATGGATCTCTGCAAACCTCAGGTTAGGAGATCTCCATGCAAACCTCTCTCTACCAGGGCCTTCCGTCTTCAGTCTGACAGAGCTGCGGGGAGTCTTGGCAGAGCAGCCGCTCAGGCATGCGTGGAGACCCTGGAGCCTTAGCTACTCAGGCTTTGGAGCAAAAGTAGCCGTAGCTCTGGCAAAGTGAGAGGTGAGACTCCCGTACATACCCTTAGGAAAGATGATGAATCCAGGGGGCTGCGCAGCAACAGCCCGCAGGCCCCACTTCCAATGCACCTCACGAGATGAGACCCCACTGGCTTAGAATTTCAGCCAGCTTCCAGTAGTGGCATTGCACCTCCCTCAGAAGGAGCTCCCAGGGAGAGGGACACGCCACCAGCTTTGCTGTTTGGGCACCTTAGCCATTCCAGCCTTCAGGCTTTGGAGAGTCTGAGCCAACACAGGGCAGAAGGGATCCCCCCATACAGCATAGCTGCTCTACTGAAACGTGGCCAGACGGCTGCTTTAAGCAGGTACCTATCCCGTTCCCTCAATGGGCAGAACCTTCCAACTGGGGCCTCCAGCCACCCCTGCCCAAGCTGTCCATCTGACAGATGGACGTTGAATTTCCCCTGGGATGGCACTCCCAGAGGGAGAGGTGGGCCACCATCTTTGCTGTTCAGGTGCCTTAGTCGTTCCAGCCTTTGGGCCTCATAGTATCCGAGGCGATCAGGGGCTGAAGCGGACCCCTAGCACAGCACAACTGCTCTACCGAAACGTGGCCAGACTGCTTTAAGTGGGTCCCAATCCCGTTCCTCCTCACCAGCTGGGACCTCCCAACCAGGGTCTCCAGCCACTTCCTACAGGTACCTTTGGCCCGACACCAGGTCCATACCTCCCTGGGACGAAGCTCCCAGAGGGAGGGACAGGCTGCCATCTTTGCTTTTTCTCAGCCTTCGCTGGTGACACCTCCAGGTTCTGGAAAATCTGAGGTGACTAGGGACTGGAGCAGGCCCCAAGCATACCACAGCAGCCCTATGGAAAAGTGGCCGGACTGTTCCATGGGGGCCTGTTCCCATATCTCCTCACTGGACAGGTCCTCCAGGCCTGGGCCTCCAGCCACCACTGCCAGAGCTATGGAGCCAGTACCAACTCAGCAACTCCTTGAACAGAGCCTCCAGGGGCAACTGAGAGCCTCTCTCCCACTACTTCAGCAGTGGAACTGCCCTTGCCACCCTCAAACTAACAAAGGAGCAAAGACTCTAAGAGTGTCTTATCTACACCTCCAATAAGCTACAGTCGACCCCAGGAGAGGCAGCCAGTCCGTCTCCCACAGGTTCCACACCTCCGCTCCCCCGCATGGCTCATCAGCAGACAGGGAACCCCTGGCTTGGGCACACAGCACAAACCCTCCATCTTGGGCTGACTGCACTGAGTGATTGCTGACCCACGTCTCTCTGAGGTGGAGCCCCCAGGAGTCAAGCAAATGACCCCTGGCCACAACCCCTGCTAAGATCTCTTCCTGTGCTGCCTCTAAGCTGGGGAAGGAACATAAACACTGAGATCACCCCAGAACTGCAGTGGGCATTCCAGGAGTGCCAAGGAGCGCCAGCACTCAAGTGGGAGAGGAACGCACAGTTTCAGAGCACTAGAAAGGGAACACGGCGGAAACTGAGGAAACAGGAGAGTCACACAACCAAGCAAGAGTCTAGCAACTGACCAGTACACCTAAGTGCCACCTAGTGGATCACACCCCAAAGCTTCAACACCAAAAATGCCTCATTAACATACCCCCCTCTGAAACCAGAGACAACAAGTAAGCTTCAAATAAAGACCCTACACAAAGCATCAGCCCAGTGAAAACATCCAGAAAAGAAGTCTGCTGACTGTGCTCAATCTACATTAAAGGAACGCCCACACACAGAGATGAGAAAGAACCAGCAAGAACTCTGGTAACATTCAGATGACCAGAGTGTCATATGTCCTCCAAATGGCCACACCAGTTCTCCAACAAGAGTTCTTACCCAGGCAGAACTGGCTGGAATAAAGGAAACAGAATTCAGAACATGGATAGGAACAAAGATCACTGAGATTCAGGAGGATGGTGAAACCCAATCTAAGGAAAAGAAGAATCACAAGAAAATGATACAGGAGCTGAAGGATAGAATAGTCAGCATAAAAAAACTAATGGGTCTGACAGAGTCGAATAATATAAAAATTTTACGATCGGTTGTGGTAGCTCACTCCTGTAATCCCAGCACTTTTGGAGGCTGAGGCAGGTGGATTGCCTGAGGTCAGGAGCTCGAGGCCAGCCTGGTCAACATGGTGAAACCCCATCTCTACTAAAAATACAAAAATTAGCCGGGTATGGTGGCAGGCACCTGTAGTCCCAGCTACTCGGGAGGCTGAGGCAGGAGAATTGCTTGAACCTGGGAGGCGGAGGTTGCAGTGAGCCAAGATTACGCCACTGCACTCCAGCCTGGGTGACAGAGTGAGAGACTGTCTCAAAAACAAAAACAAAAAAGAATTTTACAATGCAATCACAAGTATTAACAGCAGAATAAACCTAACTGAGGAAAGAATCTCAGAACTTGAAGACTGGTTCTCTGAAATAGGTCAGGCAAAAATGAAAAAAAATTTTAAAAAAAGGAATGGATAAAACCTCTGAGAAGAATGGGATTATATAAAGAAGCCAAATCTACAAATCACTGGCATCCCTGAAAGGGAGAAGAAGAAAGCAAACAACTTGGAAAATTCCAAGATACCATCCATGAAAACTTCCCTAACCTTGTTAGGGGGGCCAACAGTCAAATTCAGGAAATACGGGGAACTCCTGCAAGATTCTACACAAGAAGATCATCTCCAAGACAGATAATTGTCAGGTTTTCCAAGGTTGAAATGAAAG
Source organism: Macaca thibetana thibetana (assembly GCF_024542745.1). Taxonomy (NCBI): domain Eukaryota; kingdom Metazoa; phylum Chordata; class Mammalia; order Primates; family Cercopithecidae; genus Macaca; species Macaca thibetana. Next base: position 122,042,276 of record NC_065586.1, on the reverse strand, counting down.
AATGTGAAAGGCAGCGAGAGAGAAAGGGCAGGTTACCTACAAAGGGATCCTCATTAGGCTAATAGTGGACCTCTCAGCTGAAACCCTATAAGCCAGAAGAGATTAGAGGCCTATTTTCAACATTATTTTTTTTAAAAAATCTTCAACGAATAATTTCATATCCTGTTAAACTAAGCTTCCTAAGTAAAGAAGAAACAAGATCCTTCTCAGATAAGCAAATGCTGAGGAACTTCATCACTAGACCTGCCTTATAAGAGATCTTGGAAGGAACAGTAAATATAGAAAGACTGCCACCAGCTAATACGAAAATCCACTTAAACACACAGACCAGTGTCACTGTAAAGCAACCACACAAACAAGCCAACATAATAACCAGCTAGTGACAGGATCAATGACAGCAGCAGCTAATGACAGGATCAATGACAGGATCAAACAGCACAATGGCAGGATCAAATCCACACATATCAATACTAATCTTGAATGTCAACAGGCTAAATGCCCCACTTAAAAGGCATGGAATGGGAGAAAATGTGTGCAAACTATGTATCTGACAAAGGTCGAATATCCAGCATCTATAAAGAACTTAAACACATTTACAAGAGAAAAATAACCCCATTAAAAATTGAGCAAAGGACATAAATAGACACTTCTCTAAAGACGACATACATGTGGCCAACAAGCACATGAAAAAAAAAGATCAATATCACTGATCATTTGAGAAATGTGAATCAAAACCACAAAGAGATGCCATCTCACACCAGTCAGAATGGCTATCATTAAAAAGTCAAAAAATAACAGATGCTGGCAAGGTCACAAAGGGAACCCTTATACACTGTTGGTGGGATAAATTTGTTCAACCATTGTGGAAAGCAGTATGGCAATGCCACAAAGAGCTAAAAGCAGAACTACCATTTGACCCCGCAATCCCATTACTGGGTATATACCCAGAGGAATATAAAGCATTCTACCATAAACACACATGCACCTGAATGTTCACTGCAGGACTATTCACAATAGCAAAGACATGGAATCAACCTAAATGCCCATTGATGACAGACTGGATTAAAAAAATGCGGTACATATACACCATGAAATATTATGCAGCCATAAAAAAGAATGAGATCATGTCTTGTGCATGAACATGGATGGTTCTGGAGGCTATCATCTTTAGCAAACTAATGCAGGAACAGAAAATCAAATACCGCATGTTCTCTAAGAGGAGGCTAAATGAGAAGAACTTATGAACACAAAGAAGGAAACAACAGACACTGGGGTCTCCTTGAAGGGGGAGGGTGAGAGGAGCAGAAAAGGAAACTATTGGGTATTGAGCTTAATACCTGGGGTGATGTAATACTATGTACAACAAACTCCTGTGATGCATGTTTATCTGTGTGACAAACCTTCACACATACCCCCCAAAACTAAAATAAAAATTAAAAAAATTAAAATGGATACAGAGACACATACATAAGGACATTACTACAGTTTTCAGCAGTTTACAGCAAAACAAAAAAAGATGACCCATTTATAAGGGAATGGACAAATAAGTTATTCTATGTCCATAAAGTGGAACATTATACACCCTGTGAAAAATGAATTTGTTCTATACTAGGTGCTTTGAAAGGACCTCCACTAAGTATTGTTGGGTAAGAAATCAAGGTGCAAAGAAAAACACAGAATATCCCATTTTTGTCAAAGGTAACAAGGGGTAGAGTGTATACCAAGCTGGTTAGCATGCAATTTTTCTATGTTCGTTTTGTCTCCCCTGCTACACTTTACTCAATGCTTCTTGAGTCTCAAATATATCACAGATCTACTGCATTGTTCATTTAAAAAGAAAGGATCTTGTATTTCGCTTGAGCCAATGTCCCAAGTAGCTGACCGGCCACCCTCTGAAGACCCAGGGGTCCTCCTGTGGTGCAGTCCCACTGAGAAAGACCGGGCTGCCCTGGTCTTGCCCACCCCAGGCCAGTGGGGCACACAGCCAACAATTTCACTTACACGAAGATCCCAGAGATATGCTAGGAGGCAGCCTGCAAGCTCATTTTCCCAACTTTATTTTCCAAATGTTTATAGAGAGCTTGATGAAATCGGATAAACCCAGGTTTGAATATGTTCTCTGAAACTGAGTTAAAAAGACCACAAAGTGTTTCGTGATAATTAAGTTAAAAAGTATCTAAATAAATGATGGCATATTTCCTACAGTAAAATCCTAACAACTAAAAGAAATTAGCTGTATGAGTTTTTTATACGCCTGCATCAACATAGATCAATTCAAAATGAATGGGTGGAAAACATGGGTTGCAAAAGGACACACTACATGATTACAACACACACAAAACACTACATGTTGTTTATGAATGCACAGATATGTAGTAAAATTAAAAAGCTGATGGGAAGAACACACGCCACCTCAACAACATGAGGGAAGGGATGGGGGCATGATGGGCAGGAGGAGGGTCTTGCCAGTATATTTGTAAGGTTTTATTTCTTCATGAAAAGACTTTAGGACACATATGGCAAAATGTTAACATCTTAAACCAAATGGTACATTGAGTACATTACCATTTGAAATAATTTTGATGTTTAAAATATTAGTTTTTGAAAACTATAAAAATCAACGATATATATTACCGTTTCGGGCCTCTTGGTTTTCTCAGAGAAACCAATTTCAGGGTTCTAGATACTGAGGGATACATGTAGAAGAAGGAACTACTGAGCCAGACACTGACCTCTTACTGTGAGTCATCTCACTGAATCCCAGCAATTCTGGCTGATGGATGTCACGATGACTCACATCTTCACGTCCTTGTATCATGACATCAGTGTTGAACAACTCATGTTTTTCCCAGCCCACTAAAACCAAACACCAGGAATGACAGACTGTTACGGATTACCCCCAAAATAACCAGAAGCCAACAAGCATTTCAATTCCAAAGACATCTAGCCTAGAATCCTACTAGAGATCAGAAAAGGCAAGCATATCTAAATTAATGTCAAATTTCAACGCAGTTCACCATGAAGTTGTATGAGGAGTAAAAAGATAACAGTCCCAGAGACCCAAGAGTTTCTTATGGCTTGCTCTTTACTGATCACTGATCTAGGTATATAATGAGAGATCTCCATTAGTGAGCATGCCACCAGCCACAGGTGGCCCACTGCCACCAGAGCTGGCCACGGGCCCACTTCCAGCTGCTACTAATGATGGAGCCAAAACCCTCACTGCTAGCCATCACCCCCCTCCAGATCTGGTACAGAGCCCAGAAAAGGTGGGTGTGGTGCTTGGAAAGTTGGTTCATGTTTGTGTGTGTGTTGGGGGCAGGTAGTGATCCAAATGTAATGGCAGCATGGTCTCTCCAAGGAAGCCTTAGGGGTGAGTGACGCCTCAGTGAACACATACACGTCAGCAATGGACCAGCTGCTGCCAAGTCACACAACTATGCAACACGTTGCTCACACAGAAATGCCAATGGTTAGTGTAGAGCCCATTGATAATGTTCCTGCATCTTCTTTACTTTCATACAAAACTCATCAAGATGCAACTCTCCACTTAGGCAAGAGTTGCTTTTTGCAAAAAGTTATTATTGCCAGATAGGACCTGGATGGTCAGGTCATGAATGAATGACCTCATCAGGTAAGAGCTATTTTTAGGATGCCAAAAAATAGTGGATGGGGCCCAATTTGTTTTGCTTTGTTTCTTAGCCAACCTACAGTAATTTGACAGGTGTACTCTAATCCTTACAATATTATACCCATATACTTTCTATTTTCTCTTTGATAAAAATTCTGGTGTTTTTGTCATCATCTGCTAATATACGTGTTTTTAGGATCCTAAAATATGTACATTTACAGGTCACCAGCAGAGTGCAAACATTACTATGACAATGGACCAGAGGCCCAGGGCGGCACTGAGCCTTGGTAAGAGCCGACGGAAGTGGCAGGTCACAAGCCCAGTTGCTGAGAGGAGAACTGCAATGCAGCAACACTTATATGACACTTAATTTGGGTCATGCACTAGTGTGGATGCTTTATTTATTCATTTAACTTTCACCACATTTAACTTCAACTCTATATGCTGTAAGGATTTTTATTATCTCCCTTATAAACAATCTGAGGCACAGAGAGGTTACATAACCTGCCCAAGGTCACACAGAAATAACTGGTAGAACCAGGATCAAAATGAAGATAATCTGGCTCAGGAGTCCCTTACTTTTAGCCCTGTAGCATACTGCCTCTTAAGAGTAGAGATATAAAATGTAGACCAGGGGTGAAAAATCGACTATTAGTTCGTTCTCCAGATTTCCTTATTCATTTTAAATCAGGTCTAGCTCATGAACTGGCTTGAACCCCAAGGAAATTTCTAAATGATCAAGAAAACTCGGTAAGAAAAAGTGAGACAATGCAAATCAGGTAATTGTTTGAATAAAGTATAGAGATGCTGTGTGCAAGCGGAAGAAGATACGGCAGCTTATCCTAGCACCGAGGTCAGGGAGGCTGCTGACCTTCAGGAGCCCAGTCCATGAAAGGAAAGACGGTGTAAAAAGCCCACAGCAACCAGTCATGGAAACCAAAAAGGCAGAGAGTTTGGCTGACGTTTACTTGCAGACACTATGGGCATAGGTAGGAAGCCAGTCCAACGCTGCATTAGGCTCAGCATGAAATCTGGGAGAACAGTTGCATCAACAGGAGGGAAAGGCTATAGAATGTGGGCAAAACAATTAGCAAGATAGCTCATAGATAAATCTGAAAAGATTGTATACACTTAGGGCAGAAAGCACACATCACGGTGGAAAACTACTCTGAATTTACTAATACAAGAACAAGTCTCTCTATTTGTAAATGTTATCATCCCCAAGTTTTATAATATAGCTAAAGTTGCAAGGAGTGGTAAATATATCTATGATTATAGTCCTGACTCACTTGACACTAGGACTTAACGTGCTGGATGTATAACAAGTAACACATCTTTCCTAAGGTGATGAAAATCAACATTTTGAGAAATTCAAAAGCTGATCCTTTTTGCTATTTATTTAACCATGATGTTTATATCCCTATCTGTATTTATCTGTTATCAGTGGAAACACTCTTGAGAACTGTTTTTATAGACTCTATTCAAGTTTTATAGAACAGATATAACACATCCATAGAAACACATTCATAAACACTACTTACATGCTACACTTTTTATACAAAAGTTTTAGAACTCTATTTTTTCCTGTCATAAGTAAGTCTCAGATCTTTCAAAAAGTACTTTTTTTTTTTAAGTCTGATAACCAGCATCCAAATTTAACCAACCATATAATTTCATCACAAAGTCAGGCTTTAATTTTATTTTAACTTTTCTAAAGATTTCTAAAGATTTTGTTTTCTAAAAAACGAAAAGAAAAAGGAGACCTTATGTTCAATTTTGGATGGTTCTTTTAAATAATTAGTAGGATCTTTCCATCATGACAAATATTTCTTATCTTAAAAGTTTCCCAACTAATGAAAAAGGAAGAAGAACAGTAAAACTATAAGTACCTCAAAAGGACGATTATGAGAATTTATGAATGTGTTACGTACCACAAAAGGCTTTTGTAAGAAAGTTCTTATGCAAATCTGACAAATAAAACAATTTTATGCCTCTGGTGCCATTTGTTAAGCAATAAATAGGAATATAGAACAATAAATGGTTTCATACACTGTCGCCACTCAGTCCCTATGGTTACTCAGAAGATGGCATAAAACATGGCTCAAGTACATCAGAAATCATAATAAAAAGCTATCACTCACAAATTATAGGTTTGAATGTAGAAAACTATAAAGTTTATGTAAACCACTCTACAATATTAGGCCTTAGCATCCTACATTTTTTTAAAAGGATTGTAATAGTAAAAGAAATGCACCAGAAATGTGCCAAGAGGAGACTCAAAAAACAAATTAGTAAAACAAAAAAAATCAGATTATTCAGCATCCATCCTTATGATAAATAGTTGACCATATCTCAAAAGCTACAGAGAGAAGCAGTGATCATACACTGTATTGGAATGAGCAATTGTGATCAGTATCATGAAAAGTGGGAAATGATAAAGAAAAAAAGCAAATATAAATAGATTCGTTATATAAAAAGAGAACACCTTAAAGCAGAATTGTAGTTTCCCTGCTCTTCCAAACTTATGTGAAAATTTACTGAAGTCAAATTTCACTAGCAAGGGGCATCTGTGGTCTAGCCTCCGGTGGCACATGGTCCGCAATGAAGATGACTGCACACTGAAGGGGATGCTATATGAGAACAGTAGTGGCTGTAACCTCAAAGCAGTTTATCATGGTTTGATCAGATATTTACAGCAACCATTAATCACAAATACATTCTAGGTCGGGTGCAGTGGCCGACCAATACCTGTAATCCCAACACTTTTGGAGGCCAAGGTGGGAGGATCACTTGAGGCCAGGAGTTAGAGACCAACCTAGGCAACATAGAGAGACCCCATAATCACGCCACTGCACTCCAGCCTGAGCGAAAGAGCAAGACCCTGTCTCAGAAAGAAAAAAAAGGAGAAATTAAAATAACTATAAGGTACCATTTTACCTGTAAAATTAGACAAAAAACATGTAATGGTAATAATATTCAGTGTTGTTCAACACTGTGATAAAATGGTTTGAGATTGAGGATTACACTGTATATTACACAATTCTTTAAAAAAACAATTTGGCTGTATTCAAAAATGATGGTAAGATCTCCTACTTGGTGGTCTCGCTTCTAGAAACACATCCAAAAAATAAATTCAGAAATCAAAAAATAAATGTAAAAGCTAAAATGTTTTTGTATTGTATGTGCTTTTATTTTTATTATGAAAAAAAGTTTCTGTCTGCGCATGGTGGCACATGCCTGTAGTCCCAGCTACTTGGGAAGCTGAAGCGGGAGGATCAGTTGAGCCTAGGAGGTCGAGGCTGCAGTAAGCCATGATTGTACCGCTGCATCCCAGGCTGGGCTATAGAATGAGACCCTGTCTCAAAAAAAATAAAAATCTCACCATGAAAAGTAGAAATGAATAGTATAGCAAATCCGCTTGTATCTGTTACCCAGCTTCAATTAGCAACACAATTATGGCCAATCCTATTTTACCGAGGAGTCCATCCCACCATCCCTGCCCAAACCTGGGTTATTTAATAGCTAAGTTTTGATAAGACTTTACTTTGAGTGTTCTAAAATTCTTTACATATATTATTTAATCTTCACAACAACCTTATAAAGTGCTAGAACTTTCCTCTTATCTTTTACCTGTAAGGCTGGAGACACGCAGAGGTCCCATCATTTGCTAGGGAGGTCATGCAATAAGCAGCAGAGTCAGGATTTGAACCCAGGGAACCCGACTCCAGTGGCATGTCCTTAACTTTCTATGTGCTATCTACTACTGCCCTATGTTTAACTACATACACACATACATAAATCACAACATAAAATAAAAACCAGAAACACTTTAATACCATTCACAGCAATAAAAACTAATCTAAATGTCCAAGAACATGGAATTTGTTAGATACACTTTGGTACATTATTTAGATAGAAGAATATTTACTGATTAAAAGCATGGAAGATGACATACTAAGGAAAAGACATGAACTTACACATATGTTATTATAATGGCGTAAAATGTACAGATGCACACAGACAGAAGAACTGAAAGAATTTAGAAAAACGAAAGACAAATATAGCATTATGGCTGATTTTTTGGTATTATTTTAAGCTGGTATAGTACTGAATAAAGGGGGAAAAAATAAAATGTAACTGAGCATTTTTATTCTTAATGGAAAAAAGATTCAGCTAAGATGAACTAACTAGCCTAGACTCTTCCTTGCTGAGCTTATACATATATGATAGCAACAAGTCTGATAAAAATAAACCAAGAATAAGTCCATGTGGATGCTTCAAAGCATGAGACATTTCAATTACACTCTGGCTCAATTTATTGACCATTTTGGTGTCAAGCAGATATCCTGCTTGACATTTATTTCCAAGGAAAAAGTTTACTTATACCCAGTCATTCAGCACACTTGTGGGACACCTCCCCTGTGTCCTGAGGGCACAGGTGTAACCAAGATGACCAAGAGGGAAGGGCAAAGTGAGGAGCAGGGAACATTCAACACCAAACAAATACAAACCAGATGCATGGGGGAGGCAGCTGCGGAGGGAGCCTACGGGAAGACGTGTTCAAAATGCATACAGTTTACATACATTCTAATCCGGGAATGAGGTGCCTTAAGTGAGGTCTCAGGATAAAGAGGCAAGTCTGGCAGAGCCTGCAGGCAAAGAATACATCATCTCATGAAGACATTTCAATATACTTAAATTGTCTTATGTTTTTATCCCCAAACATTCCTTATCCTTTAAAAGTAAGTAATGTAAGTGCAAACTGCCCAAAAGTTGCTTTCCTCTACTTTGCTAATAAGTTCTTCTAGGGCAAAAATCAGTTCAAACAGCAAAAACAACAAAAGCCAAAACTCCCTAAGGTAGTAATCGGGAAACACTGCTTCCTCTCCTGGCTCTACCCTGGATATTCCTCATCAGGAAAACTGGGGGATAAATAAGGATACCTGTCCTGCCTCCCTCTCAGATTTACTGCAAAGAAAAAATAATGTGACAAAATATTGAAGTGATTTGAAATGTATAAAGGACTTCACAGACATAAGGTAATGGTAATGCCTTTGAAAGTCACAATGCTCACACCTATTTCACACTTCTAACTACATGGAAACCCTGCTTGGAGTTCTATACAGGTAACAGGTAGTAGGCAAAGAAGGAAACGTACTTCCAAGATATTTCTTTTACTTAATTACAACAACTTCAATTTACTGCAAGCTTGCTCTAAGCAAAATATCATACAGGACACTTGATCAACAATGGATTCAACTTCACGATGATGGGGTGTTCTCAATTTACAGATAAGGATAGAGAGGAGGAGACCAAAGCTCAAAGAGGTACAGTAGCTTGTTCAAAGCTACAGAATTGATAAGTGGAAAGCAAGGATTTCAACCCAGATCTCTAACTCCAAAATCTGTGCTCTTTCCCCTACAGGCTGTGCCTGGTATGGAGCTTCTGAGATTTTCTATGGAAATGCACAATGAGTCTGTAAAATGACAAAGTCTTTTACAATCAGATAAGAAAAGCCAAATTGCTATATATATTCTTTAGACACAGTATGTCATTGAAGTCTAAAATATATTCATAGTGATAAATGGTAGGATACTTTAACAATAGCAAAGTATTCAAATGCGTACGATCAGCTTATATTCACTCTTAAGAAAAACGTACTAACGAAGGATATGACTAAGCAATTCAGGAGAAGAGGAGTGCCAGTGAAACCTACTCAACCTCACTGATAAACAAAACGATGCAATTACAATGACATTTTGCATTCATCTAGTTTATTTGTTTGTTTGTTTATTTATTTTTTGAGACAGAGTTTCGCTCTTTGTTGCCCAGGCTGGAGTGCAATGGCACAATCTTGGCTCACCACAACCTCTGCCTCCCGGGTTCAAGCAATTCTCCTGCCTCAGCCTCCCGAGTAGCTGGGATTACAGGCATGCACCACCACACCCAGCTAATTTTGAATTTTTAATAGAGATGGGGTTTCTGCATGTTGGTCAAGGCTGGTCTCGAACTCCGACCACAGGTGATCTGCCTGCCTCGGCCTCTCAAAATGCTGGTCATCAAGTTTATTAAATCTAAAATCTGCCAGTAGCAGTGAAGAGGAAGAGTGGAACACTCTCAAACTGCCAGTAGAGTATAAATTGGGAAATCTCTTTGGAAAACAAGTTGGCAAGGCTAAGTTCAGGTCGTGCATTCTCTATCATCCAGCAATTCCACTCCTAGGTATGGTTCCTTACATGTGTAAGAATGTTCATGGCAACTTTACGTTTAAGAGAAATGGAAAACTACTGTAATGGCCAGCATGAAAAGATTGGGCAAATTATGAATAATCAAACATTAGCATACTACATAGCAGTTAAGACTAAAGTTAAAATGAATTGGGGCTAAATATACCCACGTGAATAAATCGAGGGGAAGGTTGAATCACAAAAGAAAGCTGTAAAACTTTATGTAGAGAATGATACAATATAGGTCAGGTGCAGTGGTTCATGCCTTGATTCCAGCACTTTGGAAGGCCTAGACAGACAGATCACTTGAGGTCAGGGGTTTGAGACGAGCCTGGTCAACATACTGAAACCCCATCTGTACTAAAAATACAAAAATTAGGTAGGCCATGGTGGCTCATACCTGTGGTCTGAGCTACTTAGGAGGCTGAGGCAGGAGAATCACTTGAGCCCAGGAGGTGGAGGTTGCAGTGAACAGAGATTGCACCACTGAACTCCAGCCTGGGTGACAGAGCAAGACTCCATCTCAAAAAAAAAAAAAAAAGAGAATGATACAATCTACATAATATTTGATCAAAACTATATCACAAACAGAGGAAGATAAACATAGGATGAAAGAAAAATAATTTTGTCAGCAATATTTTGTTTCTTAACCTAGGTGGTGGCATGTATTGTTTTACATATTTTATGTCTGAATTATTTAATAAAAAATCAAAGTACTGCATACATGGATATATTTCTATCCTTATTTTTGTCTTACCCTTCTCCCAACTAAATAGGTATCCAAGTAAGCTACACTGCAAAATTATCTTAAAATGTTATATAAAGGTGGTTCAGCTTCAAATTCAGGAATCCTGAGACCTATGCATCTTTAATATTTTCTATATTCCAATATAGTTTCAATGCAACTATAGTTGCCCCTCGGGATTGGTTCCAGGACCCCCAACGACACTAAAATTCAAGGATGCTCAGGTTCCTTATATAAAATGACACAGTATTTGCATATAACCTACATGCATCTTCCCATATACCTTATATCATCTCTAGATTACTTTTATAATACACAATACAATGTAAATGCTATATAAGTAGTTGAAGTAGTTGTTATACTGTATTTTTGTGTTTTCTTTGTTGTTGTATTGTTATTTTTGAGGGTTTTTCTCGCAAATATTTTTAACCCTTGGTTAAATGTGTAGAGCAGACCCACAGATACAGAGGCCGATTGCAGAGACGAAGCTCTTGGAGGAGAGTGAGCTGAGGTTCATTCACTCTCTACCCTAGTGCTATCAATAATTATTTGATCTGAGCTGATCTGGTATTATTCAAATATCCGTAAGATTCTGTTTTATCATTCCTTAAAATATGTTGCAATTAATTTAACCATGACAGGTAAGCAGTGACTTAACACATAATATGTAGCACATTTTATTCTATGGCCTTTGGTGCTTACCCACATTTACACTGCCTATTATTTACCAGTAGGTGTAAAAATTAGATAGCAACTAACTTCAAATATGCAAACAGGTTTCCAATATTTCTGTCATGTGAGTTCCCATCATTACATGAACCCATCTCCTAGTTCACATGTGTCACCCATAGGATGTGACGCTGTCTTTCAACTCAGGTTTGTCAGGCTGCTGAGTCTGATAAAAGTCCTCAACCCAGCTAGTTACAGAAATCAATTATATTCTCATGAGCCTCTCTTATTCACACAACTAAAACGGAATGACACATACTGACACAAAAATCTTTTAAACTCTACTGTTTTTCTTAGCACATAATGTGATATTAAAGGGTAAATATGACTATATCAGGGATCATTCCCAAATTGCCCTCTACTGCTGTTTTCCTTCTCCATCCCCTGGCCTGCCAGTATCCTTTTTTATTCATTCTCTGTTCCTTTGCTCACAATAATTTTTTGAATGTTACTATGTGGTAGACCTATTAGGAACGGGGAGCACAAGACACTTTCTGCCCTCACTGAGTCTTGCAGGAGAAACAGACATTAAACAAAGACACTACCTGCCTCCCTAAAAAAAGTTATCATAATTGTGATGATTGCTCTAAAGAAAATAACTGCGATGCTGAGGGACATCCGAGGTCATATCTCAAGGAAGCAGCCCAGAGAGGACAATGAAGAACATAATGGCAAGAAAAAGGATTCTTTCTTCCACGTAAGTCACCAGTGACATGCTCTGCAAACTTGCCCCATGCAAATCCAAACCTGAAAATGAATCCAATCATCTTAATATAGTAGAGTCCAACTAATATTAAGCCCTCTGGAGAAAAATCTAATCCTCATGACCGACATACCTGATAAGCTAGACAACCCCCTAAGTGTTGTGATTTTTAAGGAAAATGTAATTTTCTGTTTATACATCAATTCATAGTATCTGCCACATATTGTTGCTCTTTAAAATGGGGTTTCTTTATAATCTACAACTGCATTAGCCCATTCTCATGTGCTGCTATAAGGATAAACCCAAGACTGGGTAATTTATAAAGGAAAGAGGTTTAATTGACTCACAGTTCCACATGGCTGGGGAGGCCTCAGGAAACTTACAATCATGGCAGAGGGGAAGCAAACAAGGCAGCAGGAAGGAGAAGTGCCGAGTGAAGTGGGGAAAAGCCCCTTATAAAACCATCAGATCACATGAGAACTCACTCACTATCACAAGAACAGCATGGGGGAACTGTCCCCACAATTCAATTACCTCCTACTGGGTCCTTCCCATGACACATGGGGATTATGGGATTACAATTCAAGATGAGATTTGGGTGGGGACACAGAGCCAAACCATATCAACTACCATGTCCCTGTTTCTCTAACAGCTTTCTACAATGGTTTACAATAAAAATAAATAGAAGGGTTGGATGAACTTACCTTACAAAGACAAATTTTGTGCTCTAAATCTTCCTAAACATACTCATTCTAAATAGGCTACCAGGGTATACACAGAAACATAAATTGTATTTTTGCAGCCAGTATGAAAATAACCAGGATCATAAATCAGATATTAATTATAAATAATGGTCATTCTTCTTTGCATTTATCAGAATAACATCCTACATAACAAATCCCCTGTTTCTACTACGGGACTGTTTCCACATTCATCTGTTTCTTGGCTCCAAGCATGTCTTAATGGCCAAGGTTCCCTATTCTGCAAATAAAATGCAAAGGCAGCTACTATAACATAGTTGTCCTTCCAAAAATTCTCCTCCTATAGAAAAAAAGTTTGAAAATAAATTTACTTCCTTTTCTTTGTGCTAGCTACAAAGGTACACTTTTAATCTCAGCTTGAATACAAATAAATCTCTTTAATCTTCTGAGCAGGTATTGCTTCTCCCTTCTTCCCTTTCTAACCTCCTTCCTCAAGCTCCCACTTTCTTCACACTTAACACCCCCTTCAACTCTTTCATTAATTTCCTAAAACTGTTTAGGGGACTTGCACTTGAAATTACCTTTAAACTACCAACTTTTGTTCTGCTTCACCCTGTCTTACTATAGTATGTAAATATGTATCCCTCTCAAAATTCAAATTACAAAATAACCTTACAAATAAAAACCGGCACGTGTGAGGCATTTAGGCATAACCTTGACGAACAAGGAATGTAAAAAATGCCATGCAGTCAGATCGGTTCAAGAATGCATGCTCTGTTGTCTCAAAACAGAAGCCAAAATACATATGCAGATATTGGCCATTTTTGTTTTTTTTTGAGACACATTTCATTTTGTTGACCAGATTGGAGTGCAGTGGCATGATCTTGGCTCACTGCAACCTCCACCTCCCAGGTTCAAGCGATTCTCGTGCCTCCGCCTCCAGAGTAGCTGGGATTACAGGCGCGCACCACCACACCCAGCTAATTTTTGTATTTCTAGTAGAGATGGGGTTTCACCATGTTGGCCAGGCTGGTCTCGAACTCTTGACCTCAAGGGATCCACCTGCCTCGGCCTCCCCAAAGTGCTGAGATTACAGGCATGAGCCACTGCACCCAGCCTGGACACTTTTAAAAATATATACTTAAAAAAAAAAAAATAGGCCGGGTGCAGTGGCTCACGCCTATAAATCCCAGCACTTTGGGAGGCCGAGGCAGGTGGATCACAAGGTCAAGAGTTCAAGACTAGCCTGGCCAAGATGGTGAAACTCCATCTCTACTAAAAAAAGAAAAAAAAATTAGCCAGGTATGGTGGCGGGCGCCTGTAATCCCAGCTACTAGAGAGGTTGAGGCAGAGAATCGCTTGAACCCGGGAGGTAGAGGTTGCAGTGAGCCGAGATCGCGCCATTGCACTCCAACCTAGGTGACAGAGCAAGACTCAGCCTCAAAAAAAAAAAAAAAAAAAAATATATATATATATATATACACACACACACACACACACACACATATATATATATACAACCTCTCTGGTCTCTCTCACCCAGGGAGGACCACCAGCGAAAATTCTTTCAAAGATTTATTTAGCATGAATACATAAAATTTTACAAAAAGCCCTCATATTCAACGTGCTGTTTTGCAGTGTGTGTGTGTGTGTGTGTGAGACAAGGTACTTTGCAGTGTGTGTGTGTGTGTGTGTGTGAGACAAGGTACTTTGCAGTGTGTGTGTGTGTGTGTGTGACAAGGTACTTTGCAGTGTGTGTGTGTGTGTGTGTGTGACAAGGTACTTTGCAGTGTGTGTGTGTGTGTGTGTGACAAGGTACTTTGCAGTGTGTGTGTGTGTGACAAGGTACTTTGCAGAGTGTGTGTGTGTGTGTGTGTGACAAGGTACTTTGCAGTGTGTGTGTGTGACAAGGTACTTTGCAGTGTGTGTGTGTGTGTGTGTGTGTGTGACAAGGCACTTTGCAGTGTGTGTGTGTGTGTGTGACAAGGTACTTTGCAGTGTGTGTGTGTGTGTGTGTGTGTGTGACAAGGTACTTTGCAGTGTGTGTGTGTGACAAGGTACTTTGCAGTGTGTGTGTGTGTGTGTGTGTGACAAGGCACTTTGCAGTGTGTGTGTGTGTGTGTGTGTGTGTGTGACAAGGTACTTTGCAGTGTGTGTGTGTGTGTGTGAGACAAGGTACTTTGCAGTGTGTGTGTGTGTGTGTGTGTGTGACAAGGTACTTTGCAGTGTGTGTGTGTGTGTGTGTGTGTGACAAGGCACTTTGCAGTGTGTGTGTGTGTGTGTGTGACAAGGCACTTTGCAGTGTGTGTGTGTGTGTGTGTGTGTGTGACAAGGTACTTTGCAGTGTGTGTGTGTGTGTGTGACAAGGTACTTTGCAGTGTGTGTGTGTGTGACAAGGTACTTTGCAGTGTGTGTGTGTGTGTGTGTGTGTGACAAGGTACTTTGCAGTGTGTGTGTGTGTGTGTGTGAGACAAGGTACTTTGCAGTGTGTGTGTGTGTGACAAGGTACTTTGCAGTGTGTGTGTGTGTGTGACAAGGTACTTTGCAGTGTGTGTGTGTGTGTGTGTGTGTGAGACAAGGTACTTTGCTGTGTGTGTGTGTGTGTGTGTGAGACAAGGTACTTTGCAGTGTGTGTGTGTGTGTGTGTGTGTGTGTGACAAGGTACTTTGCAGTGTGTGTGTGTGTGTGTGTGTGTGTGACAAGGTACTTTGCAGTGTGTGTGTGTGTGTGTGTGACAAGGTACTTTGCAGTGTGTGTGTGTGTGTGTGTGTGAGACAAGGTACTTTGCAGTGTGTGTGTGTGTGTGTGTGTGTGAGACAAGGTACTTTGCAGTGTGTGTGTGTGTGACAAGGTACTTTGCAGTGTGTGTGTGTGTGACAAGGTACTTTGCAGTGTGTGTGTGTGTGTGTGAGACAAGGTACTTTGCAGTGTGTGTGTGTGTGTGTGTGTGTGTGTGTGTGAGAGAGACACAATCATGGCTTATGGCTCACCGCAACATCCGCCTCCCAGATTCAAGTAATTCTCATGCCTCAGCCTCCAGAGTAGCTGCGATTACGGCACATGGCACTGAGTTAATTTTTGTATTTTTAGTAGAAACAGGGTTTCACCATGTTGGCCAGGCTGGTCTCAAACTCCCGATCTCAAGAGATCTGTTCCGCCCACCTTGGCCTCCCAAAGTGCTGGGATTACAGACACAAGCCACTGAATCCAGCCCAAGCTTGCCTTTTTAAATTAACAAGTTACTAGTAGATATTTTTGCATGTTAGTACATGGGATTTTAACTCAATTTTTAAAAACAAGGGTACTTTCTGTATAAAATAATTTTTACAGACAACACTTCAATAAAAACTGTGCACTTAACTTTACATAGTGATGAAAATATTTTTAGATGTTATGGCAAATTCCTAGAAGAATTGAGTTTTTGGATGTGTATAGGTTTCATTTTGATACATATTGCCAAAATGCCCTTTAAAAGGAGCATATGTCAATGTACCAACTGTATGTAATTTCAAGCGGAAGTCCCCTGAAGATTATCCACCTCCTGCTACCAGATATAAGGTCTAAAGACACATTAACACATGTATACAAGAAGACCTAGCCAAGAATGATCATGGTAGCATCAGTACTGTAGTGACAAAAAATTGGAACTAACCTTTTTAGCAGAAGAGTGGATAAATAAATTGAGGTATGTTTACATCACAAGATACTATCCATTTTCTTATCATCTGTTAGATAAGTTATAGTATCTGTTATTTAGAGTCTACCTGGAATCACTCTGCTTTACTTCAGCTCATATTCAGTATGTTAGCTTATAAAATATGTACAATAATCCATTGTTTATAAATATATACATATGTAGGATAAGTATAAAAACAAATGTATTCATTCAGCAAATATTTACTGAGAGCAAAATACATAGAATGTTAGAAAAAATGTTTACAATCATGGGTAAGATAAAGATATCTTATATAGGACACAAAAAACATTAACTACAAAAGAAAATGATTTGATAAATTGAGTTTCAATACATTAAAAACCTCTACTCTTTGAAAATCACCATTAAGAAAATTAAAAGGCAATTCACAGAGTAGGAAAAAAATATTGATGATACATAAGTCTAACAAAAGGCTTACATGCAGAATATATTTAAAATGCTTACAACTAATAAGAAGATATACAACCCAATTTTTTTTTTTTTTTTTTTTTTTTTTTTTTTTTTTTTGGTGGGGGACGGAGTTTCGCTCTTATTGCCCAGGCTGGAGTGCGATGGCATGATCTCGGCTCACCGCAACCTCCGCCTCCCAGGTTCAAGCAATTCTCCTGCCTCAGCCTCCCGAGTAGCTAGAATTACAGGCATGTGCCACTACGCCCAGCTAATTTTGTATTTTTAGTAGAGACGAGATTTCTCTATGTTGGTCAAGCTGGTCTCGAACTCCTGACCTCAGGTGATCCGCCCACTTGGGCCTCCCAAAGTGCTGGGATTACAGGCGTGAGCCACCATGCCTGGCCACGACCCAATTTTTAAATGAGTAGAAAATTTGAAATCTTTTACAAAAAACTGACAAATGGTCAATAAGGATACAGTAAGACGACTAGTCATTGTGGAAATGCTAGTAAAAATGCTAGTAAAAAATGACAATGAAATGCTGAGAATGCCTAAAATGTAAAAAGACTGAAAATACCAAATGTTGGTGAAGATGTGGAACAACTGGAACTCTCACACACTGTGGGTGGAAACCTGGAATTGTATAACCATTTTAGACAGTTGGCAGTTTCTAACAAAGTTAAATACAGACCTGCCCAATGAACCAGCAATTCCATTCCTAGGTATTTACTCAAAATGAATGAAGCATGTCCACACAAAGGCTTGTACATAAATGTTCAGAGTAGCTTTAATCATAATCGCCAAAACCTAAAAACATGCCAAATGCCAATCAGCAGATAAATGGATAGTGTTCTACCCACACAATGAAATACTAACCTGCAATAAAAATGAACTATTGGTACATGCAATAGCGTAGATAAATCTCAAAAAGAAATTATGGAAAGCAAGTGAAAGATTCTGAGCCAAGGAGCGACATGATCAGATTTAGGTTTTAACAGGATCCCTCCGGTTACCATATTGAAAACAGACCAAAGTGAGGTGAAGGCAGGAGCGGGAAATCAGACAGGAGGCAACTCAGTAATCCAGGTGCAAATATGATGAAGGAAGGACCAGGCAGGTAGCATGACAGGTCATGAAAAGTGATCAGATTCAGTCATCAAAAACTATCAGACTCTGAAGGACTCTCCACTCTATAACAATTAGACTTGGGCTGGGACACATCCTTTGAAGCATTTCTCATAAAATGTAGAAGAACCATCCAGGGACATCCCCACCCTTTCGCCCTACACCCTCTCGCCACCAAATTAAAAATTTAAAATATGAGTAGACCTCAGATCAGTCAGAAACCAGAAAGAACAAACCAGTGTCTCCACGTTCCAAAGCCACTGCAACAGCACCCAAAAGACAGGAGCCAAGGAATCTAGAGAGGGAGAGGACTCAGACCAGAGAAGCAGGCAGTGAGAGCAGTGGAGAAGCGGAGCTGACCTGATATGCACATAGATGGAGGAGTAAGATTACCATGAGGCCAGGTTAATATAGCAGCCATGATGTGGGGATACTGAACTTGGAAAGCAGCAAGAAATAGAAGCTGAACCTGAGACTCCTGCTCTGAACAAGTCTCCAGTGGATCCAATATGATCATGGTTTGGATAAGCCTCTTGACTACCGCCAGAGGCAGATGCAAATGCTCTCTAAAGGAAAGACTCACCAAGTTAGCTACCCAGTTTAAGATCAAAGATTAAACACAAGGGGAGGCAAGCAAGCTGCAGTCAGAGATATACACCCTCCAAGAACCAAAGAGGCTGGAGTGTCAGACTCAGAATATCCAAGAGCTATGTACAAAACTTTAAAGAAACAGAAGATTCTATTACAAATTGAGTATTAAAGAGCTAGGAATTAGCAGAAATAGTTGAGGAAAAAGGCAAATGGAAATTCCTAAAATAAAAAATTGTTGAAATAAAGTAAGTAGGTCAAATGCAAATAAGGCAAAGATAAAAAGATAATTACATATCTGAAGAATTGACTCAATTTACCCAAAATAAAACGAAGATGGAAAACACAAATAGAGGTTAAAAAAACAAAATGAGAAGATCGTGCATATATTTAATCAGAGAGCCAGAAAGGAGTAATAAAAGGAACAGAAGAGAGGAAATATTTAAAGGAAAGTGTGTCATAACTAATTAAAGATATGAGTTCAAAATTCCAGGATCCCAATTAAGATAAAAAGAAAAACATGCCTAGACACAAATATGAAACAGCAGAACATCAAAGGCAATAATATGATCCCAAAAACTAGAGAGCACACACACATCATCTACAAAAAATGTCAGAATGACAGAATTCTCAAAGATGACAATGCAGACTAGACAGTAATACAGTAAGATCTGCAGACAGAAGAGAAAAGAAGCTGTTCAGAGAACTATATGCTCAGCCAAAATTCCCTTCGGGAACAAGAATGAAATAAATGCATTTACCAATTTTAAAAGGAAGACATTCTGCAAGTATTTGCAAAACATACCTGATAAAAGACTAGTATCCAAAATATACAAAGAATTCTTAAAACCCAACAAGAAAAAAAGCCCCATTAAGAAATTAAGATCTGAATAAAAACTTTACCAAAGATGTACCAATGGCAAATAAGCATACTAAAAGATTCTCATCATCAAATGTCATTAGGGAATTGCAAATTAAAACATGATGCCAGTATACACACATTAGAATGGCTATAATTCAAAAGCCTAATGATACCAAAGTCCAGCAAAGATGCAGAGCAACAGGAACTCTCATTCATTGCTGTTGGGACTGCTAAATGGTACAGCCACTTCAGAAGTTTCTTACCAAGTTAAACACAGTCTTATCATGGGATTCGGCAATCATGCACCGAGGTAACTGCCCAGTTTATTTTAAAACTTGTACGTGAATGTTTACAACACCTTTATTTATAAGGCCAAACACTAGAAGCAACAGGTCCTTCGATAAGGGAATGGACAAACTGGTATTTTTACAATGGAATATTTGTTATTCAGTGATAGAAAGTGAGCTGTCAAGCCATGAAAAGTCATGGAGGAAACTTAAATACATATTTCTAAGCGAAAGAAGCTAGTCTGTAAAGGTACATCTGTATTATCCCAACTATATACCACTCTGGAATAGGTAAAACTATGGAAACAGTAAAAAGAACAGTGGTTATCAGGAGCTTAAGAAGAGGGAAGAAGGGTTGAATAGGTGACAGATGGAGGATTTTATTCAGGGAGTAAAACTTTTTTTTTTTTTTTTTTTTTTTTTTTTTTTTTTTTGAGACAGAGCCTTGCTCTGTCACCCAGGCTAGAGTGCAGTGACACGATCTCAGCTCACTGCAACCTCTGCCTCCAGGGTTCAAGTGATTCTCCTGCCTCAGCCTCCCGAGCAGCTGGGATTACAGGTGCCCACCACCATGCCCGGCTAATTTTTTTATTTTTAGTAGAGTCAGGATTTCACCATGTTGGCCAGGCTGGTCTCAAACTCCTGACCTCATGCTCCACCTGCCTCAGCCTCCCAAAGTGCTGGGATTACAGGCGTGAGCCACTGTGCCTGGCCACTATTCTTGATGGTACTAGAATGGTGGCTATATGACACTGCATTTGTGAAAGTCTGTAGAACTTCCCAGTACAAATAATGAAGTTTAGTGTTGCAAAGTTTAAAGAAGCATTTAGGAAGCTGGGGAATCCCAAGTTAGAATGCAGACTATGACAACATGTTGATGATACAAGAAATATCAAGATATAGATGGCTAACAAAATTGTATATAATTTAGCTATGTTACAAATGGATGAAACAACTTTACTGAAGGAGTAAGGGGAAAGGGTTTTGCCCTAAATAACTCTGGCAATGAGTGCAGTTTCTGAGACTAAAAGCAAAGGAAACTGGACATAAGCACTGTACTCTAGTTGATAACACATTTCCCACAGAGATACAGCTTAACAATTCTGAAATTGCTGTGCATGTATATGGGAAATAAACAACTAGGTAAATTAATGGCAGATGATGAAAGCTAGATTTCTGTTGGAGTAGGAGTTAACATATAAGCAAGGGAAGGAGGCTAGAATGATCCATGTGGTAATGAATTACAGTTGGAGATATCAGTTGGACTCACTTTTAGTTTAACTCACATAAACAAATATTTGCAGGTATATTTGTACAAACAGGTAAGTAGACACTGATACATTTCTCAGAACTCCTTTGAGAAATAGCTGATTCAAGACTGAGGGCAGGAAATTATACAAAATGAGTCTAGAGTATCTTATTGTGCCAAAATGTAAGTTCATTTTTTTTGTTTTTGTTTTAAAAAAGCCCATCCCACTATAGAAAAGGGATGCCAACAGGACACAGGAGAAACAAGAAACTGAAAAAACTTCCAATGACCAAAACTGGAACATTTGAATAACAAATTAAACAGCACTGGATTATAACTGAAAGTATAAAAATATTCCTCAGTCCATACTGATATAAATGAGTGAACAAACAAACACAGGAGAAGAGGCAAAACTCCTATGCAAATAACTCATTAGATAATCTCCCCTCAAGGAGCTGCAGCATAACTCCTCAATCCTGAAGTGTGGTTGCATATAGAGACTTCCAAAAAGTACATGGAAAGGAAGGGGGAAAGCGTCACTTTGCAATGGAGAAACCTGACGAACACTACCTCAGCCAGATGATTAAACAATCAACAGTACGGTTGGGCGCCGTGGTTCATGTCTGTAATCCCAGCACTTTGGGAGGCCAAGGTGGTTGGATCACAAGGTCAGGAGTTAAAGACCAGCCTGGCCAATATTGTGAAACCCCATCTCTACTAAAAATACAAAAATCAGCCAGGCATGGTCACAGGCACGTGTAGTCCCAGCTACCTGGGAGGCTGAGGCAGGAGAATTGTTTGAACCTGGGAGGTGGAAGTTGCAGTGAGCTGAGATTTTGCCACTGCATTCCAGCTTAGGTGACAGAGACTCCGTCTCTAAATAAATAAATAAATAAATAAAAGCGGTTAAGTCACGTGGATAGTATATATTCTTAATTTGAGGTAACGAAAATCACATTTTTACCTCTGTGATTTTCCTCCCAAAAAAAATCTATAAAATCCATCTATGAGAAAAAAAAAAAAAACAGAAAAATTCCAATTGAGAGACATTTGCAAAATACCTGAGCAGTACTTCTCAAAATTGTAAAGGTTATCAAAAACAAGAAGAGTCTGAGAAACTGACAGCCAAGTGGAACTTCAGGAGAAATGACAACTAAATATAATGTGGTATTCTGGATGGGATAAAAGAGGAAAGAGACATTGGGTAAAAACTAAGGAGATCTGAATAAAGTATGGACTTTGGTCAATAATAATGTATCAGCCTGGCATGGTGGCTCACACACCTGTAATCCCAGCACTTTGGGAGACCGAGGTGGGTGGATCATCTGAGGGAGTTAGGAGTTCGAGACCAGCCTGTCCAACATGGTGAAACCTCGTCTCCACTAAAAATACAAAAATTAGCCAGGCGTGGTGGTGGGCACCTGTAATCCCAGCTACTCAGGAGGCTGAGGCAGGAGAATCGCCTGAACCCAGGAGACGGAGATTGCAGTGAGCAGAGATCACGCCACTGCACTCCAGCCTGGGTGACAGAGTGGGACTCCATCTCAAAATAATAATAATAATAATGTATCAACATTGGTTCATCATTTGTAACAAATGTACCATATTCATATAAAATGTTAATAATGGGGTAAATGAGTGCAGGTTATGTGACAACTCTAAGAAATAGATTTGTATTTTATAAATCTAAAATTATAAAACTAAACTTTTTTAAAAAATCACCAATATGCAAGGAAACAAAATATGACCAACAGGAAGAAAAAAAATCAAGAGAAACTCAAATGACATCTATGATAGAATTAGTAAACAAATGTTATCCTGTAAGTATTGTCTTCAAGATAAAAACACGAGCATAAGAAAATATTTTTAAAATACTTAGAACTGTTAGAAATAAAAAAATACAATACAAAATTGAAAAATAGAATTAACAGGTTATACTTGGCAGAAAACTGTATCAATAAATGAAAAGAAATAGCTATTTTAAAAATTGACAAAACAAAGGAGACAGAAAAAATGATTGAGAATTAAGAGCACCAGTGACCTAAAGGACAGTATCAAGCAGTCCAACACATGTGTAATTGTAATCCAAGGGAGAGAAGAGAAACAAGAAACAAAATGATTTGAAATAATGGTCAATTTCCTAAATTTGATGAAAAGCATAAACCCACAAATCCAAGAACCTCAACAACCCCAAGCAGAATAAACGTAAGAAAACTACGCCAAGCAACATTCTAATCTAATTGCTAAGGTTCAGTGGAAAATCGTAGAAGCAGCCATGGTGGGTGCAAGGGGATCTACAGAAAAAGACAGCAGACCTCTCTTCAGAAGCACGTAAGCTAATAGCAGAGTAGATATGCCTTTAAAGTATTCAGATTGTTTTTTGCTGTTGAGATGTGT
Organism: Macaca thibetana thibetana; assembly: GCF_024542745.1. NCBI lineage: Eukaryota > Metazoa > Chordata > Mammalia > Primates > Cercopithecidae > Macaca > Macaca thibetana. Next base: position 122,018,927 of record NC_065586.1, on the reverse strand, counting down.
GAGCTCTGTGTATATTCTGGATATTAATCCCATCAGATGAATAGCTTGCAAATGTATTCTTCCATTCTGTAGGTTGCCTTTTCACTCCGTTGTTTCCTTTGCTGTGCAGAAGCTTCTTCATTTGATGTAATCTCATTTGTTTATTTTTGCTTTTGTTGCCTGTACTTTAAGAGACAAGCTTTTGCTCTGTCACCCAGGCTAGAGTGCAGTAGTTTGACAGTAGCTCACTGCAGCCCTGGATTGCTGGATTCAAGTTAACCACCTGCCTGAGCTTCCTGAGTAGCTAGGACTACAGGTACATACATCACATCTGGCTAACTTTTAATTTTTTGAAGAGACAGGGTCTCACTATGTTGCCTAGGCTGCTCTTAAACTCCTGGGCTCAAGTGATTGTTGACTGCTTTTGAGGTCTTACTCATAAAATATTTTCCCAGACCAATGTCCTGAAGGGTTTCCCCTATGTTTTCTTGTAGTAGTTTTATGGTTTCAGATCTTACATTTAGGTCTTTGATCCATTTTATTTTCATATAGGGTGAGAGGTGAGGGTCTATTTTCACTCTTCTGCATATGGATATCTAGTTTTCCCAGCATCATTTATTGAAGAGATTATCCTTTCCCCAATGAGTATTCTTGTTGCCTTTGTCAAAAATTAGTTGGTAGCCAGGCGTGGTGGTTCATGCCTATAATCCCAGCACTTTGGGAGGCTAAGGCAGGAGAACCATTTGAGTCCAGGGTTTCAAGACTAGCCTATGCAATACAGTGAGACTGTGTCTCCACAGAAAATTTTTAAAAGTTAGCTGGGTACAGTTGCACATACCTGTAGTCCCTGCTACTCAGGAGGCTGAAGTAGGATGATTTCTTAAGCCCAGGAGGTCAAGGCTACTGTAAGCTATGATCATGACATTGCACTCTAGCCTGGAGATGGAGTGAGACACTGTCTCAAAAAATAAAAAAATTTTAAAAAGCAGTTGGCTGTAAATCAATAGGTTACTTTCTGGGTTCGCGATTCTGTTCCATTAGTGTGTCTGTTTTTATAACAGTACCATGCTGTTCTGGTTACTATAGCTTCGTAGTATATTTTGCAGTCTGACAGTGTATACCCCCAGGTTTCTTTTTGCTCAGGACTGTTTTGGCTATTGGGGGCCTTTTGTGGTTCAATATAAATTTTAAGATTTTATTTCTATGAAGAATGTCATTGGTATTTTGATAAAGATTACATTGAGGCCAGGGCATGGTGGCTCACGCCTGTAATGCCAGCACTTTGGGAGGCCGAGGTGGGCAGGTCATGAGGTCAGGAGATCGAGACCATCCTGGCCTAACACAGTGAAACCCCGTCTCTTAAAAATACAAAAAAAATTAGCTGGGTGTGGTGGTAGGCACCTGTAGTTCCAGCTACTCAGGAGGCTGAAGCAGGAGAATGGCATGAACCCAGGAGGCAGAGCTTGCAGTGAGCTGAGATCGCGCCACAGCACTCCAGCCTGGGTGACAGAGCAAGACTCCTGCACGGGGCGCGGGGGGAAGGATTGCATTGAATCTGTAGATTGCTTTGGATAGTATGGTCCTTTCAACAATATTGGTAGTGCCCACACTCAGGGCCTGGCAGGGCTGACCTGCCTACCTTGGCTCAACAGCCCTTGGAGCACACTGCTGCTACCATGTCTTCCAGGGCCAGCGAGAGTGCTCTGCAGCACCTGGTGGAGCAGCTCAAGCTGCAGGTCGGAGTGGGAGAGGATCACGGTCTCTCAGGCAGCTGCAGAGCTGCAACAGTACTGCATGCAGAATGCCTGAAAGGATGCCGTGCTGGTCAGTGTTCCAGCAGGAAGTAACCCCCTCCCGGAGTCGAGATCCTGTGCTTTACCCTGAAGACTCTAGGAAAGAAGTCTGCAGAGGAAAGCCTTCAAGCACAAAGTGATAAATCACTGCCTCCAAGCCTCAAGAGAGGCTTTTCACTGGTCAAGTGACAGTTATTTCAGACTTCCTATGGCCTGGTACTATAACCAAAATTCTACAGAAACTGGTGAGTTTCTGCTCAATTAAGGAAACTGGGAGAAGGAATCTAGCTCTAAAGAGTAAGTCTGGGTTTTTGTTTGTCTTACATATAAAGCACTTCACCAAAAAAACAAACAAACCTTACCACCAGATATGCCAAAATGTACCTCTTTCATAAGTGAATTACTGATGTTTCTATACCTGGAATATCATGTATGTTTTATTTACTGGATGTTCACATTTAGGAAGGAAAAAATTTTATTTAAAAAATTGAATATTTGTTACTTGGTATAAAAATATTTGTCAGGAACAACAAATACTACAAAATTTGTTCTGCTCATGAATTTACAATTTCTAAACTAAGGTAAGAAAGTACAGGCCGGGCGCGGTGGCTCAAGCCTGTAATCCCAGCACTCTGGGAGGCCGAGGCGGGCAGATCACGAGGTCAGGAGATCGAGACCATCCTGGCTAACACGGTGAAACCCCGTCTCTACTAAAAAAAATACAAAAAACTAGCCGGGCGAGGTGGTGGGCGCCTGTAGTCCCAGCTATTCGGGAGGCTGAGGCAGGAGAATGGCGTAAACCCGGGAGGCGGAGCTTGCAGTGAGCTGAGATCCGGCCACTGCACTCCAGCCTGGGCGACAGAGCGAGACTCCGTCTCAAAAAAAAGAAAAAAAAAAAAAAAAGAAAGAAAGTACAAACTGCTGGGGAAAACAGTAGTCTTTACTAATTGACTGATGCCTTGATTTTTCCAAATGAGAAAGTTGTTTCATTTTTAAACACTTAACATGGGAGCTGTTCCTTAGCAAACTTGTCTGGAAAGATTAATGTTATGTGAGGCATTTGGTTGCCCCATCGTATATATAGATGAAGCAGATTCGGTTTTTGTAGTTGTGGTTGTACCTAAATACATTACTTCTTATCTTTTTTTTTTTTTTTTTTTTTTTTTTTTTGAGATGGAGTCTCGCTCTGTCACCCAGGCTGGAGTGCAGTGGCATCATCTCAGTTCATTGTAACCTCAGCCTCTCTGGTTCAAACAATTCCCCTGCCTCAGCCTCCCAAGTAACTGTCATATGTGATTACAGGTGCATGCCACAACGCCCAGCTCATTTGTGTGTGTGTGTGTGTGTGGATTTTTAGTAGAGGTAGGGTTTTACTATGTTGGCCCAGCCTGGTCTTGAACTCCTGACCTCAAGCAATCCACACACCTTGGCCTCCCAAAGTGCTGGGGTTACAGGCATGAGCCACCATACTCGGCCTATTTCATATCTTAAGAAATGTTTAAATATGACTCGAAGAACACTGTAAAAACAGTTAAAAACAAAGTAATGTAAAATACTACAACCTAAAATAATTCTTAATGTCACAAGTGTTTTATTTATTTTGATGCTATGCCTTTGATTTGATTTGGGACACTTTTAGAAGGCAACTTTGTGTTTGCAATAATCTTTGAAGAGTTTGGAAATAAAATTTCTGCTAAATTCAAAAAAAAATTAATTCTTCTGATCCATGAGCATGGGATGTCTTTCCATTTGTTTGTATTCTCAAACTATCCAGTTTAAATATAGGCCAATAATCTACAGACACTTGTCAAAAGACGACAAACAAATGGCCAAGAAATACATTTTTTAAATGCTCAACATTACTAATTATAAGGGAAATGGAACTCAAAATCACAGTGAGGTATCATCTCACTGTAGGATAGCTATTATCAAAAGACTAACAAATGCTAGTGAGGATGTAGAGGAAAGGGAACTCTTAAATACTCTTGGTGGGAATGTAAAGTAGTACAGCCACTATGGAAAACAGTATGGATGTTCCTCAAAAAACTATAAACAGGCTGGGCATGGTGGCTCATGCCTGTAATCCCAGCACCTTGGGAGGCCAAGGCTGGCTGATCACTTGAGGCCAGGAGTTCGAGACCCAGCCTGGCCAACATGGTGGAACCCCCTAAGACATGCCTGCTTCCTCTTTCACCATAATTGTAAGTTTCCTGAGGCCTCTTCAGCCATGCAGAACTGTGAGTCAATTAAGCGTCTTTTTAAATTACCCAGTCTTGGGCAGTTTTTTATAGCAATGTGAAAACAGACTAATACAGAAGCTAAAAAAAAAAAAAAAAAAAATTGTTGATCACACAGAAGTAAAAAGGAGAACAGAGGATACTAGAGGCTGGGAAGGGTAAAGGAAGCAGAGAGATAGGAAGAGGTTCATTAAAGGATATAAAATTACAGCTAGATAGGAGGAATTAGTTCTAGAGTTCTACAGTACTGTAGAATGATTATAGTTAACAGTAATACATAGTTTCAAATAGCTACAAAGAAGATATTTAATGTTCACCCTCCCAAACTAAAGAATGTTCAAGATGATACGCTAATTACCCTGATCTGATCACTATACATTTTATGCACCAAAACATCACTCTATACCCCATAAACATGCACCAAAAAGTCAATTACAAATTTAAAAGAAACCAATTTTTAAAAAAATTTTTTAAGCACTCAAAAGGAAAGTGTGTCAAAGGAGAACTCTTTACCTAGTGACATTATCTTTAAAAAATAAAGGCAAGGCCGGGAATGGTGGCTCATGCCTATAATCCCAGCACTTTGGGAGGCTGAGGTGGGCGGATCACCTGAGGTCATGAGTTCAAGACCAGCCTGGACAACATGGTGAAATCCCATCTCTACTAAAAGTACAAAAATTAGCCGGGTGTGGTGGCGGGTGCCTGTAGTCCCAAGCTTCTTGGGAAGCTGAGGCAGGAGAATTGCTTGAATCTGGGAGGCGGAGGTTGCAATGAGTGGAGATCACGCCAGTGCACTCCAGCCTGGGCAACAGAGTGAGACTCCGTCACAAAAAAATAAATAAAAATAAAAGCAAAATAAAAGGTTAACATAAACCAAGCTGAGAGAGCTCATCGCTAATACACCTGAACCATACAAAATGTTAAAGGAAGTTCCTCAGGCAGAAGACAAGCCATACAAGATACAAATCTGGATCTACACAAAGTAACAAAGAACCCTAATAAAGGCAAGTATGTGGGTAAATATAAAATATGTTGTCTGCCTAAAACAAAAATAACAACAATGTTTTGTGAGGTTAATAGGGTATGCAAAAGCAACATAGAGGATAACAACAGCACCAAGTCTGGGGCCTGGAAGAATACTGTCATAAGGTTCTTGTGCATAAGGTCAAGCAGCAGGGTATTGCTTGAAGGAGACTGTGATAAGTTAAAGACATCAACAGTAAGCCAGGCGCGGTGGCTCACGCCTGTAATCCCAGCACTTTGGGAGGCCAAGGCAGGCAGATCACAAGGTCAGGAGATCGTGACCATTCTGGCTAACACAGTGAAACCCCATCTCTACTAAAAATACAAAAAATTAGCTGGGCATGGTGGCATGCACCTGTAGTCCTAGCTACTCAGGAGGCTGAGGCAGGAGAATCACTTGAACTCGGGAGGGTGAGGTTGCAGTGAGCCGAGATCACGCCACTGCACTCCTGCCTGGACGACAGAGCAAGACTGTCACTGTACGTTAGAAGCCTATACGACTCTGGACTCACCCTTATTACACAAATCTATAATGAGCTTATGTTTTTCCTTGTTATTAAAACCATCTTCCTTCTGGTTTGTCAGATATTCTGCTAAATGGCCTGAGCAAGTCCCTTCATCGTCACCATAATTGCTAAATAAACACACTCACAGGTTACCACACAATTATCTAACTCTTATGACCACTAAACTATAATTTTAAATTTATTTTAAACTGCCTAACTTTAAAATTAGTTTCTACTATTAAAAGCATATACAATAAATATATTACATTTCATGTACCTGTGCTATATTTTCTGTAAAACCAAAGAATCTTTGGTGAAAAGTTAAAAATTCCAACTTGATCTGAAGTGGGAAAGCAATAAAGATAAAAATTATTCATGGTCATACATAATAAATCTGCCCGCTCCTTCCCATTTTCTATATCAATATAACTTGCATTATATTTGGAGGCTTAATATTAGAGCTTGGAGGCAAAGGATATCTCCAATAAATCATATTTTCTGTACAATCTAAGACAGCCTTTGATTTTTTGCTTTTCCAAAGTGAAGTGCTCAATAAACATCACTTTGAATCTCCTTTCAAATATATTCAATCCTCATTCTGGCTGTTTCCTCCCTTTACCACCCCCCACCCAAAAAAAAAGTATCATCGAAGTACTGGTTTAAGCTTCAAGAGTAGATAGGGTGTAAATCACTTGCATTCTTGCTAGGTAGAATGCCTTTTAGCCAAACTGTGATATAGCAAAATTCTTTACCTCGATCCCCATCTTCCTCCTGATTCTAACTTTAAAATGGGAGTAAGTGGGAATGTGGGCTTAAATGCCCCCCACCTCCCATCACATCCAGGATATATTAGTCATAGTTCCTTTGACTAGAAGTGTTTCAAAACGTTAAGTTCTTTTCATTTTCCTTGAACACGATATATTCTCCCCAACCCCGCTTCCTTCCACTGCCTTAGAACATAGATTCTTTTGTACTTGGAAGGAACTTGATTTGTTTTGGAGCCAATCACTTGAGATGAAGCACATAACTGACATCTTATTAAAACTTCATTTAAAAATAAGATGGGGCCAGGCACAGTGGCTAACACCTATAATGCCAGCACTTTGGGAGGGCAAGGCATGAGAATTGCTTGAGCCTTGGAGTTTGAGACCAGACCGAGAAACGTGGTGAAAATCCGCTTCTACAAAAATTAGCTGGGTGTGTGGTGGTGCACACCTGTAGTCCCAGCTTCTTGGGAGGTTGAGGTGGGAGGATCTCGAGCCTTGGAGGTCGAGGCTGCAGGGAGTCATGATCGCACCACTGCACTCCAGCCCGGGTGACACAGCAAGACACTGTCTGAAAAGATCACAATAATAAGATGCATCAAAGTTGATGTTGCAACTATGCAGCCATAAAAAGGAATGAGATCATATCCTTTTGCAGGGACACAGATGGAGCTGGAAGCCATTATCCTCAGCAAACTAATGCAGGAACAGAAAACCAAACACCACATGTTCTCATTTATAAGTGGGAGCTGAATGATGAGAACACATGGTCACATGTGGGGGACCCACACACTGGGGTCTGCTGGGGAGGTGGGTAGGAAGGGAGAGCATCAGGAAGAATAGCTAACGGATGCTAGGCTTAATTCTAGGTGATGGGTTAATCTGTATGGCAAACCACTATGACACCTACGTAGCATACCTACATCCTTCACATGTACCCCTGAACTTAAAAGTTGAAGACTAAAAAAAAAACTTTGAGCATTACCAGTGTTTCACAGAAATTCTTGGTGGAGCAAAGCAATCAACATAAAAAGGTGAAGTGATTTCTGCTAATGTTATGATTGTAGGCAGTTTTTCTTTTAAAACTGCCTTTTAGTTAAGTAAATGCTCCTTTAATTCATTTTCCTTTTTTTTTTTTTTTTTTTTTTTTTTGAGACAGAGTCTCACTCTGTTGCCCAGGCTGGATCGCAGTGCCACAATCTTGGCTCACTGCAATCTCTGCCTCCTGGGCTCAAGGGATTCTCCCACTTCAGCCTCCCAAGTAGCTGAGACTACAGGCGTGCACCACTGGGTCTAGCTAATTTTTATATTTTTAGTAGAGGCAGGGTTTCTCCATGTTGGCCAGGCTGGTCTTGAACTCCTGACCTCAAGTGATCTGCCCACCTCGGCCTCCCAAAGTGCTGGGATTACAAGTGTGAGCCACTGCGCCTGACCCCTCTATTTTGTTTTTAATTAAAAATCAATTTTGCCCAGTACAGGAAAAAATCCATTAACTATTGAAATTTTTCAGAGATTTCAAGCAGGTCTTCATATTTATTTCATTTAAAAATTACTGATCCTTTAAGAATAATGTTCTAATTTTCACTACAAGAACAAAACCATCATGAAAATGCTAATATTTAACTGAGCACGCTGATGATGGGTCAGATACCGTGCCAAGTGTTTGGGATCTACAACCTGTTAGACACAAAAGAAGTTCCCATTCAAAGGTTTAACATCCTTGCTCTTTGTTCCCTACTTCCAAGGCCAAACTAACTTCCTTATCCTTTATGCCTCCCTGTCTTGGTTTCAGTAAACAACTTTCCCGCTGGTCCTTATCTACAGAGCCCACATCTGCTACCCACTCTGTAAATGACCCCTCCCGTCGCAATGGCTCTTCCCACCGAAACTGCCCCTTCCGCCAGTGTAACCACATTCCTACACCATTCAAGTTAGCCAACTGGGTTCAGCTTAGACTGTACAGTCTGACTCCACAGTGGAGATAGGACACAGTAGCTGGGACAAACTGCCATTAGGGATAAAAACCCCTTGCCTCCTTTGTTTGGTGTGCTCTCATGGTGACCAAACTTGAGAGCAGCACCCTTCTGCAGAAGTAAATTTTGCCTTGCTGAGAAATCCTTTGTTTAAGTGCTCATTTTCTTTGTGACTGTGAGCTTTACTTCCTACAGATCTCATCCAAGACTCACAGCAGCCCACGGGGAAGGCAGAGAATCATGGCCCATGTTACGGACACAGACGCAAAGACCTCCCAGAAGCAGCAGGGTGCCCAGCTAGGAGGGGCAGGTCCAGGACATGAACCCAAGTCTGTCTGACTTCAGAGTCTGAACCACAAAGCTATGCTGAATTTGGAGTTGTAGCTCTCCAAGAAATGAAAAAAAATACAACTTAGCAACCAAGAGGCATTCTGGCCCTCTGGCATTCTGGGACCTGGAGCTCAGAGGAAACCTCAGGGCTTTCATAAGCTGCTCACTTTGCAGGGCCCAGAATCCAGGTTGTTACCATAAAAATGTGGGGTTTTTCCCCTGCATAGGAACTCATTCTCCAAAGAAGTTCACCTATAGGATCCTAGTGCCTAAGACATAAAAACAGAGCTGATCTGGTGAGAAGGTGAGGTCTGAAGCATCACCCACACCACCTCCCTGGATCAGTCACCGTAAGGTGACTCCATTCTACTTAGGAGGGTTAGAGAGCAAAGTCTGAAAATCCCTAGACAGTCATTCAGACTAAACTAGTACCATGCGTCTGGGGGGGCCTCTTGAAGATTCCAACTTCAGCCACAGAGCCCGATGCAAACCACCAAGCTGCACAAACAGAGGGGCCTTCACAAGCCGTCTCCCAAGACAAGTGAGCCTTGGCAGGGGGACCAAGTGGTTCTCGAAGCAGGGTTCCTGGCTTATCACTGGGAACTTGCTAGAAATGGAAATTATCAGTTCTGACACCAGTCCTACTGACCCAAACTCGGAGGCTGGGGCCAAGCATTTCTCATGTTAACAGACTTTCAGGTCATTCCAATGCGCACTCAAGTCTAAAAAACCACTACAAAGAAATAGAGGCTGACCAGTGCCCTGAAGTCAGCAGCTGTGAGGAAGAGAACACAGCATTTTCTACACCGAGCTTTCTCTCTGTGGAGATAAAGCTGCCCATTAACTCCCCGAGAGCTGCCACCCCAGCCTTTAATGAGTCCACCGTATCAGGCATGTAAGAAGTGTGTGAGAGTGTGTGTGTGTGTGTGTGTGTGTGTGTGTGTGTTTCCTGCTGGGCACCATAGCAGCAAAGGTCTTAAGGGAGATAGAGGGAGATAAACAACTCACAGAAAAACAAGGTACCAATCTGCAGGAGAGATGCAAGCAGAGGTATACAAACCAGGAGGGTGGTCCACTCTGTCTCAGACATCGAGGAACATTTTCATCAAGATGACACCTGAGCTGCTGGAAAATGCAAATAGGAATTTTCCAGGGACAGAGGAGTGCTTTGGTGTCCAGATCCCCCCAATCCCAGCACCTGATACACACACGGATGATCCTGGTTTGGGCCAGAGCTCAGGAAAGAACATCTTCTCTGAACTTTTTTTAAAACAGCTTTATTGAGATGAAATCCACACACTATAAATTCACTGACTTAAATCATACAGTTCAGTGGTTTTCAGGGCAAGAAACTGGCAGGATTGGCATCTAAACCCTGACCTGACATTCTGGGCAAACACCCAAACAGCCAAGTTTTACAGTTTGAAGCAGAGAATTTGGTTCTTGCTGATACCTAGTTAAAATAAGTTTTCACCTGTCAAGAAAGATACTCAAAAAATAATGTACATAATTATAAACACACCATGCTTTTTTCTTTTTTAAAGCAAATCACATGAAATAAAATTCCTGGGTTTGTAGGACACAAACACCAAATATTCCTACAAAGAGTAAGTATAATTGGGGATGAGGCTGCCTGATTTATGCGCACCTGAACTTGTCTGACACATCTTGTCACCACAAAGTCTGACAGTTCCAGATAAAGCAGCATGCAAAATTGCCACCAATATAGCAAAATGGCCTGAAGAAGCAAATGTTCCAATGAAAAACTCCCACATGCATCCCATCAATAATTCAATATTTATAGTATGAGAATAATCTGGTTACACAATTATAGGGCTCAACTGAACACAGTGGATTTTTAAATGCATTTGAATTATTTTGTGGATGTCTCAATTTCAGATGAATTATTTTTTTCTACAATTATTGATCATTCCAAAATTTAAACTCAATGGAAAGTATCTTAGTGGAAGCCAAAAAAGGAAATTGAAAGAATGAAGATAGGCAGGAGCCTCGAAATGTCAAGAACTCTCCTATAAAACAATGGAGACTAAAAACTCTAATGGTTGAAATGGTACGCAGAACTGTTTCATTAAGAATCATAATCGCCAAGAAAATGTTGGTAATAACAGAAGAGAAATAAGACTGAGAATCAGAATACTCCCAGCAGAAAACAAAACCTTCCAAACAGAAAACAATTTCTACAGTCAGCACAGCCTCGTTTTAATGAACGTGTTGACTTCCATAAGTACCTTGAACTTTCATCCCTGCATGTCACAATGAGCAATTCACAGCAACACTGTGAGGTTGCAAATTTTTCTGCCTCCAAAATCATGATTCCTATTTACAGAGAATCAAGCAGAACATAAAGGATTTGTTTAAATGTTTCCTAAACAGGTATTATAAAAATATGAGCAAATAGTTATAAGATCTTGGGCAGTCTATTCTAAAAAATATATAATTGGTTATTAAATTTTTTAACAAGACACACGTGACTTACACCAGGCAAACCGTCAGACTAGATTAAATGTACTGAGCTCTTAATCAGAAGACACACACAACACAGTAAGTCTACATTTCCTTGGATTACACATAAATGAATTATAATGCATTTTACCATCGTCCTGCAGGACAAAGAAGGAACATACAGTATGATGCTGAAGTATTAAGAAGAATAGTGGAAGGTGTTGAATTGTTAAGTGAAAAAGGTTTATTCATCAGAGATCACAATGAAAAGGTTGTGCTCTTCAAGTAACAGAAACTTCTAGGAATCATCCAATTAATTTCTAGATTTGATCAATTTTTATGTAAGTGTCTGGAAAACTGTAAAGGTAGAAGGACAAATATGACATTTATTTATCCAAAATAGCTCATGGAGAATCAAAAAAGGGAAAATATGTACAAAATAAGGGAAAATAAAGTGGGAACTCAAATAAGTAAATAAACCAAACACCAAATAATATTGCTACAAATTCTCCAGTAGCAAATTGTTTTGTGTATGCCATTATCATGTGCTACTCTATAAAAATAGAAAAATCATTTTTTATACAGCAAAGCAACTTTTAACTGTCAAAATTCATCTGAAATTAAAGTATACACAAGAATAATTCAAACGCAGTTTTGTCTTTTCAACAGAATGAAATAAGTTCTGAGCAACTTTATGTTGCATTTGCAATCAGTCATGTAAAAATGTGACTTTCAGAAGACATGAAGGTTCCAGAACTCTTTAAAAACATTAGTAAGTACTTAAAAGACATTCTGGACAACAGTTCAGTTTATCACTTAGTTATCCCTAGGAAGGCTTCCTTCCCAGTCCCTGAAGTTGCTGACTACTTCAGATTTTGCAAGTTACACATTCTTCTTGAATTTATCCTTTACATGTAGTATTTTCATCACCCATGCCAACTTAGTATTCAGGAGTCAAAGGATAGTGAGATGGTTTGCCCATTAAAAAGCACTGAGATCTTGTAGCACAAAGTACACAACATCTTAAAGACTCTAAAATATATTTTCTGACTCAGAAGGAAAACCTGAGCATGGATAGAAAGAATTCATTCAAAATTTAATAAAGTTTGCACAAACGGTCACATATTGTATAATTCTATGTATATGAAATGTCCAGAAGAGGTAAATCAGACAAAGTAGATTAGTGGTTGCAAAGTGCTGGAAGAAGAGGAAAAGGGAGAATGGCTTCTACTGGTTATGAGATTTATCCTGGAGGTGATGAAAATGTTGTGAAGATACATAATGGTGATTATTGTACAACTTTGTGAACATAATAAAAAGCCACCGAATCACACATATTTTTAAAGGGTGAGTTTTGTGGTATGTTAATTATATGTCAATATTTTAAAAATTAACAAAGTTCGAATATGCCATTTTAACTGTAATTTAGAAAAACAATTTTAGGCTAGTTTAGAAAAAAATGGAAACTGTCTGATTCCTGATTTAGACATACGAAGGGTTTAATAGAAAATACAGAAAATTACTGGACTATGAAACAAGGGCGATTAAAGATGAACAATGAAATTAATAGAAATTATTCTGACATCAAGCAGCAAATTATAGTCTGGGCACAGTGGCTCATGCCTGTAATCCCATCACTTTGGGAGGCTGCGGTGAGATCACGAGGTCAGGAGTTCGAGACCAGCCTGGCCAACATGGTGAAACCCTGTCTCTATTAAAAATACAAAAATTAGCCTGGTGTGGTGGTGCACGCATGTAATCCCAGCTACTCAGGAGGCTGAGGCAGGTGAATTGTTGGAACCCAGGAGGCAGAGGTTGCAGTGAGCTGAGATCATGCCATTGCACTCTAGCCTGGGTGACAGAACACCACCTCAGAAAAAAAAAAAAAAGCAAATTATAAAAAAAATTTGGATCTAATGAAAAGCAGTAATTAAATGAAAGACACAAACTTCAAATAGAAGGAGCAAATAAGCTCTTAGATTATTCGATAATTCAGTTAATGAAAGGAAGTGAAAAATGTAACAAGTGTATCAGTCGATTAATAGTTTTTCTGAATTTAAGTTGGTAATGTTTTATATTTGTCAGCTTTTAAGTATTTGTAATTTTCTTGTTTTTAATGTTAGCTTTTCTACCTAATTTTGTTTTCTTAATTTTGTCTTCTTTTCCTTAAAAAATGTCCCCCTCCTCAAATTGTTTAAGATTTGGTGAGAATTCTCAGCTTGTCCAGATTGGGGAAAAAAATCTAAAATTTTAATAAAATGTTAAGCCTATGAAGTCAGGGAGAATTGACATCTTTATAAGAATAAATTTTTGTTTAATTTCTGGGATATACGTGCAGGACATGCAGGTTTGTTACCTAGGTAAACATGTGCCGTGTGGTTTGCTGTACCTACCAACCCATCGAGAATAAATTTTTCTAGGAACAAATTGTGACTTTTTGTTCAAGTTTCTTCTGTGGCTCTCAGCAGACTCTCGATGGCTTCACAATGCTCTTGTAACACTGGCCATGAAATTTACTCCTAGCATTTTATCTAGGAAGTTCCCTTCCTATATTAACTCTGATTACTCTTTATATACAGAGGCTATTTCTTATTTTCCTTCATCATTATCATGACATTTCACATCAGAAGGGTGTGTGAACTCCATACCTAATAAAATGTAAAAGGCACATGCTGGGAACCAGCCCCCATCTGAAGGCCAGAACACTACTAATACCAGTGGCTCCACTTGTGTGCTGGCCCCATCCTATTACCCTGAATAACCCCCAAAGATACCACCACCAGTTTTGCGTACATTATCCCTATGATTTATAAAAGTGACATTGTACATATGAATCCTTCTGCATTGTTTGGTTTTGCTGCTACAATGCTAATGCCATTATAACAATGGTATAAAATGGTATGATTTTCTGAGACTTGTTTTATTAAATGTCATGTTACTGGGATATATCAAGTGGTGAGTAGCTGTGGTTCACACTTTTCCATTGTTGTGTTATATTTCATCATGTGAATATACCATAATGTATAGTTCCTCAAGTCAGGTTCCTCACAATGGGCATGTGGTCATTTCTAGGTTTTTGCTACTGTAAACAGTGCAGCTATAAACATTCTTGGTTTCTTGGTATCCACACACAAGTTTCTTTGGGGCCTAGACCTAGCAGTGAAATCTATTGGTCAATAGCTACATAAATATTCAAACTTATGTGACAATGCCAAATTGTTTCTCAAAGTGATTATACTAATTTCCACTTTCCCCAGAAGTATGAGTTTCCACTGACCCATAATCCATTATTAGACTTAATTATTGCCAGTCCTGTAGATGCAAAATCGTATCTTACGATGGTCTTCATTTTTATTTCCGTTTTCCAGACAGCTTTAATGCCTTCCCATGATTGTATTTGCCAAATTGCTTCCTCTGCAAAATGTCCATTGTCCATACATTGCTTATTTTTCCATTGGATTTATTGTAATTGACTTGTAGAATTTATGTAGTCTGAAATCTAATCCTGTCAGTTATGTTGCAAATATGGAATTTCTGCAGGATTGTGTCTTATTATTTCACTTTCTTTACCATTTACCTTTGTGAAAATGTTATTTCCCATCCCAAGTTTAGAAATGTGTTAGGGAAAAGAGAGATCAGATTGTTATTGTGTCTATGTAGAAAAGGAAGACATAAGAAACTCCATTTTGATCTGTACCCTGAACCATTGTTTTGCCTTGAGATGCTGTTAATCTGTAACTTTAGCCCCAATCTTGTGCTCACAGAAACATGTGTGGTATGGAATCAAGGTTTAAGGGATCTAGAGCTGCGCAGGATGTGCCTTGTTAACAATATGTTTACAGGCAGTGTGCTTGGTAAAAGTCATCATCATTCTCCATTCTTGATTAACCAGGGGCACAGTGCACTGCAGAAAGTCACAGGGACCTCTGCCCAAGAAAACCTGGGTACTGTCCAAGGTTTCTCCCCACTGAGACAGCTTGAGATATGGCCTCTTGGGAAGGGAAAGACCTGACTATCCCCCAGCCCAACACCTGTAAAGGGTCTGTGCTGAGGAGGGTTAGTAAAAGAGGAAGGCCTCTGTCTCCTGCATGCCCCTGGGAATAGAATGTCTCAGTATAAAACCCAATCGTACATTTGTTCTATTCTGAGATAGGAGAAAACCGTCGTGTGGCTGGAGGCAAGATATGCTGGCGGCAATGCTGCTCTGTTACTCTTTACTACGCTGAGATGTTTGGGTGAATAAAAGCACAAATCTGCCCTAAGTGCACATTCAGGCATAGTACCCTCCCCTTGAACTTATTTGTGACACAGAGTTCCTTTGCTCACATGTTTTCTTGCTGACCTCCCTACTATCACCCTGTTCTCCTGCCACATTCCCCTTGCTGAGATGGTGAAAATAGTAATCAATAAATACTGAGGAAACTCAGAGACCAGCGCTGGTGCAGGTCCTCCGTATGCTGAACACCGGTCTCCTGGGCCCACTGTTCTTTCTCTATACTTTGTCTCTCTCTTATTTTCTCAGTCTCTTGTGCCACCTCATGAGAAAGACCCACAGGTGTGGAGGGGCAGGTCACCCCTTCACCTGGCGCCCAACGTGGGCCATAATGACGATTAGGAGAGATGTGTGTATACAGTCGTCACTGTACAATGCAGGTAAAGGAAAATTAAACCACAAAAAATAGAAACAAGAAAAGACACATTAAAATCATTAAAAGACTTTCAAAAATTGCTAGGAAATATTAATTGGATTTGACCAACTCTAGGCATCCCTACTTATGCCATATCAAATTTCTCTATTTTGAGAGAGGATCCATAATGACAGGCCATGACGACAATGGTGGTTTTGTCAAAAAGAAAAGGGGGATATGTAGGAAAAAGATCGGACTGTTACTGTGTCTGTGTAGAAAAGGAAGACATAAACTCCATTTTGATCTGTACCCCGAACAATTGTTTTGCCTTGAGATGCTGTTAATCTGTAACTTTAGCCCCAACCTTGTGCTCAAAGAAACATGTGTGGTATAGAATCAAGGTTTAAGGGATCTAGGGCTGTGCAGGATGTGCCTTGTTAACAATATGTTTACAGGCAGTATGCTTGGTAAAAGTCATTGCCATTCTCCATTATAGATTAACCAGGGGCACAATGCACTGCAGAAAGCCACAGGGACCTCTGCCCAAGAAAACCTGGGTACTGTCCAAGGTTCCTCCCCACTGAGACAGCCTGAGATATGGCCTCTTGGGAAGGGAAAGACCTGACCATTCCCCAGCCCGACATCTGTAAAGGGTCTGTGCTGAAGAGGATTAGTAAAAGAGGAAGGCCTCTTGCGGATGAGATAAGAGGAAGGCTTCTGTCTCCTACATGCCCCTGGGAATAGAATATCTCGGTATAAAACCTGATCGTACATTCGTTCTGAGATAGGAGAAAACCGCCCTATGGGTGGAGGTAAGATATGCTGACAGAAATGCTGCTGTTACTTTTTACTACACTGAGATGTTTGGGTGAATAAAAGCACAAATCTGTCCTAAGTGCACATTCAGGCATAGTACCTTCCCTTGAATTTGTGACACAGAGTTCCTTTGCTCACATGTTTTCTTGCTGACCTTCTCCCCACTATCACCCTGTTCTCCTGCCACATTCCCCTTGCTGAGATAGCAAAAATAGTAACCAATACATACTGAGGAAATTCAGAGACCGGTGCCGGTACAGGTCCTCTGTACACTGAGCGCCGGTCTCCTGGGCCCACTGATCTTTCTCTATACTTTGTATCTTATTTCTTTTCTCAGTCTTTCGTCTCACCTGATGAGAAATACCCACAGGTGTGGAGGGGCAGGCCACCCCTTCACTGACACATCCTTCCAAAAAGTTTTAAATTTTGCCTTTCACATTTAAATGGATTAAGATTAAGAGGTGGAGGTTGCAGTGAGACGAGATCGTGACACTTCACCCCAGCCTGGGCAACAGAGAAGACTCTGTCTCAAATAAATAAATAAATAAATAATGACAGTAGAAATTATTTTCTTGACCCTGTCTTTAATGAGAATGCTTCTAGGTATTGCTCCCTTAAAGCATGATGCTAGCATTTAGAATATATATAATTTTATTATGTAAGGCAATCATCTGTATTTTCCTACTTTAAAAGTATTTTTAAACTAGAAAGGATTTAAATTTATCAATGCCTTTTCATCATTCTTTTGATTTATTAATACCATGAGTTATATTAACAGGTTTCCTATTACGGAACCACAGATGACAAAATGGTAAATTAGTATCCTTAAAGAGATATGGGGATTAGTCACTGCACAAAAATGTTTGAAATGCCCTGAAATCAATATTCTAACTTATTTCAAAAATTCTATACCTATAGAAAGATAAAATAGTGCAATGAATTAAAATGTTGCCACATTTGCTTTATTCTGATATACCATATATCACATTTTTCATTGAACCATTTAAGTTACAAATATCATGCTTCTCTAAGTACTTTAGTATGCATATCCTAAGACAGTCTCCTATATAACCGAATACCATTACACTGAAAAGCTTGACTTAATATTATCGAATATGTAGTCCATATTCAAATTTCTCCCAATTATCCTTTTTATTTTTAGCTAGGTTTTTTCTGCAATCCATCAGATTCAATGAAGAATCATAAACTGCATTTAGCTGGTGTGTGTCTCCTCTATTCTAGAACAGACACCCATCTTTCATTGTCTTTCACATTCACATTTAAGAGTCCAGGCCAGTTGTTTTCTGGAATGTGCTACAATTTGTCTGATTGTATGTGCATAATTATATTCAGATTAGACACTTTTAGCAAAAAGAATACATAGATGATACTGTATATTTTCCACTGCATGACATCAGGTGGCATGTGATGTTGGCATGTTTCATTATTAGTGATTCTAAGTTTGATGACTTGGTTACAGCGGAGTTTGCCAGATCTCTCCATTGCGAAGGTATTAACATTATCCTTTTTGATGCTCAAATGGTTCCAAATCTGGCTAGTGGGAGACCCTTCAAGCTGGTTCTGTATACTTTACCACTCCCTAGAGCTTTGGCAGGGGGTTGTTTTTTTGAGTCTCCCAGGATGGTGTGCAATGGTGCAATCTCGGCTCACTGCAACCTCTGCCTCCAAGGTTCAAGCGAGTCTCCTGCCTCAGCCTCCCAAGTAGCTGGGACTACAGGCACCTGCCACCATGTCCGGCTAATTTTTGTATTTTTAGTAGGGACAAGGTTTCACCATGTTGGCCAGGCTGCTCTTGAACTCCTGACCTCAAATGATCCACTCACCTCAGCCTCCCAAAGTGCTGGGATTACAGGTATAAACCACTGTGCCCAGCCACTCCTCAGAAATGTTTAAAGCACCTCTTTACTTTCCTGGTGCATTGGATATCCTAGGCTCACCTTGTAGTTTTCATGCCCCAATACCAGAATCATCCAATTTGCTAAGCCATTTCCCCTACTTCCTGTTAATGAGAAATATATTTAGCAACTGAGGTCTTGCACTAAGTGTGTTCGTTCCTACTGGGCAGTCATTGTTTCTAGACTTTTCAGTTGACAGGTTTTTTGTGTTTTTTTTTTTTTTTTTTTTTTTTTTTTGAGATGGAGTCTCACTCTGTCTCCCAGGCTGGAGTGCAGTGGCCCGATCTCAGCTCACTACAACCTCCGCCTCCCGGGTTCAAGCGATTCTCCTGCCTCAGCCTCCCGAGTAGCTGTGACTACAGGCGTCCGCCACCACTCTCGGCTAATTTTTTTGTATTTTTAGTAGAGTCGAGGTTTCACCATATTGGCCAGGCTGGTCCCGAACTCCTGACCTTGCGATTCGCCCACCTCAGCCTCCCAAAGTGCTGGGATTACAGGCGTGAGCCACCAGGCCGGTCGACAGTACTTTTTTTTAAATCCTGAATTCACAGTACTTATTCCAGTTCAAATCCAACATGACTATATTATTTTAATCCTTCCATATTTACATATTCTTTCTTCCACAGTGAGAATTCTGTTTTCAAAAGCATCAATATAGCTTCTCAATTGTTCAATCCCAGAATACGCACAAAATAGTATGAAAACTACCAAGAGACTGAGGAATGCTCAGTAGGCCTTTACGGTCTGTGTCTTTAGAATATATATACCCATAAATGTATGGAGTCTGAAAAATGTGTTTACAAGTTCGATGAATAGCTGAGTGCTTTGCTAATAAACTAGGTCTACTTACTTTTGTTTGTATTATATTTCAGTTTTTTCCACCTTTGTAAACTAAGTTTTGAATCTGTAAAACATTAACATAGTTTACCAGCTAGCTACCTGTTAAACTTGTTAAAGTTACCTTTATAGGTAGCTTTAAGCCTCACTCCCTTACCTATCCCTTCCACCTTATTCCCACTTACCTCCTGTTGTGGGTATTTCAATTTCATTCATGTTTGATTTATTCTTTTGCTTATTTTTTGCAAAACATATATACTATAAATATACATATGCACAAAAGGTATATACATCATTCTAGCTATACCTTTTGCAGTTTTCATTTTATATATCATAGAAAATCACTCCCTATCAGTTCACTGAGATTGTTCTCCTTTTTTAATGTAGTTGCGTGGTACTCCATTGTCCATACCATAGTTTATTCAATCAGACTCCTACGTATGGGAAATACCCTGAAATCTTAAAGCTTATACGTGAAAAAAGTTGACAGAGGTCTTTCCAAATATGACAATTCTAAACACTTAATACCAAAAACAAGTTGTGAAGCAGAATCTTTTCAAAAATGTCTGTACTAAACTACAATCCAAATTAAAACCACAATGAGAAACTGCTTTCACAGGTACTACAAAGTCTACAATTAAAAGGATAGAAAATACCAAGTGTTAGCAAAGAGATGGAAGAGTGAGAACTCTCATACAATCATGCAATATATTAAAAAAAGAGCTTCCTTACACTGTGGGTGAGATTATAAGTCACGACTTTGAACAACTGTTTGGCAATATCTAGCCAAAGTCAGTCACACACATACCATATAACCTAACAATTCTACTCTTAGGGATATAGTCCACAGAAATACACACAGATGTTTACCAACAGACATGTACTAGAATGCTCACAGGGGTACTTTTTTTTTTTTTTTGAGGCGGAGTTTTGCTCGTTGTTGCCCAGGTTGGAGTGCGGTGGCGCGATCTTGGCTCACTGCAACCTCCGCCTCCCGGGTTCAAGTGATTCCCCTGCCTCAGCCTCCGGAGTAGCTGGGATTACAGGCATGGACCACCACACTTGGATAATTTTGTATTTAGTAGAGATGGGGTTTCTCCATGTTTGTCAGCCTGGTCTCGAACTGCGGACCTCAGGTGATCCGCCCACCTCAGCCTCCCAAACTGCTGGGATTACAGACGTAAGCCACCACACCCGGCCTAGAGGTACTATTCATAATAGCCAAAACCAAGAAACTATACAAATGTTTATCAATACTGGGAATAAATACATGGTGCTATATTAATGGAATAGCAATGAGAAAGAAGGATCTTCAACTATCTACAACAATATGGATGAATCTTACGAACATAATGTTAGGGAAAATAAGTCAGATCCAAACAAGTACATACTATATACTTCTATTTACACAGAGTTCAAAAGCTGGCAAAACTAACCCATGCTGTTAGAAGTCAGGGCTGTGGTTGCCTTGGCAAGCATAGAGATTGAATCTGGAAAGGAAGAAGAGGTAGTTCTGTGGTTGTGGCAATTTTCTGTTTTTTTTAATTTATATTTTTGTTTTGAGATGGAGTCTCGCTCCAGTGGGTTAACTTTGTGAAAATTCAGCAAGCCATACACTTATGATATGTGCATTTTTCTGCATATCCTTTTTATTTCTATAAAAAGCTATGTTTTAAATTTCAGTTAAGGAATGAAAAAAAGGACAAAAATAAATCACTAAATTTACCTAAATACCTACAAACAAATGGAAAGACTATGATGGAAATCAGGATTACAGTCTTAGATTCAAACGTGTCAAGCTATTAGCTCAAAATTATAGCCTTATGAAGTCTGGTATTTGAGCTTTAAATTATATGTTGTGCACAGTTTTCTCTGATATTTCCTTCTGTCTTAATTAAGAACGTTCCTACATATATACTAACAAGTAAAACTGATGCTCCAGGAATATGCACCATGCTTTTCCTGTAGTTGAAAATCTACCATCAAACGGCCGGGCACAGTGGCTCACGCCTGTAATCCCAGAACTTTGGGAGGCCGAGACAGGGGGATCACGAGGTCAGGAGATCGAGACCATCCCGGCTAACACGGTGAAACCCCATCCCTACTAAAAATACAAAAAATTAGCTGGGAATGGTGGCGGGCGCCTATAGTCCCAGCTAATCGGGTGGCTGAGGCAGGAGAATGGCATGAACCCGGGAGGCAGAGCTTGCAGTGAGCCGAGATCGCGCCACTGCACTCCAGCCAGGGCGACGAGCAAGACTCCGTCTAAAAAGAAAAAAAGAAAATCTACCATCAAACGTGCTACTACCTACATAATGATGAATTCAGAGAAGGGAAAGAAAGTATGTAAACCTTTCCCCCACTAGTGGCCCTTATTAGCTTAAAAATATAATCTACATATAATACAGCAAGAAATTTATGCAAGTCTAACATCTTTAGACTAAAGAAAAAAGTTTAATTACTATATCAATAGAAAGACTAAATTGTCTATTCTAGCCACTGAAGTTATTATAACAGAATTCTTACACAAAGGTAATATAACATGTAGCCAAAATATATAGAAGATATTATAGAAATATTAGGCAATTAGTTAATAAATGTTATTTTCCAAATGTTATAGCATTTGTGACATTGGTCAGTTTTTTATATCTTTAATTATACTTTTTGGCATTCTAAAAGACAAATTTATAACAAATTTTGTGTTTATAATCAGCATTCTTTTTCTTAAAGACAACTCCCCAAACTGCTTCAGAATCACAAAATCTTGATTTGCCCCAAATGAGACTGAAGTTCCCAAAAAGCCTTTAGTTTCTTACCACATCAAATATATATTAGATCATAACCCTGCTGTCTTATACCACCTGGCAACTAGGAAGTAAGAGACAAAATTAGTTTAAGGAAGTCATTCATGTATTCATTCATCGTATGTAAGGCTTCTGGATGTCAGGTGCCATGTAAAGCTACGAGGATACAACAGCGAGCTCAAGACGTGGCCCCTGCCTTCAGGAAGCCTATAGTTCCACAGGGCAGAGAGATAACAATCAGATAGTCCCCAGTTACAAACTGCTGTCAATGGGACAAAGAAATATTACAAAGATGACCACAAAGTAAAACAGAAAAATAGGCTGACTTTCCATGAAGGAATGAATGGGCGGATGCCCCAAGGCAGGGTGTCTCTATCAGAATAGGAGGAGACGTCTGGAGAAACAAGCAGAGGGATGAAGGCCAGCAGCTCTGCCCACACCCCCAGGCAGAAGAGATTGGGGCAGGGACAGCACAGCCTCCACCCTGCTGAACCGCAGCACCAAGCAGACCTGGGGAAGAAACAGCATGGTGCTGGGAACCACAGCTCAGCCAGGCCCATGGCGCCATCCTGTAGGGCAGGCACTTGAGCAGCAACTGGCAATTCCAGCAAGACACTGTTGTCACCTGATGATTCAGAGTTGTGAGGACAGCCAGACTGGGATAGAATCCTGGTTCTGCCACATTCCAGCTGTCTTTCTTTTTGTGATTTGCAAACAAAAAAAAAAAGGTGGGGGGTGCAGGTGGTGGGATCTGAGTTGCTGCATGCTAGGCTGTTAGGTGCCCTGCACAGAGGTCAGTACGCAATATTAAATAAATGGCAGCGGCTCTCATCATGGACCTCCCCTCCTCCTCCCTCCAGTCTGTTCTGTCTCTTCCACTTGGTTTGGGGACCAGCCTTAATGCAGGACTGAAATTCTGCCCACAGCTCAGTCCCCACAACTAGCCAGACATGCTGGAGCCTTCATTTGCCTGCCCAACATTGCCACCTACCGCCCAAGGCTGGATTCCCTCAGAGCCACGCTCGGCTCAGCCCTCAGCCAGCGCTATAAGGTAGACGCTGCCCCAAAACAGGCAGAATTATAACAACACATGTTTAGGGATATATTCATGAACAGTAAACTATAAAGAAAAGCCAAGTAATAAAATGCAAACTATCTTTCAATTATAAAAACAGTCTTCCTGCTGCATTAGAAGGGTCACTTTAGTAAAGAAATTAACATTTCAATTATGAAACTTTAAATACAGCACAATTTTAATATGTTTTTCTTCCACACCACATTATATTGAAATTAGCTATTTAACTGATTGTATGCACTTTAAGAGCAGGACTGTGTTTTATTATACTTATTTCCAAAACCAAAGAAAATATAGACAAATCGACAAATCGACCAATGAAACTTGCAGATGCCAATAAAATGAGCCTCAATAAATTTAAGAAAATTGAAATTATATCAAGCACTCCCTCAGATGACAGTGGAATAAAACTGAAAATCAACTCCAAAAGGAACCTTCAAAACAAAGCAAATACAAGGAAGTTAAATAACCTGTTCCTGAATGAACATCAGGTCAAAAACGAAAACAAGATGGAAATTTTAAAATTCTTCAAACTGAATGACAATAATGACACAACCTATCAAAACCTCTCGGATACAGCAAAGGTGGTGCTAAGAGGAAAGTTCACAGCCCTGAACACCTACATCAAAAAGATTGAAAAAGTACAAACTGACATTCTAAGGTCACACCTCAAGGAACTAGAGAACCAAGAACAATCCAAACCCAAACCCAGCAGAAGAAAGGAAATTACCAAGATCAGAGCAGAACTAAATGAAATTGAAACACACAAAAAAGACAAAACATAAATGAAACAAAAAGCTGATTCTTTGAAAAGATAAACAAAAGACCATTAGCAAGATTAACCAAGAAAAGAAGAGAATATCCAGATAACCTCATTAAGAAATGAAACGGGAGATATTACAACTGACAACAATGAAATACAAAAGTTCATTCAAGGCTACTGTGAACACCTTTACACACAAGTAGAAAACCTAGAAAAGACGGATAAATTCCTGGAAAAATACAACGCTCCTAGCTTAAATCAGGAAGAATTAGATACCCTGAACAGACCAATAACAAGCAGCAAGACTGAAATGGTAATTTAAAAATTAACAACAACAACAAAAAAGTCTAGGACCAGACAGATTCACAGCAGAATTCTACCAGACATTCAAAGAAGAATTGGTACCAACATCACCCTAATATCAAAACCAGGAAAGGGCATAACTGGAAAAGAAAACTACAGACCGATATCCTTGATGAACATAGATGCTAAAATCCTTAACAAAATACTAGCTAACCAAATCCAACAACATATCAAAAAGATCATCCACCATGATCAAGTGGATTTCATACCAGAGATGCAGGGATGGTTTAACATATGCAACTCAATAAATGTGATACACCACATAAAATTAAAAACAAAAATGACATGATCTCAATAGATGCAGAAAAGGCATTCAACAAAATCCAGCGTCACTTTATGATTAAAACTCTCAGCAAAAATGGTACACAGGGACATACCTCATGTAATAAAAGCCATCAATGACAAACCCACAGCCAATATAATACTGAATGGGGAAAAGTTGAAAGTACTCCCTCTGAGAACTAGAACAAGACAAGGATGCCCACTCTCACCACTCCTCAACACAGTACTGGAAGTCCTAGCCAGAGCTGCCAGACAAAAGAAAGAAAGGGAATCCAAATTGGTAAAAAGAAGTCAAACTGTCATTGTTTGCTGACAATATGGTTGTTTTCCTTGAAAATCCTAAAGGCTCCTCCACAAAGCTCCTAAGAACTGATAAAAGAATTCAGCAAGCTTTTCAGATACAAGATTAATGTACACAAATCAATGTACACAAATCAGTAGCTCTTCTATACACCAACAGTGACCAAGGGGAGAATCAAATCAAGAACTCAACCCCTTTTACAACAGCTGCAAAAAAACAAATACTTAGGAATATACCTAACCAAGGGGGCAAAATACCTCTACAAGGAAAACTACAAAACACTGCTGAAATAAATCATAGATGACACAAATGGAAACACATCCCATGCTCATGGATGGGTACAATCAATATTGTGAAAATGATACTGCCAAAAGCAATCTACAAATTCAACACAATCCCCGTCAAAATAGCACCATTATTCTTCACAGAATTAGAAAAAACAAATTCTAAAACTCAAAAGGAACCAAAAAAGAGCCCGCATAGCCAAAGCAAGACTAAGCAAAAAGAACAAATCTGGAGGCATCACACTACCTGATTTCAAACTATAAGGCCATAGTCACCAAAACAGCATGGTACTGGTATAAAAATAGGTACATAGAAACAACGAAACAGAATAGAGAAACCAAAAATAAGCCCAAATACTTACAGCCAACTGATCTTCGACAAACCAAACAAAAACAAAGTGGGGAAAGGACACCCTTTTCAACAAATGGTGCTGGGATAATTGGTTATCCACATGTAGGAGAATGAAGCTGGATCCTTACCTCTTACCTTATACAAAAATCAACTCAAGATGGATTAAGGACTTAAACCTAAGATCTGAAACTAAAAATTCTAGAAGATAACCTTGGAAAACCCTATTCTAGACATTGGCTTAGCAAGGATTTCATGACCAAAAACCCAAAAGCAAATGCAATAAAAACAAAGAAATAGTTGGGACTTAACTATGAGCTTTTGCATGGCAAAAGGAACAGTCAGCAAAGTAAACAGACAACACACAGAGTGGGAGAAAATCTTCACAATCTATACATCTGACAAAGGACTAATATCCAGAATCTATAACAAACTCAAATCAGTGAGAAAAAAACAATCCCATCAAAAAGTGGGCTAAGGATATGAATAGACAATTCTCAAAAGAAGATATACAAATGGTCAACACATATATGAAAAAATGCCCAACATCACTAACGATCAGAGAAATACAAATCAAAACCACAATGTAATATCACCCTACTCCTGCAAGAATGGCCATAATCAAAAAATCAAAAAACAGTAGATGCTGGTGTGGATGTGGTGAACAAGAAACACTTCTGCACTGCTGGCGGGAATGTACACTAGTACAACCACTATGGAAAACAGTGTGGAGATTCCTTAAACAACTAAAAGTAGAACTACCATTTGATCCAGCAATCCCACTACTGGGTATCTACCCAGAGGAAACGAAGTCATTATTCGAAAAAGATACTTGCACATGCATGTTTATAGCAGCACAGTTCACAATTTCAAAATTGTGGAACCAATCCAAATGCCCATCAATCAACAAGTAGACAAATAAACTGTGGTATATTTATACCATGGAATATTACTCAGTCATAAAAAGGAATGGATTAACAGCATTTGCAGTTACCTGGTGAGACTGGAGACTATTATTCTAAGTGAAGTAACTCAGGAATGGAAAACTAAACATTGTATGTTCTCACTGATATGTGGAGCTAAGCTATGAAGATGCAAAGGGATAAGAATGATACAATGGACTTTGGGGACTTGGGGGTAAGGGTGTGGAGGGGGCAAGGAATAAAAGACTACAGATAGGGTGCAGAGTATACTGTTCGGGTGATGAGTGCACCAAAATCTCACAAATCACCACTAAAGAACTTACTCATTTAACCAAATGCCACCTGTACCCCAATAACTTGTGGAAACATTTAAAAAAGGAACTTACAGAGGCCAAAAGCATGCCCATGTATATAGTACTTGATTTATAATAAAGGCAACACTGAAGAACAATGAAGATGGGCCAGATGTGGTGGCTCCTACTTGCAATCCCAGAACTTCTGGAGGTCAAAGCAGGAGGACTGCTTGAGCCCAGGAAATCAAGATCAGCCTGGGAAACATGGCAAGACTTCATGTCTGCTTAAAAAAAAAAAAAAAAAAAAAAAAAGCTGAGTGTGGCATGTGTGGCTGCTGTCCCAGCTGCTCAGTAGGCTGAGGTGGGAGGATTGCTTGAGCCAGGGAGGTTGAGGCTGCAGTGAGCCATGAGCCATGATCATGCCACTGCACTCCAGCTGGGATGACAGGACAAGACTCTGCTCAAAAGAAAAAAATGGTCATTTTAGGTCAAGCGCGGTGGCTCACACCTGTAATCTCAGCACTTTGAGAGGCCTAGGCAGGCAGATCACCTGAGGTCAGGAGTTCAAGGCCAACATGGTGAAACCCCATCTCTACTAAAAATACAACAATTAGCCGGGCGCATGTAATCCCAGCTATTCGGGAGGCTGAGGCAGGAGAATCCCTTGAACCCAGGAGGCGGAGGTTGCCAGTGAGCCGAGATCATGCCACTGCACTCCAGCCTGGGTGACCCAGCAAGACCTCATCTCAAAAAAAAAAAAGAAGAAAAGATGGTCATTTTAATAAACAGTGCCAAAGTCAACTGCATATCCCTGTGAAAAAGTTTCTACTTGGTACTGAGGCAGGAAAATAGGGTCTGGAGGCAGGCAACATCAGGCCAATTCACACTTCCACTATAACAGAAAATATCCTCTGCATAGGGCATATGCTGTAAATTACTTTGTAACTTTACTTCACCCTCTTCATTTACATAGAGTGTACCCGAAGTAGAGGGTAAACTCATAAAAACTCTAACAGGAACTTCAAGCCCCTATGCTCAGGGCTGCTCCCATACTGTGGAGTGTAGTTTCATTTTCTACAAATTCCTTCCTTCCTTGCTTTGTGCGTTTTGTCCAATTCTCTGTTCAAGATGCCAAGAACCTGGACACCCTCCACTGTTAACAA
The DNA here is from genome assembly GCF_024542745.1 of Macaca thibetana thibetana. Lineage (NCBI taxonomy): Eukaryota > Metazoa > Chordata > Mammalia > Primates > Cercopithecidae > Macaca > Macaca thibetana. The sequence continues at coordinate 121,991,062 of NC_065586.1, read as the reverse complement.
TACCATACATAAAAATCCCTTCCAGATAGATGATAGGCTACATATGAAAAGGCTTCTAGAAGATAACATAGAATTAGGTAAAAATTTTTATAAAGATGTTAGGGCTCAAAAAGATACCCCAAAATATGCAGCTGTAGACTTCAAACTGAGAGCACCTGGGAAGCAGCAAATACAGGAAGTGCTTTCTCCAAAGTTTCACGTATTTAAGAGAAGTTCCCCCAGGAGGAATGCTGCTGTCTGTCATAAACCCTGCCTTCCTTCCCGGGATCTACTTTAACCAGACTCCCACGGAAAGAGAGGAAACTAAAAGGTGTCCACACTCAGGGTACCACACCCAGACAGACTTTTCACCTATTCTGAAGGCTGCGACCTGAGGGACCTTTTTCTGCATAAGATAGCCTTTGTTCCCAGTACAGTTCCTCCCCTCGCCCTCCCATAGCTTGTTGCCATTACCATCCAGGGGCCTTTAAGCTCCTGTTTCCTTCTGTAGCACAAATTGCCAGCTAAGCTTCAACCACCCGGCTCTTCCGTAAGTCTCGTATTCCGTGGACTCCTGTGCATAAGGACATAATCTGTATGCCATTGCTCCTGCTAATCTGGCTACTGTCAAGTTTATTACAGAGACTCAAATTATTGAACCTTCAGGGAAAAGACAAAGTTTAAAACTCCCCTGCAACCAAAAACATTATCCATAAAGGAAAATACTGATAAACTGGACTATAGCAAAATTAATCATTTCTATTCAAATAAAGAAATCATTCAGAGAATACTGGGTAGAATATGACCAAATAACTTTGATCCAGAATATATTTAAGAATTCCTACAAATCAGTAATTTAAAAAAAGAAGGCAGGTAACCCAACAGAAAGCTAGGCAAGAGACCTGAGCAGGCCCTTTCCCAAAGAGAATAATTAAATGACCAATATTAAAACATGAGAAGATGCCCTTCCCTAGTTAGGCATTATGGAAATTCACGTGACAAACACCACGAGATACCACTACACATCTACCAGAAAGACTAGAAGTTTTTAAAAGCTGACACAATAGTAAGTATGTGGAAGTGTCAGAGGGGTTTGAAAAAGAGCAACTCCATCTTGAATAGGAGCTGGGAAAAACGAGGCTGAGACCTACTGGGCTGCATTCCCAGACAGTTACAGGCATTCTTAGTTACAGGATGAAACAGGAGGTCAGCACAAGGTACAGGTCATAAAGACCTTGATGATAAAACAGTTTGCAGCAAGGAAGCTGCCTAAAACCTACTAAAACCAAGATAGTGACAAGAGTGACCTCTGGTCATCCTCCCACTGCTACACTCCCACCAGCACCATGACAGTTTACAAATGCCATGGCAATGTCAGAAAGTTACCGTACATGGTCTAAAAAAAAAAAAAAGGAGGCATGAATAATCCACCCCTTGTTTAGCATATCATCTAGAAATAACCATAAGAATGGGTAACCATTCTTTTATTCTTCTATAGAGTAGCCATTCTTTTATTCTTCTACTTTCTTAATAAACTTGCTATCACTTTACGGACTCGCCCTAAATTCTTTCTTGTGTCAGATCCAATAACCCTCTCTTGGAATCAGGATAAGGACCCCTTTCCTGTAACAGAAGGATGGGAAAAAACTGGAACATTCATCCACAGCTGGCAGAGTGTAAACTGATATAGCCACTGAAAAGTTTTTAGCAATATCTCCTAAAACTGTACATATACTCTATAAAGCACTTGCACTCCCAGATATAGATCAAATTAAAGTACACACATGTTCACCAAAAGGTAAGTACAAGAAAGTTTAGGGCCGAGCGCAATGGCTTACGCCTGTAATCCCAGCACTTTGGGAGGCTGAGGCAGGCGGATCACCTGAGGTCAGGGGTTCAAAACCAGTCTGCCCAACATGGCAAAACCCCATCTCTCCCAGAACTTTGGGAGGCCGAGGCAGGTGGAACACAAGGTTAGGAGATCGAGACCATCCTTGCTAACACGGTGAAACCCCATCTCTACTAAAAATACAAAAAATTAGCTGGGCATGGTGGCAGGTGCCTGCAGTCCCAGCTACTCGGGAGGCTGAGGCAGAAGAATGGCGTGAACCCGGGAGGCGGAGCTTGCAGTGAGCAGAGATCGTGCCACTGCACTCCAGCCTGGGCGACAGAGCGAGACTCTATCTCAAAAACAAAAACAAAAACAAAAAAAAAAAAAACCATCTCTACTAAAAATAATTAGCCAGGCGTAGTGGCGGGCACCTGTAATCCCAGCTACTTGGGAGGCCGAGGCAGGGAGAATTGCTTGAATTCGAGAGGTGGAGGTTGCAGTGAGCCAAGATGGCACCATTGCACTCCAGCCTGGGTAACAAGAGCGAGACTCCATCTCAAGGAAAAAAAAAAAAAAAAAGTTTATAACGGCATTATTCATAATGGACCCAAGCTTGGAAGAACCCAAATGTCAGCCACCAGCAGAACAGATAAACATTTTGTGCAACATTAGTAAAACTGAACGCACACAACAATAAACGAACCACTGCAACACCATGGATATAGCTCACAAGACTAAAGCTGAGAAAAGCAGCCAAAAGATCCCATTTAGAAAGTAAATAATACGAAAACTAATCTATAGTGTAAAAGGTCAGAATAGGAGATACTTTTTGATATCTCAAATAGGTCAAAGCAGCAGGATTGCTTGAGCCCAGTAGATTGAGCCAGATGTGGCGTGTGTGCCTCCTGTCCCAGCTACTCAGGAAGCTGAGGTGGGAGGATCACTTGAGCCAGGGAGACTGAGGCTACAGTGAGCCATGATCATGCCACTGCACTCCAGCTGGGGTGACAAAGCAAGACTCTGTCTCAAAAGAAAAGATGGTCATTTTAGGCCAGGCACAGTGGCTCATGCCTGTAATCCCAGCACTTTGGGAGGCCAAGGCAGGCAGATCACCCTGCCTCGAGAGGAGTAAGAGTAGCAACTAGAAGGAAACAGAAGAGAGGCTTCTGGGTTGCTGGTCATATCCATTTCTTATGCGTTAACTACGTGAAAATTCATTGACTTGTACGTTCATGATCTCCTTACCTGTATGCCTCTTATACCACAATAAAAAAAAATTTTTTTAAGTATGAAACTAACACAACAGAGCTCGAAATGTGCAGAAATTGAGGGAGCTAGCCCAAGGAAACCATTACTAAACAGATAGGAAAAGATTTCGGGCAGAAAGAAAATGATCCCAAGTGGAAGATCTGGGATACAAGAAGAAATGAAGAGCAGGAAAAAGAAGACAGGTGAATATATGGATAAAACTAAACAAATATGAAACGTATAAAACAACAAAAGTAACATCCCATGAAATATAAAAAGAAAAATGATCAACTATATCAAAACAACTTTGATGGATCACAAGATAATTATGCTGAAAAACTCAATCTCAAAATATTAGACAGTGTATGGTTTCATTTACATGTGTTCTTGAAAAAAAAGTTATAGAGATGAAGAACAGATTAGTGGTTTCCGGGGTTAGGGGGCAAGGAACGGGTTTGTGACTATAAAATGAGTAGCACAAGGGATCCATCCTTCTGATGGAACTGTTCTGTATCTTGACGATGGTGATGGTGGTTAGATATCTAATCTGTGTACACGATAACATTTCATAGAACTAAATACACACCAAAAACTAAAAGTGCACAGAAAACTGGTGAAATCTGAATAAGGTAGTTATGCAGGATGTTACCATTGGGAGAAACTGAGTGAAGATTATATGGGATTTCTTTATATTATTTCTTAAAACCGCCTGTGAATCTACAATTATGTCAAAATAAAAACCTGAAAATATACTGTAGTAGCGTAACTCAAGAGGAGTTTAATGCAATGAAAGTATTGTTAAGTTATCCTATCACCCAGGAGGAGAATGAATTTTAGACTTTCATAACTTAAATATGCACATTTAAATTAGCATGACAGTTACTAAAATAATATAAACAAAGACTAACTTAAAATGACTAGAGAAGAGAAAATATCCCATCAAATGAAAAGAAGGCAAGAAAGGAAAAAAAGAAACATAAGTAGGACAAATGGAAAGTTACAATAAAATGACACAAATACATATGCATGTACACACACACACCACTCACCATCTATACAGAATCCAAGTACGTCAGAATACAAATACATGCAAATGGACTAAGTAATCCAGTTAAAGATGGATAAATTGTTACTCATTCCATGCTATTTATAAGTCATATTTAAAAGACAAAGATATAGAATGATTTTAAAAGGTATTAAAATACATATCAGAGGAGCCGGCTTGGCAGCACATGCTTGTAATCCCAGTGACTTAGGAAGCAGAAGTGGGAGGATCACTTGAGACCAAGAGCTCAAGACCAGCCTGGGCAATATAGCCAAACTGTATCTCTAAAGAAATAAAAACAATTACTTGGCTGTGGTGGCACACACTACTCGCAAGATTGAGGTAGGAGGATCATTTCAGCCCAGGAGTTCAAGGCGGCAGGGAGCCACAGTCACGCCTGTGAACAGCCCCTGCACTACAGCCTGGGCAGCATAGTGGGAAAAAATACACACACACACACACACACACACACACACACACACACGTGTGAAAGATACACAGTGCAAAGTCTAACCAAACTTACTATGCTATATCATAATGTTGAAAGTATACATAAATGAAGGAAAACATTTCATTTTGATAAAAGTTCAAATTTTAAAAAATATATATATATATTTTTTGAATCACACTCACCCACATACAGCCTCAAAAACCACAAGTTGACAGATGAGGAGACAGACAAATCCATACTTCTAGTGGGATATTTATTTCTCAGTAAATAAAGTATAAAAATAATTAGGGAGGATGAAGATTTAAAATTATGAAAAAAATAGATTCAATGCACATATACAGAACATGAGATTTAACTGCAGAAATAGAGTTCCCTTCAAGAAAATGTGGACAAGTTCAAAAATTAACCATATAGTCCAGTGTTAAAAACAAGTAACAAATTTCAAAGAAAGTGGAACAATACAGATCACAATTTCTGGTAACAACATAATTAAGATAAAGTAGAAAATAAAAGGCTAACTAGAAAAGCCACAATTTTAGAAACTTTCTAAAAGTATACTTTTAAATAGCCCATAGCTCAAAGATAAAATAAGGCAAATTCATCATCAGTTCTACATATTAAAAACGGTAGGATATAGTTAAATCCATTCATACAGGGAAATTTATAGTTTTGTTTTTGTTTGTTTTTTTTTGAGATGGGGTCTCATTCTGTCACCCAGGGTGGAGTGCAGTGGCATGATCTTGGCTTACTACCCTCCACCTCCTGGGCTCAAGTGAGCCTCCCAAGTAGCTGGGACCACAGGCTCGCACCACCACGCCTGGCTAATTTTTGTGTGTTTGGTAGAGATAAAGTTTCACCATGTTGTCCAGGCTGGGGAAATTTATAGTCTTAAATGAGACCATTAGAAAAGGAACTTGGAAAAAACATCAACAGACTGGACACAGTGGCTCACGCCTGTAATCCCAGAACTTTGGGAGACAGAGGCGGGTGGATCACGAGGTCAAGAGATTGAGACCATCCTGCCCAAGATGGTAAAACTCCATCTCTACTAAAAATACAAAAACTAGCTGGGCATGGTGGCACACACCTGTAGTCCCAGCTACTCAGGAGGCTGAGGCAGGAGAATTGCTTGAACCCGGGAGCCAGAGGTTGCAGTGAGCCGAGATTGTGCCACTGCACTCCAGCCTGGTGAAAGAGCGAGACTATGTCTCAAAAAAAAAAAAAAATCAACAAATGAAGCATCAGTCAATAATCAGAAAAAGAACAAGTTAAATTAAAAGAAAAAGGAAAAACATAACAGAAACAAAATATAAAAGAAACACCCAATAGACTCAGCCAAGCTAAAACTTGGGGGTTTTTTGGTTTTGAGATAGGGTCTCATTCTGTTCCCTGAGCTGGAGTGTAGTGGCTCAGTCACAGCTCACTACAGCCTCCCCCCCTTCCAGGCTCAAGTGATCCTCCTGCCTTCACCTCCCAAAGTGCTGGATTACAGGTATGAGCCACCATGCCCTGCTAAAACCTGGTTCTTTAAAATTACATTATAAAATTCACAGCCCTTTAGCAAGATTTGTCAAGAAAAAGCAGTCAAAAAACAATCTTGCACAGGAGGACTGTACTACACATAGAAAGACTTTGAAAGGAAGTCATAACTGGCAGGCCAAGAACGATGGCTCGTACCTGTAATCCCAGCACTTTGGGAGACTGGAGTGGGAGGAAAGCTCAAGTTCAGGAGTTTGAGACCAGCCTGGGCAACATGGCAAAACCCCATCTCTACCAAAAATACAAAAATTAGCTACTTGGGAGGCTGAAGCAAGAGGGTGGCTTGAGCCTGGGAGGTGGAGGCTGCAGTGAGCTGTGATTGCACCACTTCACTCCACCCTGGGCAACAGAGTGAGGCCCTGTCTCAAATTCATAATATACAATTATGAATAACTTTCTGCCAACAGACTTTAAAGCATAGATGAAAAACCTTCTTTTTGAGACAAGGTCTCACTCTGTCACCCAGGATGGAGTGCAGTGGCACAATCACAGCTCACTGCAGCCTCGACCTCCCAGGCTCAAATGATCCTCCCACCTCAGCCTCCCAAGTAGGTCACACTACAGGCACCCACCACCATACCAAGCTAATTTTTTTGTAGAGATAGAGTCTCACTATGTTGCCCAGGCTGGTCTTGAACTCCTGGAGTCAAGTGGTCCTACCACCTCAGCCTCCCAAAGTGCTGGGATTACAGGCATGAGCCACCATACCTGGTGAGATGAATTTCTAGGGAATAAAAAAACATCAAAATTGACTCAAAAAGTAGAAAAAAAATCTTATATACATTAAATATATTGAATCAGTACTGAAAAAACTTCCCATAAAGAAATTTCCAGGCCCAAATGCCTTCACCAAAAAGTTCCATGAAACATACAAAAAAAAGAAAAAACAAAAAAACTCTGCCACTAACACAAACAGAATAAAAAATGAAGCCTCCCCAGTTCATTTTACAAGGTTAAGATAAAAAAACCTTGATATCAAAACCCAACAAGGCAAGTGCAAGAAAAAATATTTACAGGCCATCATTATTCAACATGGATGAGAAATTATTTTTAAGATGTATCGGCCAGGTGCGGTGGTCATGCGTATAATCCTAGCACTTTGGGAGGCCCAAGTGAGAGGATGACCTGAGTTCAGGAGTTTGAGACCAGCCTGGGCAACAAGGCAAAACCCCGTCTTTACAAAAAATACAAAAATTAACTGGACATGGCAGCACACCTATAGACCCAGCTATTCGGGAGGCTGAGGTGGGAGGATTGCTTGAGCCTAGCAGGCCGAGGCTGCAGTGATCCCTGATCACGCCACTGTGCTCCAGCCTGGGCAACAGAGTGAGACCCTGTCTCAAAACAACTAAAACAACAACAAGATGTATTGACAACCTGTGATGCTGGCCAAGATGGCGTATGCATGCTATGGTCTGTTGTTTCTACTGATCACAATTTGAAACTCTGGACAAAATATAAATAGCAATGACCCAAGTACTCTGAAAAGTAACCAGTAGACAGGTTGAGAAACGTCAAAACCTGAAGAATTATCAGTATGGCGGTGGTGAGAGATCATATTCTGGGTCATAAAACAAACCCTAGAATTAAATAATTAAAATTCAGTGAATTATGTTCTCTGATGACAGAATTAAACTAGGAATCTAGAACATTTCTAGAACATCCCCAAATATGAGAAGTTAAATGGCGTACTTCTAAATGGCCCACAGTTCAAAGAGAGTATCTTAAGAAAAATTGGAAAACAGTTCGAACTGAATAAATATGACATCAACTTATCAAAATATGTGCTTAGAGGGCAATTTATAGCACTAAATTATATGAGAAATGAAGTATCAAATCAATAATGTAAGCATCTACTTTAAGTAAAAAAAAGAACCAAATAAACTCAAATCAAGCATAAGACAAACTAAATATATAAAACTAAATCAGTAATATTTAAACAAAAACAATAAAGGAAAAAAATTCAATGAAATCCAAAGTTGGTTCTTTGCAGGGGGTGGTGGGAGGTAGAAATCGAATGAGTAAGCCTCTAGCAGAATGACAAAGGAAGAGAAAACACATATTACCAATACCAGAAATCAAAGGAATATTATTACAAACCCTGTAGACACTAGAAGGCTAATAATGGATACTACAGAAACAAAACACAAACACAACTATATGCTTCTAAATTCTACAAATTATGTGAAATAGATCAATTCCTTGAAAGACAAACTACGAAAACTCAAGAAGAAACAGACAGCTTGAATATCCCTACATTTATTAAAGAAACTGAAGTGGGGGAGCACTTAGGAAGACAATTTGGCAGGTTCTGATAAAGTCAAACACGTGGACCACGAGACTCGGCAATCCTACTCCTAGGTGTTTGCACAAGTGAAATGAAAATCTATGCTCAGACAAAAAGCACTTTGTGAATTCCAATCCACTTATAACTTACCAAAAAGTGAAAATAGTCTGTGTTCCCCCAAAGACAAACCAATAAGCAAACCATGTAGTATTTATACAATGGATTACTATTTGGCAATAAAAAGGAATAACTGTTGATACCGTACACGAAAGTAGCCAGACTCTACATCCTGAACGATTCCATTTATATAAAATTCTGAAAAAAAGCAATGCTAGAGGAACACAGATCAGTGATTGCCAGAAGTTTACAATGGAAGGTTTTACTATAAAGGGCAAGGTAATTTTTGGAGTGATCATATAATTTTGTCATCTACCAAAAACATAATATATGGGCAGATAAGTAAAGTTCACAGACGGGAAAGTTCAATGTTGTAAAGGTCTCCCAGAAAAGACCTATCAATTTAATCCCAATGGAAACTCCAGTTTTGTGAAGGCCGCTAAGTCAACTCTAAAATGGCCAAGAATAGACAAGATCAAGGGAGAGGAAGCATGGAGGTGGACACAAATATTTTCTGATTGATGAGTGAAATCATTAGAAGTCCAGCAAAAATACAAGTGGGCCAGAATTTCTAAAGCACCACAAAAGAACACTAGTTAGTAGTGCATATAAGTATCTCCCAAATTTGTTGTAAACATAGGCCTTTAAAAAATATTAGAAACTGATATTTAAAGAGAGAGAAACTCATATGAAACCTTTTAAAAAACAAATTCTAATCAAGGGCCTCACCTAATTTCATAAAAGGTTGTGTAGAATCAACCATTGCAGCAAACGATGCGCTGCCCTGGGATGTGAGGATCCCAGTGGTCTCTCTGGGTCAACAGCAGCTACAGCGGCTGAGCCCAAACTGTGATACATTATCTATCTATGATCATTGTATTTATATCAATGCTACCCATAAATCACAGAGAAGCAGAAATGTTTATGTGGCCTCTTGCCAAAAACAATCACTTGCACTTGTTTCTAGGACTACTCCAGAAGACAGTATTAGAAGTTTTTCAATTTAGAAAAACATTTTCAGCAAAGAAAAAAATCTCTGTAAATTTCCTGCTTAACCAATCTAGTGAATTGTGATGAACTATATAAATTCATTTAGCCACCTTATGAAAGACTAAGTCCAAAGTCACATCTAACTTCTCTAGAAGAGCTAATGTATTATAATCACAGTTGGGAAAGACTCAAAGGCCAGAAATGTCAAGGTTTGGTCTATATCCTAAGTCCAGGGAAAGAAAAAAAAAAAAAAAAAGCAACATGTACAGGCCAAATGATTGCCAATTTCTTCTGCCTGTGTCATCTTTCTTCACTATAGCCTGAAATTACATTTCATGTTTGACAATTCTCAGCAAGGAGACAAAACAAGCTTATGAGTAAATTAACAGAAAGCAGAGCCACAGAGAGCACGAGGGGCAGGGGTTATCTCCCAAGTCCAAGTTCGACCTCTGTATTAGACAGGGCCTCAGTGTCCTTGAACCGCAAGGAATTAATATTGATTGTAGCATTAGGAAAACCTATCTTCCACTCATCATGAAAAGTCACAGTCGTTTTATTTAAAGACTCCAGAATTATTATAGGCAGAAACAAATAAGGTTACCCACCTGTTTGGTGAAACCAGGAATCAGGAATGAGTATGCCCAAGACAATTAATCCAAAAGTAAAATCACCTAGAGATTTGCAGCTGCTTAAAAAGCCCAGAAAGCAGCGCCAAATGAGAAAATAATCAAATTCGGTGGAAAAAGTCACTTGAAGGTATCACGGTCAGCTGGGGTTCCACCCGTGTGATGCACTTCAAATCCTGTGTATCCCACAAAGACTTGCTCCTTTCTAAAGGTTATGGTTCACGGTCAACAGAATAGCAGCAACCACCACGAGCCTGAGGGCTGGCTAGTCTTTAGTTTTCTACCCCATTCAAAGAAATGATCCTTTCCCTCATTCCTCAAGATCTCCCGGGTCCAATTAGAAAAAAAGGAGCAGCCAGATACAGTGGCTCATAGCCTGTAATCCCAGCACTTTGAGAGGCCAAGGTGGGAGGATCACCTGAGGTCTAGAGTTCAAGACCAGCCTGGCCAACATGGTGAAATCCCGTCTCTACTAAAAATACAAAAATCAGCCGGGTGTGGTGGTGTGTGCCTGTAGTCCCAGCTACTAGGGAGGCTGAGGCAGGAGAATCGCTTGAACCCGGGAGCGGAGGTTGCAGTGAGCCAAGATCATGCCACTGCACTCCAGCCTGTGGGACACAGCAAGATCCCGGGGGGTTGCGGGGGAAGCATTCTGACCTCCAGGAAGTGTTTTACTAGTGTTGGTTTCTATTTTACATTAAACACTTCCCCAGGCCAATGCACTAGCAGTTAGCTCCTTACTGAATATTATCTGTAGCAAACAGTAGCTGACTCCTAGCTCTCTTCAGTGAACTTGAATGTATAGAATTCTCATGACTTCTATTTCATCTTAAAACCCAGAGACTCCTTCCCTTTCCTAGTGATTTACTTTTCAATTATGTGTAGACTGAACCAGTCCCAGCCGTCTTTAGTTGGTCTCTATTCAAACATTGTACTTTTGTTTCTTGATTACATCTTCGATTATTTTAGTTATTTCTGAGATTCTTTCCTGTAATTTCTCCCAACTATCTAGGGTATAAAGAGTGCATGAATAACATTATAAAGGCTGTAAGACTTCAAATAAATAACTAATCTTTCTGAACCTCAGTTTCTTATCTGTGAACCAGGAATATTTACTGAACAAAGTTGTTCTAAGGATTGGTGAAATGTATGTAAAGCACTTAGCATTTAATAGGTGATCAAACGGTAAATGGTGCTTATAAAATGTTTTTATCATGGTAAAGTATATATAACTTAAGATTTTTTTTTTTCTTGGGATAGAGGCTCACTCTGTCACCAGGCTGGAGTGCAGTAGTGGCACAATCTCAGCTCACTGCAACTTCCACCTCCCAGGTTCAAGGATTCTCCTGCCTCAGCCTCCCAAGTAACTGGGATTACAGGCGCCCACCACCACGCCCAGCTAATTTTTGTATTTTTAGTAGAGATGGGGTTTCACCATGTTGGCCAGGATGGTCTTGATCTTTTGACTTCATGATCCATCTGCCTCAGCCTCCGAAAGTGCTGGGATTACAGGCATGAGCCACCAATGCCCAGCCTGATTTTAACCATTTTAAGTGTATTGGCATTAAGTACATTCACATGGTTGTACAACCATCACCACCATCCATCTCCAGAACATTTTCATCATCCCCAAGTAAAACTCTGTACCCAGTAAGTAGTGAGTCCTCATTCCTCTCTACCCCAGCCTCTGGCAACCACCAAACTACTTTTTTTTCTGACAGGGTCTTACTCTATCCACCAGGCTGGAGTACAGTGGCATGATCATAGCCCACTGAAAGCTTGAACTCCTAGATTTGAGTGATCCAACCCGCCTCAGCCTCCCCAGTAGTTGGAACTACAGGTATGCGTCACCACACCTGACTTTTTTTTTTTAAGCAGAGATGAGGTCTCACTATGTTGTCTAGCCTGGTCTTGAACTCTTGGGCTGAAGTGATCCTCCCTCCTTAACCTTCCAAGATGTTGGGATTACAGGAATGAGCCACTGAGCCTGACCACCATTCTACTTTGTTTCTATGAATTTTACTGGAATCATATGTAAAGGAAGAAAAATATTTTTCCTCCACCCTTCTTAATTTCTTGGCTGGGGCTCTTGTACCAAAAGACAGATTAACAAGAGAAAAGCATCCACATTTACTTAATATAAGTTTTACATGACACAGGAAAAATTGACTTTTCTGGAAGTAACTTGATGTAACTAGGAGCCTTTGTAAGGAAATAAAGACCTGAAGAAACAGTTAAACGTATGTCTTTGTATATTAGGTTTGTCAAAAGACTAAATTACAACAAATTAGGTTTCATATTATCAGAAGACTACAACAAATTTAAAGATTTAATTGGCTTTTATTCATGATTCATGAATCTGGGTGCCTTCCACTCTACAAGAGAGAATGAGAGCTCCCACTGGGCAATAACAGAACCACAGGTTTTATAAGGTGGGAACAAGGTAACAGAATAGAAAAACCTGATTGGTTAACATCAAGTTACTTTGGTTATTTCTTTTGTAATGGTTAAAGCAGAGGGGACTTCCTTCTTCTGCTGATTCTAGTAGACTGGAATCTCATGTTTTCAGGAAAAACTGGTCTGTTTGGGGATCTGCTTCCTTAAAGTTTCAGTTTGATGACACAGCATTTAGCATAAGTAACTCCATTTTGGTTTGGTGTGATCTGTTGAGGGCTAGTGCAGGAGCTCAGCCCAAAAGAAGGGCCTCCCAGAATTTTTAAGTTTGATGAAAAGTGGAGAGAAGCAGAAAATGCAAGAGGACAAGAAGAGGTAGGAGCTAAGTGTAGGAAACTGGGAGGAACAGCAGGACCTCTCAGATTCCTCTCTGCATTGTCTTCCGAGAGAAGGATGCTCCTTCCTCCAGGGACAGGGAGGGCACCTCTCACCCGAGGGCCTTGTGACCTGCGTCAGAGAGGAGGGTGGGAAGGCTAGACTGTCCTTCCTGCCATTTCTGAGATTCCTTCAAACATTCACTATGTCAAAGTGGCTATTTTGGAGATTATCAAGAAGCTGATCACATAAAATACTTGTTCTCTGGTGACTGGCTTATTTCACATGGCATAATGTCTTCCAGGTCCATCCATGGTGTAGCATGTGTCAGAATTTCCCTTCTTTTTAAGGCTGAATAGTATTCTACTGCATATAGTATATATACACCATATTTTGTTTACTCATCTGTAGACACTTGGCTTGCTTCCACTTTTTGGCTATTATGGATAATGCAAATGGTATATTTTAACTACAGATTTTTTATACCAAATAGACAAACAATCAAAAGAATTTATCCTAGGCCCACAGAGAAGGCAGACAGGGTCCCTGATCGATGACAGGGGTTCCCTTTTTAAAATGCCTTCTTCATAAACCTATGTGAGGGGAATACTGACAGTACCTACTTTTTATAGATGGAAATTCTACTTAAGAGCTCTCATGTCTGGGTGTGGTGGCTCATGCCTGTAATCCCAGCACTTTAGGAGGCCGAGGCGGGCAGATCATGAGGTCAAGAGATTGAGACTATCCTGGCCAACATGGTGAAACCCCCTATCTACTAAAAATACAAAAATTAGCTGGGTGTGGTGGCATGCACCTGTAGTCCCAGCTACTCGGGAGGTTGAGGCAGGAAAATCGCTTGAACCCGGGAGGCAGAGATTGCAGTGAGCCAAGATCATGCCACTGCACTCCAGCCTGTGGGACACAGCAAGATCCCGGGGGGTTGGGGGAAAAGCATTCTTACCTCCAGGAAGTATTTTACTAGTGTTGGTTTCTATTTGACATTAAACACTACTGTACTCTAGCCTGGTAACAGAGCAAGACTCCGTCTAAAAAAAAAAAAAAAAAAACTCAGTACTTTCTCGTATTACACAGAGGAGCTAAATATGACAATTAACTGAAGAAAGACAAACTGCTCATTTCAAGCAGTTATTACAAACTGTCAAGTTAATATAGACAGCAATCTACAATTTGAAAATGCCAGTCACTACGAATCACAGGGAAAACATCTGTGCTTCAGCGGAAACACTACGTATTTAGATCACACTCCTTCAGACTTTCGCTGAGATAGGATCTCCCTCTGTCACCCAGACTGGAATGCAAGGGCATGATCTTGGCTCACAGCAACCTCCACTTCCCTGGCTCAAGGGATTCTCCCACCTCAGCCTCCCGAGTAGCTGGGACTCCAGGCTCATGCCATTATGCCCAGCTAATTTTTGTAACCTTTTTTGTAGGGACAGGGTCTACGTTGCTTAGGCTGGTCTCGGACTCCTGGGCTCAAGTCATCTGTCTACTTCGACCTCCCAAAGTGCTGGGATAACAGGCATGAGCCATCGCACCAAGCCCCTTTAAGGTTTTCTAGTCTAGCCTTTCACCTGTTTTACGGTATATAAAGTTGAAAGGAACTGATAATGTAAATGATTCTTGTTTATAAACATGCAAATCAACCTGCCTTGGAAGGCCAATCCTTCTCCACGTGGCAAAGCCACTTATGTATCAATTTCAAGTTTATTTCAATATTCTGAGTAATAGATGTGTTTATCATTTGGGTTCTCTTTTGAACTGGTTGTAACATCTCACTGCTTACTTCATTAATAGTTAACATTTGTATCTATGAGTGATAGTTTTTCCTGTTTATGAAAAGTTACCCTTTAACAAATATAATATGTACAGGTGAGATAACACCATGCTTCTCAAAGTGTGGTCTGTGGAAACAGCAGCCTGGCGGTCCCCTGGAGTGTTTTTGTCGGAAATGCAGAACACTGGGGCCCACCTCAGGAGTGCAGTCGCAGCAAGACCCCTGTCACTGACACATTAAAATCAGAGCCACCCGCGGTTAATACACATCACTGACCTGCCTCAAAGAATAGGAGTGCTGGGTCTACCAGTCTCTCCTGACCATTCCCTGGGCTTTGCCAAGCGCTTTCTGCCTGCCGAGCTCTCTCGGATCAGATGTGGGCTGCCTGCCGGCAGTTCTACCTCATCCCCTCGGCACCTGTTAACCCCGGAGTTCAGAGACCTCAGTTCTGATCTCCACCACCCCTCCCCCCCCTTCTACAGTAACTCAAACCTTCAGGCAGTGAAAATAAGCTCACAAACTAGGATACTATAGCTTCAGACCACACATTTTCCACTGAGCCAGTATGTGAGCAAAAACTAGTGTTCTGGAGTTAGGGGGATGAGAAAGATTTGATATTAAAAGGGTCCTTGGTGACCTTTCAAAGTTCATCATCATCTAACAAAAATTTTATTCCTTTAGTTTTTCATTTCTGTTAGGGAATGTTTAGTTTTTCCTCTTTGATAATGAAAATACGTTAAGAAACACTGCCTTGGACCAATCTTCCTTTTCCCAAATCACTGGCGTGTGTCTACCCGCAAGTTATCAGTCCAGCCTACATTTTCCTGTCTCCATTTACCTATTCAACCAATACCTGAGCGCCTGTCATGTTCCGCCCTGCGAACACGCTGGTGACACAGTGTGAGCAGGCAGGGCTGGTTCCTGTCCTCATGAAGCTTACACTACCTGAGGCTGGGGTGTAGAAATCGACACATAAGACCGAGACTTTTTTAAATATATGTATCTATAAGGCATACAAAGATGCTGAGCTGGAGCTTTGGAAAATGAAGAAAAATACAAATTTAGAATGTGATATCGAGGAATGAAGACCATCACTTAACATATCCTATGTTTAAAAAGTCTAATGTCCATAGGAAGTTGTCTGGGAGGCGGGCAGGGTTTCATAGTGTAATGAGTCTTTAGGAAGTTTGGAAGACTTCTAATGGCTCTTAGGTAAAGAATTATGAGAGGTGGATTCAGGTAGAGAGATTCCCACGATATTCACTGCTGGGTGGAGGAGATCCATCCCCCTCCACTCACAAACATCCTCTCTGTGGTTTTTATTAGACAGTCCTTCATTTAGCTGATACATCTGTATTTATATTTGTTCTCTTCCAGATCTTGTTTCATAGTCAATATCAAGTGTTTTTGTGTAAACTGCCTGGTCTTGACAGGCCAGGCACGACGGTAGGCACCATTCACACAGTACTGCATTTCATCTTCACAAGACTCCTGCAAGGTAGGTCTCACCCTCCCCTGATATAGGTGAAGCAGGAGGCTCAGGGCTGCTACAACTTGTCCCCAGTCCCAGAGCTGGTACACAGCAACCCAGGATTGACAGATTCCAATACCCATCCATGCTGCCTCGCCTAACCATGTTGTTGGTGCCACAATTTTGTAAATTAAAGTAGGTTTATCTAAAATTAACTCAAAGTTAACATATGTTATTTGGAAGTAGTGGTGGCAATGACTTATCAGAGAACTTTTAAGAGAAACAGCTGTGGCAAACGAGCCTGACTCACACTGAAGTTATCTGTAATCAAGTTACCAACCGGCACCTGATTAGTGAATGAAGCTCACGGAGCCCCAGGCCTCACGACAGCTGTTTCTCCTTCCTCTCCTCCACGCCCTCCTTCCTCCTTTTGGCAGACTACTAAAGGGTTTAGGTGTCACGCAGAGTTTAGGTGTCAGGCAGAATGAGTTCACGTGTCATGCAGAATGAGCAACAAGCAAAATCTAGGTGCAATCAGATAAGGATGGAGAATTACCAGTTATCTTTAGAATCACCTGTTGGGCGTTTCTGTCGATAATCACCAATTCAGAACAGCAAGGACTGAGAAGCCACAAGATTCCCTTAAAAGTCCTCATCCATTTGCATACTTTTGTTTTCACAAAACAAAAATTATGTTATGTGGGCTCAGTCAATAGATTTTTGTTCCGATTTGTATTTCCACGATACATAATTAAGTTTTGTGGTTTCTTTGAAGTTTAAAGAATTCTGAATGTGTATGCTAACACTGATTCACGTTAAAGCTAAGCAGTAGGCTGGACGCAATGGGTTACGCCTATAATCCTAACACTTTGGGAGGTCGAGACGGGCAGATCACTTGAGGTCAGGAGTTTGAGACCTGCATGGCCAACATGGTGAAAGCCCATCTCCACTAAAAACACAGCAATTAGCTGGGCATGGTGGTGGGTGCCTATAATCCCAGCTACCCGGGAGGCTGAGGTATAATTGCTTGAACCTGGGAGGTGGAGGTTGCAGTGAGCCAAGATTGGGCCACTGCACTCCAGCCTGGACAATACAGCGAGCAAGACCCTGTCTCAAAAAATAAATAGAAACAAAGCTAAGCACTATATATTAAGTAGATGATTGAACATTTTAACCAAGGGTGTAAGTTATTAACCAGGATATTTAAAAAGCAATGAATTGAAGTTGCTGACATTTTTAAGAGGTGACAGCTGTTTCCCTAAAGTTTTAATATCTAAAACACACACACACACACACACAGTGGCAGTGCCAACAACAACAAAAAAAGGAAACAAAACGAAGAAATGGAGGTAATGATGATCCCCAAGCTAAGGGAAGAGGAGGAGGGGGGCAGATATATGTTCTTTTCGTTCTTTCCTATTTGTTTCACTCTTCACTGGAAAAGCACTTCAGTTAGTTTGCACTTCTGTTAGTCCTTCAATATGGTAAAACAAACAGGTTTATCTCATGTGCAAATAATCAATGAGGAGTGGCTGCCTCCAGGAACCTGGGTAATGTTGACCTTAGTGGGAAGGATCTGAATCAGCTGCCAGGGCCACACATGTGCTGTGTGTTTGTTGATCCCGCCTTATGTCAACCAGCCAACATCAAAAATGATCAGGGCATTGCTAGGCAACTACTTCTTCAGTCTTCACTAGTCAATTATGGTGATTAGGATATTTTAGTTCGAACATTTTGTTTTCCTAAATGGAATTTGATAGATGGATAGAATGGATTCTACATTGCATTTCTTTCCCTCCATCACGCACAGACGCTGTTGAGTGTATCATCATCTTCTGTGCAGAGAGCCCGCCCTGTGTAAGGTAACAGGAAGGATACAATGGTATGCAGCGTAGAAAAAGAAATAAGGGCCAGGTGTGGTGCCTCACGCCTGTAATCCCAGCACGTTGGGAGGCCGAGGTAGGCAGAGCACGAGGTCAGGAGATGGAGCCCACCCTGGCTAACACGGTGAAACCCCGTCTCTACTTAAAAAAAAAAAAAAAAAAAAGAAAAATAGAAAATATTAGCCGGGCCTGCTGGCAGGCACCTGCAGTTCCAGCTACTGGGAGGCAGAGCTTGCAGTGAGCTGAGATACGCCACTGCACTCCAGCCTGGGCGACAGAGTGCGACTCTATCTCAAAAAAAAAAAAAAAAAAAAAAAAAAAAAAAAAAAAAAAAGATATAGAAATAAGGACCCAGGCGTAACTCAGAAGGAGCTTCTAACCATGTTGTGCAGATGAGGAAGACTCAATAATTAGCAGGTTATTCAAAGAAATTAGGGTTTTTTACTAGCAGAACAGTAAAAATTCGAAAAGTCGGATAACACACAGAGTTGAGGCGGCTATGGGAAAGAGGTATTCACCCACATTGCTACTAGAAGTATACACTGGTATAACCTGTCTAGAGGACAGTGATTTAACAATTATCAAAACTAGCTACCTAGTCAACATCTAGACATTTATTCTGCAGATATACCTGCCCAAGTGCAAAATGTCAGATAAGCATTGTTTCTTGCAGCTTTGCTTATAATTGTAAAAACAGCTCTTCTAGTTTCCTATCGCTGCTATCATCAGTTACCACAAATGTAGCAGCTTAAAACAACACAAACTTATCTTATTACGAGCCCGGAGGTCAGAAGTCCGAAATGCGTCTTGCGGAGCTACAGTCAAAGGCTGGTTTTCTGGAGGCTCTAGGGGAGAGTCCATTTCCATGCCTCTTCCTACTGCTGACGGTTTTCCACACATGCCTTGGCTCTTGATCCTGTGTTACTGCAACCACCACTTCCATCTTCACATCGCCTCTCTGATTCTGACGCTTATGCTTCCCACTTATAAGGACGCTTGTGATTGATTCCATTGTGCCCACCTGGATGATACACGCTCCTCTGCCTATCTCACAATCCTTACTCCCAAGGCCCGTTTGGCTACGTAAAGTAATATATTCCTAGATTCAGGAATTTGAATGTGGACATCTTTTTTTTTTTTTTTTTTGAAAGACGGAGTCTCGCTCTGTCACCCAGGCTGGAGTGCAGTGGCGCAATCTCAGCTTACTGCAACCTCTGCCTCCTGGGTTCAAGCAATTCTCCTGCCTCAGCCTCCCAAGTAGCTGGGACTACAGGTGCATGCCACCACACCTGGCTAATTTTTTGTGATTTTAGTGGAAACAGGTTTCACCGTGTTAGCCAGGATGGTCTCAGTCTCCTAACCTCATGATCCGCCCGCCTCAGCCTCCCAAAGTGGTGAGATTACAGGCGTGAGCCACCGTGCCCGGCCCGTGGACATCTTTTATTCAGCCTATCACAATAGCAAACGACTGGAAACAAACTGGATGTCCATTAGCAGTGGACTGATTCAATAAATTACAATAAATTCATACAACAGAATACAGTTATTTAAAATACAAGAAAATTTATTATGTACTCAACAGAAAACTCACCAAAATATAATGTTAGGTGAAAAAAGCAAAGTACAGAACAGAGACAGGAATGCAGTATACATAATTTGCTCGTATATATAATGTTTAAACTATTTCTGGAATGATATACCAGAAACTAATCATGGTGGTTACCTGTAGGACAGGAAGAGGGTGGTGGCATTGCAAGAATGAGACTTTTCACTAACACTCTTTCATAATTTTTTATCTCTGAAACTTGTAACTATATTACTTATCCAAAAAGTAAAATAATAAAGTCTAGAAAGAGTAAAAAGAAAACAAAGTGTAAAAAAGTTATAGATGGGAGATAAGTAACCATTGTAGGACTCTTTATGCTAGAGCTGTACAATTTTTAAAAATAAAAAGTATGTGTATGTACACATATATATGTTACCAGGAATGTTAGGATATATGATCAAGTGACTGAAAACTATGAGCAAAAAAACAGAAAAGAGAAACCCACAAGTTCTTCAGGTATTAGAATTATCAGACATGAACTTTAAAGTAATTGGAAATGTTATCAAACCTAGGTTTAAATAACTAGTAGTAGCTTTTTTTTATCTTGGTGCTAGTTACAGAGGTTTACGTTGTGATAATTCATCCACCTGTACGTTTAAGATGGCACACTTTCTCTCAGGTATATTATACTTCAATACACTTTTACAAAAGCAGAAAACTTGTGGGATGTGACTAAATCTGGGATTGGGGGAAATCTATAATCGTAAACGCATGCATTGGAAAACAAAACCAAAAAAGTACTGAAAAACAATGATATGCTAGGTGTGGGGGCTCATATGTATAATCCCAACACTTTGGAAGGCCAAGGCAGGAGGTTTGCTTGAGGCCAGAACTTCAATACCAGCCTGGGTGACATAGTGAAACCTGTTACAGAAAAAAAAAAAAAAAAAATTAATTGGGCGTGGTGACGCACACCTGTAGTCCCAGCTACTTGGAAGGCTGAGGAGGGAGGATTGGATCACTTGAGCTCAGTAATTTAGGGCTGCTATGAGCTATGATTCACCACTGCACTATGGCCTGAGTGACAGAGTGTGACCCTGTCTCAAAAAAAAAAAAAAAAGAAAAAACCCCAATGATCTAAGCATCCATCTCAAAAATCCCAGCAAATTAAGCCCAGTGAAATTAAAATGATGGAAATAATAAGGATAAAAGCCTAAATTAAAGGAGAAAAAAAAAACCAAAAACATCATAGAGAAAATATAAGAAGCCAAAACAGTTTCTTTGACAACCATATTCCAATTGCTAATCTCTGTGGCAGCCAGCCTCCAAGATGGCTCCCAGTGGTTTTCACCTCCGCTATCCATGCCTTGTGCAGTTCTCTCTCATATTAAATACAGCTGACCTGTGTTATCAAAAAGATAGTTCAAATTTCCTAGGCTACATTATAAAATACACAGCAGCTTCTACCTTGCTCACCCTGGGTGAAAGCAGCTACCATATTGCAAGGACATTCAAGCAACCCTACAGAGGTTAATGCATCACATTACAGAGGTCTCCCACTAACAGACAGCACTGACTTGCTAGCCATGCTGAGTAAGCCATCTTGAAACTGGACGCCGTAGCCTCAGTCAAACCTTCAGATGACTGCAGGCCTAATCAACATATTAACCAAGACAGAACTACCCAGCTAAAGCATTTCTCAAATCAGGACCCACAGAAGCTATATATTAGTTTGGTATTGTTGCATAACAAATAGAACATCTCAGGAAATATACATACACTGTCTAGTATATTTTCTCTTATACAGTTTCTGTGAGTCAGGATTTCATTTAAGAAAATACACGGTTATTCTTTTTTAAGTGGGTTTTTTTTTTTACTTCCTTTTTTTAAAATTTATTTTTTATTTCAATAGGTTTTTGGGGAACAGATGGTGTTTGGTTACATGAATAAGTTCTTCAGTGGTGATTTCTGAGATTTTGGTGCACCCATCACCCAAACAGGGTACACTGTACCCAATGTGTAGTGTTTTCTCCCTCATCCCCTTCCCACCCTTTCCCCTGGGTTCCCAGAGTCAATTGTATCATTCTTATGCCTGTGCATCCTCATAGCTTTGCTCCCGCCTATGAGTGAGAACATATAATGTTTGGTTTTCCATTCCTGAGTTACTTCATGTAGAACAAGTCTCCAATTCCATCCAGATTGCTGCAAATGCCATTATTTTGTTCCTTTTTATGGCTGAGTAGTATTCCATGGTACATATATACCACATTTTCTTTATCCATTCATTGACTAATGGGCATATGGACTGATTCCATACTTTTTCAGTTGCAAATTGTGCTGCTATAAACATATGAGAAAAGGCCAGGCACAGTGGCTCACACCTGTAATTCCCAGCCCTTCAGGAGGCCGAGGACAGATCACCTGAGGTCAGGAGTTCGAGACCAGCCTTACCAACATGCAGAAACCTTGTCTCTACTAAAAATACAAAATTAACTGGGTGTGGTGGCGCATGCCTGTAATCCCAGCTACCCGGGAGGCTGAGGCAGGGGAATCGCTTGAACCTGGGAGGCTGAGGCTGTGGTGAGCCAAGATCGTACCATTGCACTCCAGCCTGGGCAACAAGAGTGAAACTCTGTCTCAAAAAAAAAAAAGAAAAGAAAATGTGAGAAAAAACATATTTATCCTCTCGTATTTTCTGTGGGTCAGGAATCTGGCCACAACTTAACTGGGTTCACAGCGTAGGGTCTCACAAGGTTGCAGGCAAGGCGTCAGCTGAGCTAGGTTCAACTTCATTCAGGTTGTTGACAAAATTCATTTCCTTATGTCGGTATGATTTTTATTGGTTATTGGCTGGAGGCCACCCTCAGGTCCTAGACACCACCTGCTGTTGGGCTTCCTCAATATGGTCACACACTTCCTCAAATCAGCAAGGAGAATCTTGGGTGCATGCTAGCAATATGTCTATCTCATATCCTAATGCATGTCTCTCTCCTCCTCCTCCTCCTCTCTTCTTCCCTCTCCTTTCTTCTATCTCTCCATATGTGCGTGTGTGTGCACACGCACACACACATACACATCCCAGGAGTAACAACCCATCACATTTGCAATATTCTGTCGGTTAGAAACAAGTCACAGATCCTACTCATACTCACTCAATTTCATCCAAAAGGTTGAGAAGTGATCCCATCCACATTAAAAAGGAAGAGATTATACAGAGTATAACACCAGGACATAGAGATCATGGGAAACATCTTAGAAGTCTGCCGATCACAGATAATCAATATTTGTTGTTGTTTGAAGACATTAAGTTTCAGGTAATTTCTTATGCAGCAATAGATAACTAATTAGTAAGAGTTGTGCCTAACTAATTAGGTACAAGTTAAAATATAAGGAGTTAAGAGTTATTACTGTAGATCCTACAGATACTAAAGAGTTGGTTTTTTTTATAAACAAGCCTATCACAATAAGATAATTCAGATTAAAAGGCTGGTAAGTTTTATGCTTTGTATATTTTACCACGATAAAAACACTTTATAAGCATCACTTACCACTATTAAATGCTAAAGGCTTTACACACATTTCACTAATCCTTAGCACAACCTTGGTTCAGTAAAAATTATTTCTGGTTTACAGGGAGAAAACTGAGGCTCAGAGAGGCTACTCATTTGTTTGAAGTCTCACAGCCTTCATAATGTTATTCATGCATTCTTTGTACCTTGCCACACTCTTCTCTAGATAACTGGAGAAACTGCAGGGAAGAATCTCAGAAATAACTAAAATAATTGAAGATGTAATCAAGAAACGAAACTACAATGTTTGAATAGAGACCAATTAAACACAGCTGGGACTGGTTCAGTCTACATATAATTGAAAGGTAAATCAGTAGGAAAAGGAAGAAATCTCTAGGTTTCAAGATGAAATAGAAGTCATGAGAATTCTATAAATTTAAATTCAAGTTCACTGAAGAGAGCTAGGAGTCAGCTACTGTTTGCTACAGATAATATTCAGTAAGGAGCTAACTGCTAGTGCACTGGCCTGGGGAAGTGTTTAATGCCAAATAGAAACCAACACCAGTAAAACACTTCCTGGAGATCAGAATGCTTTTTTTTGTTTGTGTTTTTCCCCAGAGTCTTGCTCTGTCCCCCAGGCTGGAGTGCAGTAGGGTGATCTTGGCTCACTGCAACCTCCACTTCCCAGGTTCAAGCAATTCTCCTGCCTCAGGCTCCCTAGTAGCTGGGATTATAGGCACACACCACTAAGCCCAGCTGATTTTTGCAGTTTTAATAGAGATAGGGTTTCACCATGTTGGCCAAGCTGGTCTCAAACTCCTGACCTCAGGTGATCTGCCTGCCTTGGCCTCTCAAAGAGCTGGGATTATAGGCCATGAGCCACTGCGCCTGTTTGCTCCTTTTTTTGTAATGGACCTGGGAGATCTTTACGAATGAGGGAATGACTCATTTCTTCGAATGGGGCAGAATATTAAAGACTAGCCAGCCCTCAGGCTCGTGGTGGTTGCTGCTATTCTGTTGATTGTGAACCACAGAAAGGAGCAAGTCTTTGTGGGATACACAGGATTTGAAGTGCATCAAAGGGATGAAAACCCAGCTGACCATGATACCCTCAAGTGAGTTTTTCCACTGAATTTGATTATTTTTTCATTTGGCACTTCTTTCTGGGCTTTTTAAGCTGCCCCAAAGCTCTAGGTGATTTTACTTTTGTATTAATTCTCTTGGGAATGCTCATTCCTGATTGTTTCACTAAACAGCCTTGAACTCCTGGCCTCAAGGGATCCTCCCACCTCAGCCTCCTGAGTAGCTGGGACTACAGGCTGCAGAAACTTTTAAGAGAAAATAGAGGCAACAGAGCCAAGCTCATTGTTTGAGATTAAGATACACTTGATATAGAAACTAGACTTGTCACAGAGAGTGCAAGAAGCGGGAGTTAGCTCCCAAATCCAAGTTCTGCCTCTGGATTATTAGACAGGGCCTCACTGTCCTTGATCTGCAAGGAATTAATACTGATCATAGCATTAGTAAAACCTATGTTCTACTCATCATGAAAAGTCATTTTTTAAAGATTCCAGAATTATTAGAGGCAGAAACAAATTGAAAGGTTGTACACCTGCTGTTTGAAAACACAACTTACCAAAGCCAAACAGAATGTAAACTCCTATGTCTATTAATAAGTAGAATCTGTAATTTAAAACTTTCCCACAAAAACAAAGTTCCTGGGGCCGGGCGCGGTGGCTCAAGCCTGTAATCCCAGCACTTTGGGAGGCCGAGACGGGCGGATCACGAGGTCAGGAGATCGAGACCATCCTGGCGAACACGGTGAAACCCCGTCTCTACTAAAAAATACAAAAAACTAGCCGGGCGAGGCGACGGGCGCCTGTAGTCCCAGCTACTCGGGAGGCTGAGGCAGGAGAATGGCGTAAACCCGGGAGGCGGAGCTTGCAGTGAGCTGAGATCCGGCCACTGCACTCCAGCCTGGGTGACAGAGCGAGACTCTGTCTCAAAAAAAAAAAAAAAAAAAAAAAAAAAAGTTCCTGATGGCTTCACTGGTGAATTCTTCAATGAAACGGAAAAGTAACACCAACACTACACAATTTCTTCTTTGAGGGACAGAGTCTCACTACGTTGCCCAGGCTGGAGTGCAGTGGTTATTGACAGTCACATTCCAGTGATCCTCCCACCTCAGCCTCCTGAGTAGCTGGGACTACAGGCTACAGAAACTTTTAAGAGAACAGAAATAAAGGGAACAGAGCCATGCTCATTTTTTGAGATTACGATAAACTTGATACCAAAAGTAGTCTAAAAAATTACAGTAAAACTACAGGCTCATCAGTCACATGAACACAAACCCAAAAGTCATTTTTAAAAACAGCACATTAAGCTGGGCACAGTGGCTCATGCCTGTAATCCCAGCACTTTGGGAGGCTGAGGCAGGCGGATAACAAGGTCAGGAGATCGAGATCATCCTGGCCAACATGGTGAAACCCCGTCTCTACTAAAAAAACACAAAAAACTAGCCGGGCGAGGTGGCAGGTGCCTGTAGTGCCAGCTACTCGGGAGGCTGAGGCAGGAGAACGGCGTGAACCCGGGAGGCGGAGCTTGCAGTGAGCCAAGATCGCGCCACTGCACTCCAGCCTGGGAGACAGAGCGAGACTCCATCCCCCCCGCCAAAAAAAAAGCTGGGCGCAGTGGTTCATGCCTATAATCCCAGCACTTTGGGAGGCCAAGGTAGGAGAATTGCTTGAGCTCAGGAATTCCCTTTATTTTCGTTCTCTTAAAAGTTTGCAGCCTGTAGTCCCAGCTACTCAAGAGGCTGAGGTGGGAGGATCACTGGAGTGTGACTATGAATAGCCACTGCTCTCCAGCATGTGGGCAACACAGTGACACCCTGTCTGTCCCTAAGATTAAAAAAAAAAAAAAAACCTGTAATGTTGGTGTTATGTTTTCCCTTTCATTTAAGAATTCACCAGTGACGCCATCAGGAACTGGGGATTGTTTTTGTGAGAAAGTTTTAAATTATGGATTCTATTTTTTTAATTATTTTTATTTATTTAATTTTTTATTTTTCTTTTTATTTTTCTAGAGAGGGAGTCTCACTCTGTCACCCAGGCTGGAGTGCAGTGACGCCATCTTGGCTCACTGCAACCTACGTCCCCCAGGTTCAAGCAATTCTCCTGTCTCAGCTTCCCGAGTAGCTGGGATTACAGGTGCCTGCCACCGCACCCGGCTAATTTTTTGTATTTTTTTAGTAGAGACGGGATTTCACCATCTTGGCCAGACTGGTCTTGAACTCCTGGCCTCGTGATCCACTCGCCTTGGCCTCCCAAAGTGTTGGGATTACAGATGTGAGCCACCATGCCCAGCCGGATTCTATTTATTTAATAAATATAGAGGTATACAAACTTATTATGTTTGGTTTTGGTAAGCTGTGTTTTTCAAACAGTAGGTACAACCTTTTAATTTGTTTCTGCTTGTAATTCTGGAATCTTTTTTTAAAAAAATGACTGACTTTTCATGAGTGGAAGATAGGTTTTCCTAATACTACACTCAATGTTAACTTCTTGCAGGTCAAGGACACTGAGGCCCTGTCTAATAATACAGAGAAAAACTAGGCTAGCGGCAAGACTAGCCTGGGGAACAAAGTGAGACTCCAGCTCAAAAAAATAAAACATTAGCCAGGTGTGGTCACACACATTCTGTGGTGCAAGCTACTCGGGAGGCTGAGGCAGAAGAATCACTCGAACCCAGGAGGCGGAGGTTGCAGTGACCCTAGATTGCGCCATTGCACTCCAGCCTGGGCGACAAGAATGAAACTGTCTCCAAAAAAGAAAAAAAATACACACACATATATATATACGTATATATATATACACATATATACACATATATATACACACATATATATATACAGAGAGAGAGAGAGAGAGAATGCCTAGAGACGAGTAATACACTAAACTAGCAATGCTAGTTTCAATTTAGGGTGAATTACTTCAGCAGAGAACTAAAGAACGGGCACTAGCCTGAATATGTTAATTTAAATTAAAAAAATAAAAACTTTAAAAAAAAATTAGAGATGGGGTCTCAACATGTTGCCCAGGCTGGATCCAAACTCCTAGGCTCAAGCAGTCCTCCCGCCTCAGCTTCCCAAGTAGCTGAATAAGCTAATTAACTTGTTTCATTTCTCTCAGGCTGACTAGGCCTGTAAGGTCATTTTAAAAACTGAAAGTCTGTGTCTGATCGTCCCATTCCTTCATTTACTCACACCAACATGAATAAAAGGATTCACTAGAGTCTAGAAAGAAGATTTTATCCCTGTCTCAAGAAAACTTCTCAAGGGAGAGTGGAACATATAAATATATATTGACTACATGTTGGACTGACAAAAGTATTAATACAATGCAGACACAGTACCGAGGAGGAAGAAATTAACTCTGATTTGGGGTGGCGGAGGGTAAATATACATGTAAAGTTTCTAAGAGATTGTGATGTCCAAGAGAGGTTTGTTTTGTTTTGAGACAGAGTCTCATTAACTCTGTTACCCAGGCAGGAGAGCAATGGCGCCATCTGGGCTCAGTGCAACCTCTGCCTCCTGGGTTCAAGTGATTCTCCAGCCTCTACCTCCACAGTAGCTGGGATTACAGGCATTTGCCACCACGCCCCTAAGGTTTGTATTTTAGTAGACACAGGGGTTTCACCCTGTTGGCCAGGCTGGCCTTGAACTCCTGACCTCAAGGGATCCACCCACCTTGGCCTCCGAAAGTGCTGGGATTACAGGCATGAGCCACCTCGCCCAGCCAAGAGAGGTTTTAAAGGACAAATAGGTGGACGGGCAGGGAGTGCACAACAGGTAGAGGGAGGAGGCAGGAGTGTGGGGATGAAAACACCTTCCCAAGAAAAGGCCTGGAAGAGTTTCTAACAACCTGGGAGGGCCTGGGGCACAGCAAAAGGAACTGGCCCCTGCCTCTAGGAGAAAGGAATGTCTCCTCCCTTCTTCCAGCCTCCCTTAAGAAAAATACCCAAGAATGCTCCCAGCCCTGTGAGCACAGAGCACTGGTGTGAGTTGTCTACTTGTTAATGAGTTTGCACCACCGTCTGTATGCAATGAGTCATTCAGGTCATTCTGGGATGATGCTGGTATGTACAAACCCCTCCTTTAATCTGGTTGGCTAGTTCAGAACGGACAAGTTTTAACACTGCTTCCTTCTCCTGTCAAGAAGTAAAGCTCAGGTTCTGAGGAACAGACTCCATCTGGACACCATGTTTGGTGAACCGGAGCTTCGGGAAAGACACAGCTTCAAGCCTCAAGTCGTTTTGCCCCTTCCTGTGGCTGACAGCATCAGAGGTCAGGATCACGATGAATTTTAGCATTTTGATGGGATTTTAAAACAGGACTGTTTAAAAGATGCTGCTTTGAAAATGTTTTTTTTAAAGTTTTAATCTTGATTTACATAAGCATTTATTTCTTGATAAGATTTGAATTATAACCTAATTGATAGAATATTCTTTGGGTTTAAGACTACATGAGAAAAAAAATGTTATACAGATTTCTTAAATGATTCCTGGGCTTAAAGAAGAAATTACTTTTAAATCCTTGCCAGTCTCCCAGATAATTAATGAGCAGGTACTGCCCGGGAGTGTAAAAGATTTTTAGGTCTTATGTCCTCGTGGAAACTTGGTCCAAAAAATAAGATTACTTGCCTCTTTCCTTAATCTTACTGGATAGAATGAGACTCTTAAAACATCTCGTTTAGGTTAGAAAAGAAAATGGGACACCATATTTGTAATCGACCTAACATTTATAAGTACCTGATTTAAATGAACTTTACCCAGAGCACACTCCACAAGAGGCACTTCACATTTCACTGGAGCACAGCCCTTTGTGTTGTAGAACAATGTAGAATAAAATGGCTTTCTTTTTTTAAGTACATCACAACACTCTCAAGGAAATGCAAGCAGGTAAGGCATCCATCTGTGAACAGCAGCGCTGTCCATTCCATGAATGTTCAGGGTTTACTCCATGTTAGGCACTAGGGACAGGATGGCAAACAGGGCAGACAGGGCCCCTGACCTCTTCCACCACCCTACAGTCAAGTGAAGAAAGTAGATTTTTTTTTTGAGACAGAGTTTTGCTCTTGTCTCCCAGGCTGGAGTACAGTGGTGCTATCTTGGCTCACCGCAACCTCTGCCTCCCAGGTTCAAGTAATTCTCCTGCCTCAGCCATGTGAGTAGCTAGGATTACAGGTGTGCAATACCACGCCTGGCTAATTTTGTATTTTTAGTAGAGCGTGGTTTCACCAGTTGGCCAGACTGGTCTCGAACTCCTGACCTCAGGTGATCCGCCCGCCTTGGCTTCCCAAAATGCTGGCATTACAGGCGTGAGCCACCATGTCCAGCGAAGTTTTAAATATTAACAAAATATTACAAGTTCTGATAACTGCCATTAAGAGAAAAGTACAGAGATAGAATAACATCAGAGAGGGGGCACCACCACTTTAGGAAACCAGGGAGGGGCTGGAGCCGGTGAAATTTAAACAAAAATTGAAGGACATTAGGAGTCAGACTTGACATAGCAGGAGGGAGTAGCATTCCTGGCAGAGAGAAAGGTTTGTTCAGAGCCACAGATCTGAAAGAAGCTTGTTTGAGTAACTACAAAAAGACCAATGTGCTTGAAGGATAATATGTCTAAGATCCGATGTGTGATGAGTTTGAAGAGGCAGCTAGATCACCGTAAGAACTTTGGAGGGCTTTTGGCAGGAGAGTGACATGATCTGATCTGATGTATGTTTTGAAAGGTCACTCTGGCTTCTAGTTAGCGGTGGGAGAAGACATGCAAAAATCACTAGCGCTCACAATCATAATTTGCGTGGCATTGTGGCGTGGAGTACCAATGATTAGAGTAGGGAGGAAGAGGAAGCACATTTGAGGTATATTTTGGAAGTGGAATAAACAGACCTGCTGGTGGATGGGGTAGGGTGGGGTGAGGGTTGGTAAGTAAAAATGAGGAGCCAAGGATGACTCCTATTTCAGGCTGGAGTAACTGGGAAGGCTGGGAAGACTAGTGGAGAAACAGGTTTGGAGAGAGAAGTCTCAGTCCCTTAGTCATTCACCTCAGTTCCTTAGTCATTGGAATATCTTAGATCTCTATCTACCATTTCTTTAAAAACATAGCAGGCAGTCCTGGCTACTTGGGAGGCCGAAGAGGGAGGATCCCTTGAACCCAGGAGTTTGAGGCATACCTGGGCAACACAGCAAGACCCTGTCTCTCTAAAAACAACAACAACAACAACAACAAAAATGCAGAAAAAGGCTGGGCACAGTGGCAGACGCCTGTAATCCCAGCATTTTGGGAGGCTGAGGTGGGTGGATCACATGAGATCAGGAGTTCGAGACCCGCCTGACCAACATGGTGAAACCTCGCCTCTACTAAAATACACAATTAGCCAGGCATGAGGGCACACACCTGTAATCCCAGCTACTTGGGAGGCTGAGACAGGAGAATCGCTTGAATCTGGGAAGCGGAGGTTGCAGTGAGCCGAGCTAGTGCCACTACACTCCAGCCTGGGTAACAGAGTAAGACTCTGTCTCAAAAAACAAAAAACCAGAAAAAAAGATGTGTAGCAGAAAACTGCTGTCTGCTGGGCCTAAACTAACCCCAGATTTTTAAAATATATATATAGCAAGAGCTTACAGAACAGGCAGCACCAAGTGGGAGCTGGAGGGCTTCTCTTGATGCATTTGATAAATATACAGTTTTTACTCAGATTATATGTTTGCTTAGATTTGGGCTAAAGATACCCAAAGCCGCCCCTCGGTATTCACACTCATTAAGAAATTAGGGAAGAGATAGTACTATTGAACTATTTTCCAAAAAGAGAAAAAAAAAGGACAAAAACCCAAAACAAATGGGATGTGATGTACATTTTCCATGTTATTTTATACATGAGCTATCTTTCCAACACTGAAGTTGGTTCAGCAACAAAATAACTAAAGATGTAAATATGCAAGTCAAGAGCCAAAACCATTCTCAACAGCCCAAGGTTGTGAACGTATTTAATTTGCCCCTTCCTGGGGAGTCATTTCTTGGATCATTGACTTACTATTATTCTGTAAAACAGTGGTAGCCCCTGCCTTCCTCTGCTTGCTGCCAGAGTATGATCCAGCTGTGGGGTCTGAAGAGTTTATGTTTATTGGATTTTAATGACTTAGTTAACAAAGGTCATTCCTAAAAGTAATAGAAAACTAAGTGTGTGGAAATAGAATGGAAAAGACTGACTCGAGGGTTATTTCTAGTAGTTCCTTGGTGGTGTCCTTAGATTCATGTTTAATCCTTAAAAGCGGCCGGGCGCGGTGGCTCAAGCCTGTAATCCCAGTACTTTGGGAGGCCGAGACAGGCGGATCACAAGGTCAGGAGATCGAGACCATCCTGGCTAACACAGTGAAACCCCGTCTCTACTAAAAAATGCAAAAAAACTAGCCGGGCGGGTTGGCGGGCGCCTGTAGTCCCAGCTACTGGGGAGGCTGAGGTAGGAGAATGGCGTAAACCCGGGAGGCGGAGCTTGCAGTGAGCTGAGATCCAGCCACTGCACTCCAGCCTGGGCGACAGAGCGAGACTCCGTCTCCAAAAAAAAAAAAAAAAAAAAAAAAAATCCTTAAAAGCAATTATGAAGGATTCTTCCTCATAATCAATTTACTGATGCTATATTCAACTATACTTGTAAAATGTAATTTTAGACCTCTCAGTAACAAAAGGAACAGGGCTTAAAATATGTTCGATAATAGCGGCACGAACAATGTATCGTTAACATATTGCTGACAGTATAATTGTAATTATGTATAACTGTTAACACTTGATGTCACATCTGTAGTGCTTCCATTATCCTTGACAGTAGTAAATAACTTCAGCCTCAGGTGAAATCTGGTTGGATACAAATCTCCAAGTTAAAAGAAACCTCAAATATCATTTAATCTTGTCCTTTTAAATATTTAGTAACTGTGAATGGTAGTAAATATTTATCCAAATGATGTTTATTAGACTGTAAAAGAATTTCCAGGCTGGGTGTGCTGGCTCACGCCTGTAATCTTAGCACTTTGGGAGGACAAGGCAGGAGGATCACTTGAGGCCAGGGGTTCGAGAACAAATTGGGCAACACAACCAGACTTTATCTCTATTCAAAGTAAATTAAAAAAAAAAAAAAATTTAGGGGCCAGGCGCAGTGTCTCATGCCTGTAATCCCAGCACTTTGGGACGCCGAGGCAGGAGGATCACCTCAGGTCAGGCATTCAAGACTAGCCTGACCAACATGGAGAAACCCTATCTCTACTAAAAATACAAAATTAGCCAGGCGTGGTGGTGCATGCCTGTAAACCCCGCTACTCGGGAGGCTGAAGGAGAATCACTTGAACTCGGGAGGCGGAGGTTGTGCTGAACCAGGATCATGCCATTGCACTCCAGCTTGGGCAACAGGAGCAAAACTCTGTCTTCAAATAAATAAATAAATAAATTAGCTGGGTATGGTGACACACACCTGTAGTCGCATCTTCTCAGGAGGCTCAGGAGAGAGCACTGCTTGAGCCCAACAGTTCGAGGGTGCAGTGAGCTATGATTGCACCACTATACTCCAGCCTGGGTGACAGAGCAAGACCCTGTCTCAAAACAAAACACAACAAAACAAAACAAACAAAACAAAACAAACTTGAGCTAAATGGTGATTGAATTATTTAAAATTAAATTGATGAAATCATTTAAGAATACGTGGAAAGAAATAAATTTAGTCATTCCCCAGGTATAAATTTTTTCCACCTCAAAATCCAATGACATGAGATATAAATGTATAGTTCACATATGTAACACATTTCTCACATGGTTACAGGACCTTTCTGATGTGGCTCTGGTTGACTTTTCCAGCCTTATCTCATTTCTCCTCCCTCCTTCCAACCCTGTTTTTTCCTCCTCCTCTCCTTAGCTACAGCTTTACTAGTCTTCCTACTGCCAGCCTCAAACCCATGCTGCTCTCAGGTCTCAGGGCCTATGTACAAGTAATTCCCACTGCCTGGAATCCCTTGCCCTCATTCTTTGCTGGGTCATTCTGCAGATCCAGTACTGCTTCCTCTTGGGAGTCTTCTGTCCATCTCCTCTTCCCCCAATCTCTGAACCCCACCAAGACCTCAGTAGTTCTTGAGCAAAAGCCTCTGCTTAGTTTTCCTGGGATGACCAAAACGAACACCGTCCTATCCATTGTTCAATCCCCAATCCCTAGACCAGAGCTGCAACATAATAGGTACTATAAATGAATGAATGGATAAAGACAGCGACCACTGAAGAACTTGAAATTATAGTTTACACATGTAAACAATAACATAAATCTGAAGAAATAAAGTTTTTTTTTTTTTTTTTTTTTTTTTTTTTTTTTTTTTTTTTTGAGATGGAGTCTCGCTCTGTGGCCAGGCTGGAGTGCAGTGGTGTGATCTGGCCTCACTGCAACCTCCGCCTCCCGGGTTCAAGTGAGTCCCCTACCCCAAGTAGCTGGAACTACAGGCGCGTGCCACCGTGCCTGACTCGCTTTTTTTTTCTATTTTAGTAGCGATGGGGTTTCACCACGTTGGCCAAGATGGTCTCGATCTCCTGACCTCATGATCCGCCCGCCTCAGCCTCCCAAAGTGCTGGGTTTACAGGCGTGAGCCACTGGGCCTGGCCAAATTGTTGTTTTTTAAAAGTTAATATACTCACTTCTTCTCTAAGGCGGGAATATACACAGCCTGGCATCAGTTTGACATAAAACAAAAATTTTAGCATTGTTGTATGCTAAATTTCTTTCACTAGGTTAAAAAAATGTAGAATCCAAAGAGCTGTAAATGCAAACGACAAATACTGTACAAAAATCTATGAAGCATATATAAGTCACAACTTGGAAGCTTTCTCCTCAGCAAATGAGTTAAAAGAAAAGGAAAAGTATTTGAAACCTTCTTGGTGGAAAACGAATGACCTTTAAAAATGCCAACATTTTCTCCAGAGAATAGATTTAGTCTGAGTTCTTCATTTCTGAAATTGTACAAGATAAGACGACTTGGTTTTGGGAGTCAAACTGCATCCTTCTATAAAGATTTCAGATCTTTTAAGTCTCCATACAAAACACTGCCCTTATTTTGAGAACAAAAGGAACAATAAGACAACTTAGGCGGGGCACAGCAAGAAGGGCCTTGAAACAAAGTCCCTACTTAGGCGGGGCAGAGCAAGAAGGGCCTTGAAACAAAGTCCCTGGAAAGGTAAAAAGAACAACAAAAATAGTTAAGTTTAGAGCTCGTGTTAGATCTGATAACTCAAAACTGCACAACTTTTGCCATACATCGAAAGCAACATGGGAAAACAGAAAAAGAAATCATAAACATTTTTTGAGTGTCCTAACTTGTAGAACCCCTAATAATGAATCCAATACACTTGGACAAAGCTCTCTTTTTTTCCTCTCTCTCCTTCAAATCGCAGACTGGGGTGTGGGGTGGGGGGCGGGGAGCAAGACGCGGTCTCTAATAAATACAAGACCCAGCCTCGTGGCGTGTTTAATTGCTGCCATTTTAGAAGAAAAAAGGGGTATTTACAATTAATGAACCAAACTACCAAACTAAAATCATGACAGTAGGAGGAGTAAATGGAACTGTCTGGGCCAAGTTTCAGGGAGGCCCATGCTGGGGGCGCTACGCCCTCCCCCCACCCATACCTCGGGGCTCTCCCGTCGCTCCCAGCCCCCAGCGCGGACCCTCAGGCGCCGGTGGCCTAACCTTACAGACTTGGCAGGATGTAGCCCCCTTCTCCCTTCTCAAAGAGAGAAAAGCGCGAGGAAGAGACGCAAACCGTATTTCCGTGTCCAAGCGTTGACACCTGCGGAGCCGCGCGCGGGGCGCCCACACTCGTTCCCGGGAAGCCCCAGCCCGGCCGCCCGCCCCGGCCCCAGCTCCAACCCGGGCCTCCCTTACTCTGGGGCTCCATGGTCGGCTGCTCCCCGGCCTCCGCGGGCGAGCCCCCAGGCTCCTAACGCCTCTCAGCCAGGGCAGGCGTCGCTACGGTTACCCTGACAACCCGGAGGCGGAGTGGGCGGAACCAGTGGGACGGCGAGCGGGAGGGACCAAAAGCCGCAGGAAGTGAGGGCGCGCGTTAGGACCCGCGCGTCGCCTGGGGCACTCAGCGAGGGTAGCGGCCAGGTCACCGGCTGAGGACACTGCCCCTGAGGCCCGACCAGGCGGTCGCGCCCTCCCTGGCGGGCCCCACAGGACCTGTGCCCCGACGTCTGGGGTAGCGGCCTGCGGCCCCTGCCGTCGCCGACCCGCGGCGTCCGTCGGGCGAGTGGGCCTGCCCACGGGGAAGGCGCCGGCCCTGGGCCTCCCTCTCCGGACTCGGGAGCCGCCGCTGCAGGTAACAGCGGGGCCCCGGCGGCGGAAGGGGTCGGGGGTCGGCGCAGGAGCAGGGGCGCCTGGAGCCGAGTGGGCGGCCCCGACGCACCTGTTGCGGCCGCCTGGGGGCCCCCTGCCCGCCGTTGGCCATGGATGTTCCCCGCCCCAACCCCGAAACGCCGAGGGCGACCTCCGCGCCTGCTGTTCCGGGAGCCGTGCCTCAGCGGGAGGGTCCTCGCACCAGGGGGTCCCTCCGAGCCCGGGCAAAGGCAGGGCCTGGGGCGGTCCCTCGAGCCCCCCTGACGGGAAGCGTGGAGCAGTGGAAGCCGCCGCCGTCGTCGCTGTCGCCCCCAGTGAGCCGGGCGCGTCTCCTGAATCGCGAGAGCCAGGAGCACGGCTTTGCCCGGCTTTGCCCCGTCATCCCCGTGTCCCATTTCAGGCAGGGGGCCCGGGTTGGATCTTTCCCGCTGGCTTCGTTTTTTGTGTGTGGATTTGTTTCAGTCCTTCGCGTTTCCGGTTGAGTTACGGAATCAGCCCACACGTTTTGTAGCCAAACTTTGTAGGACTGTGAAACAATGTAACATTATCCTACAGAATAGCCTTTCACCCTGGTTTTAAAACACAGTGATTCAGGGTTTGCTTTAAGAAAACTTTGAGGATCACAAGGGATTGTTATCTGGTAGGTTGTAAAAATTCAAACAACCGGGAGAGTATCATAGATTCCGGAACGCTGGAAGGAGGAAAGAAAAATGGAGAGGAGAGAAAAAGGATAAGCAAGAAAGTGCAGGGGGCTTAAGGGTGTGGGGGGCTGCAGGATTGATTTAGTACTCAGGTCTGGAGATTGTGGCCCCTCTATTAATTCCAACCGCTGCTCCAGACGGTACTTGAGGGAAATGGAAGGAAGAGCCGTTTTGGGGGGTTATGCAAGTGATTACTAATCTTGCCACTAGAAAGATTTCCACTCCATGGATGACAAGGACACTAAGGAGAATTACTTTCCTCTTAGAAAGGGAATCGTTCAGAGGTTAATTGAACTTGAGAAGCATATATTCTGTGATGGAAGCGACATTTATTATATTCTGCCAAGTTAGGCTTTCCCCCTCTCAGACTATATGGGGACTTTTTCAGATTAATTGTCAAAACAAGAAGTTTTATGTGTGGATATTGACAAGCAGCGTGAGATATACAGAACACATAATTCTTAAGCTAAAGTATTAAGGTAATAAATTAAGGGTGGAAAGTAAACGCTTCATGGAACCTTAACTCCCTGTTCCTGAAATTTAGAAACAGGGGCCTCATTTCTAGACAGAAAGTATCTAAAGATCAGCAGTACTTCTGTATCCAGTTGTTCTCAAGTTCTAGTTTACATATCATTAGCAAAATCACAAAGTGGTCTTTTCATTCAAGATACAAAATAGAGTGATCAGTGTATCATAATCAAAAGTGACAAGATAGTGATTTTAAAAACACCTGGGTTTTATTGACAAAAGAAAAGGATTAAGTCTGCTCAAACAGTAAAGGATTAGCCTTAGTATTTTTTTAAAAAGAAGAAACAACACTGCAGGTCTCTATGCTAAAGTGATAAGGCCTGAGGAAGTTTTCAGGTTGGAAAAAATGGGGATATGTATTGGTGAAATACTTTGCAATCGTATAGAGTGATTATTTTATCAGCAGCTGTGAAGTTGACTTTGAGGAAATTTAGAATTGAAATACTTTAGGTGACAGGTAAAGGCAACTGTGAAAAGCAACATCTGATTTTAGGGGACAGGGTACCTATGGAAGAAGACTGGTTAGGGGTGGAAGTGAGGCAGGAACAATACTCAGTTTCTATTCCTCTAGCACCTAGTGCCATGTACTTGTTAAATGTTTGTTGAATGAGTGAGAAGGGCTTTAGAGAAATTGCTTTGGATATAGGGATACACTTGACTCTTGGAGAAAATACCCGCGATCATAAAGTTGCTAATGAGATAGGTGTGGGAGATGAATGGTAAGGACATTGATTGTAACTTTTTGGAGTTTTCTACCATTGTGTTTTATTTCTTTTCACTGGCATGTTCAGTGTGTTATTAGTGGTCAAATGAAAAGGAATAAAGTTCTAGATACACTTTTTTTTTAAGTTTCCAAGCTCATTCCTACACAGAACAGTTACATTATTGTTTACTTTGCTGATGTTTAACTAAATGTAGCAAACTGAAGCATTATGGATAGAGAATAACAAAGTAACAATGAAGAGACAGATGTAGTCTTTTTCTTATTTAAATCTCTTGACTACCTCAGAATTCAAAGTAAAAACAACTTAAGTGGGAGGTTAACATTATTTAATGCAAATAGGTTGATAAAAAATGTAGCAGATGACCTTGTTAATAATAGTTCTGTCTCCTAGCCTCACTGTGGTAAGTTGAAGAAAGTTTCCATTTTTGTTTTTGTTGGTTTTAGGGTTTTTGTTGGTTTTTGTTTTCTTTACAAGAGTGAGGGTACTTTTTTCTCTGATACTTTCTGAAACTCTTAAGGAGTTCGGTCGAAGGTGGAAATCAATCAAATTTCAATTTTTGGTGTTTTACCTTTTTGTTCTCCAAACTTGTTATGGTCTATGTTCAGTTTGTTGCACTCACGTGGAACGTCTCTCAGCCCTTTCCTTGTCTATGGTATAAAGGAGACTGCAGGACCATGCTGCCCCGGTTTCTGGAAAGTCTTTCCGGATGAGGCTAATGCCTACTCAATGCACTTCTCTCTCCTACTGGGGGTGCTACACGGTTTAGCATTTAGCCCTATAGTATGCTTTCTTACAGAATTTTATCTCATGTGTATGGATCTTGTACCTCTGACTAGATTAAATATTTTTGGAGCTAAGTGCATGACTTACGCTTCTTCTGTGATGTTTTTAGCACACAGTGGGCTTCATTGTGTACCTGATAATTTAAGTAGGATAATAATAGGTCAAATCTTTAGTTAGGGGTCATTGCATTAATTTCTAGCGTTGCCCCTTTGGGAAAACCAAAAGCTATTACTTTGATAGCATTGATAACTTGGGATAATAAAACCTGCAATGGTTATCTGATAGTCTGGTTGTGAGAATCAAGATAAATGTGATTATAGATATCTTGCATATCGTAATGAACTTTTTAAATGTAAAGGACTGTTAATCTTGTATATCGTAATGAACTTTTTTAATGTAAAGGGCTGTTATTGACTTAGGCATAGAGCAGACATTGATTCCGCATTCACAATGTGTTAGGTACTTCCTGGGCTCTGGAATTGCATGTCATAAAGGGTGAACAGGAAATGACCAGGTGCTTCCAAAGCAGAAGAACAGCCTGGGCTGAGGCGAACAACTAAATCGTGGTTTGTTGTGGCTGAACCAGAGAATACTTTATGTGTATTAGAAGAAAATGGGAGGAAGTAAGGCCAGAAAGGCAAATGTGGGCTAAATCAGAAGGAACCTAAGGACTGTGGGTTTATTTTCCTTAAAGGTAATAAGGAGGATTTGGGTCAGTGACTGGATCAGTTTTGCATTTGAAAAGGATCACTGGCAACACTCACATGACAGATTGGTAGAGAGCCTAAATGAGAGACAAAAAAATTGGAGATGTCGCTGAAGCTCAGTGAAGAAATGAAGAGGTAACTAGGAGAGCGATGGTGGGAATAAGAAGGAGGGGGCCACTAAAAGAGGTAGAATTGGCAGATCTTGGTGGTACAGGAGATGAAGAAAGAGAAGCCAGGGATGACAGTGGGGTGATAGAGTGGATTGTTCTGCTATTCATTGAACTCTAAAGAAGAAAAAAGTTTTTGTTGAGGAGTTAAAGAAGTGGGGTAGATGATGTG
The DNA here is from genome assembly GCF_024542745.1 of Macaca thibetana thibetana. NCBI lineage: Eukaryota > Metazoa > Chordata > Mammalia > Primates > Cercopithecidae > Macaca > Macaca thibetana. Next base: position 121,951,770 of record NC_065586.1, on the reverse strand, counting down.
TCCAGTTTGAGATGCCTGTCATATGCATTGAAAGATCCCGTGAGTAGTAGTAGTTGGACATGTGGGTCTGGAACTAAAGGAAAAAGTCTGAGATGAAGATAGAAATTTGGATTAAGCATTTAAGAATTGAAGTTAAAATGTGATTATACACCCACCAACCACCCCGCCCACCCGCCCCCACCCCCCCCCAACACCCCCCCCCGCCCCCCCCCCCCACACACCTTTCTCCAGGGATATTATGTGGAATAAGAGGGTAAAGGAGGATGCACATTTTACGTTGTGGGGAGGGGCTGATAGTGGAAGAACCCGAGGAGGCTAAAGACCAGTGCTCAGAAAAGGGAGCTGAAAATCTGGGAGGATTAATGGAAGAGTTCTTACTCCTGAGGAGTTCATGCATTGATTGACTGAAATGATTATATTTTCCTCTATCTACGATACAACGCACAACACAGTTCATCTATTATTGTTTTATTAAAGTTAATGTGAAATGACTACCCATTACTTTGTTAACTACAGCAGAAATCTTGATATTTATGTTTAAAAATGTTTTTAAAACATTTTTTAGATACAGAGTGTTACTATGTTGCCTAAGCTAGTCTGGAACTCCTGGGCTCCTCCCACCTCAGCCTTCCAAAGTGCTGGGATTACAGGCATGAGCCACCATGCCTGTGGCTATTTATGGGTTTTCTGTCTCCATTTGGGACAACAAATCAAGTAAAATGTAACTTTAGAAGTTGATTATGATTATGGCTCAAGCAAATACTTTTAAAAAAAGAGACAGATGGATAAAAAGTTCATTTCATGTGTGTCTCGGGTAAAATATGTTAACTTGGGGAGACCAGCAGTAGCCTGTTCTTTAAATCTCAGCTTTTTGAATCTCACACAAAATTTTTCTCAGATATCTAACTAGACTACTTAAATAAGCCAGATTAGTATTTTAGCATACTTTATTAACTCTGCTACTACTCATAGTAAATTACTTTTTGGAATGTAATGCAGTCAAAAAACCATCAAAATAATATCACGAAGCACTGAGTGGTCCAGTCATTTGAACTTCTGACAATACCTTTGACTTACAAACTTATTTGTGGGGAGTGGTATGTTAGTACTATACATAAACATTGATTGAGTTCGGGGGAACTTTCTGTATATACATTTAAAAATATATTTTTTTAATAGAGACAGGGTCTCACTGTGTTGCCCAGGCTAGTCTCAAACTCCTGGGCTCAAATTAACCTCCCCACTTGGCCTCCCAAAAGGATGGGATTACAGGCATGAGCCACTTCCCCAAGCCTAAAATTTTTGTAAGTACCATTAGAATGTAAGAATTCTTTTTAAAAAATTTGATAGTGCAGGGTTGGTTATTCAACCAACATGCACTACAATATTCAATACTGTATATTCATCACTTCTCGGCCTTTTGGCGAAGATCAAGTGTAGTATCTGTTGTTATTAGCATAATATTGTATATGCAACCAATAGTCAATACAAGGTTGGTTGTATCTGATATGAACCAACATTGAGTTAAAAATGGACTTTGAGTATTTTTAAAAAGCTAATTAACTAGATTTGCTTACTTAACATCAAAGAAATTAACACATTACAAGTCTAGAAATAAAGATTTTAAAATAAATTTTGAATTTTGACCTTATCTTTTCTGAGAAAGCCTTTAAATTGATACTGGAAACCAAATAGGATATATTTTTGGGAGATTTGAGCCTATTGAAACAAAGACAAACAAAGAAGTAACCATCTAAAAGTCCCAGTAATGATTAGGTCCATTGTTTCAATTAAAGCATACCATGCTTGAGAGATAAAGTGTATTAAATATTTGACTGTAACTTTGTGTTAGAAATATGTTTTTCAAATCTATAAAAAAGATTTACAAATCTGTCTATACCATGTTTTTCAGTTTTATGGTACTTCTTCCAGACCTCTCTTCCTGACATCTCCATTAGTGTCAAGTATTTCTTCAACCCCCAGTGGTGCAACGTGAGCCTATTTTTAAAAATGTAATCTGGAAGCAATATGTAACATAGTCAGGAAGCAGTATGGATATATGGTTAAGCATATACACTATACATTTAACTGGGGTTAAGCAGAGATCCGACTGCGTGACTTTAAGCACCTGCTCTACCACAGATGATCTTCTAGAAGCTGTATAAATTAAAGCTCTGAAAGTTTACGTTTCCTCATTTGAAAAATGGAAATAATAAAGTAAACCCTCGTGGGGTCCTTAAGAGTTTAAATGAAATAATCCATATAAAGTGCTTAAGTGCCGAACATAGCATCTGGTGTGCAATAATCACTCTATAAATGCTAATTGGTAAAATTATTATCATTGTTATTATTAGTCCAATGGTGGTAGTAGCATGGAACCAGGCCTCTCAAAGTATGGCCTGCAGATCAGGGCCAGTGCAGACTTCCTGGTTTGCAATGAGATCCGGAGCTTGTGCCAGAATGTAAATAGGCGATGTCACTAAACATACTGATTAGTGTTCAGCTGACTTTTTTAAAATAGCAAGACCTCTTCAGTGTAGGAAGCAGTGAGTTGATTTGCATTCTGGTGCAAGCTCTTCACCTTGCCACAAACCAGCACCAGAGTTGATGTGGAGTATTCGACCAATGATCCTGCTCTCCAAAAAATAATAGCCCTTTATTCTGAAGACATTGTTATTCACTCATAATATCTCATTAACTTTCTTTTTTCTAAATATTGTAATAATAGATTATAAGTATATTGTTTATGAGTTCAGCAGTTATTTATTGATCACATAGTTTGTGCACAGTCCTATACCTTATTTTGCAGGAGTTGCAAAGATGGCGCAGAAATTAATCTTGCCTTTAGGAAGTCTGGCATAAACCCGCAAGAGGAAATAAGTGGAATTCTAAATAAATGCATTGAATATATGCAATGAGCGTTTGCAATGTCGTTATAGCTTGGTTCCAAAGATTTCAGTACAGACAGATGTTTCCTTTTGCTGAGCCGCTACCACAAGAGGACAGAATTAATTAATTAATTAATTATTTTTCTGGAAAGGGAGTCTTACTCTGACGCCCAGGTTGGAGTGCAGTGGCACACTTCAGCTAACTGCAACCTCCGCCTCCCAGATTCAAGCAATTCTCCCACCTCAACCTCCTGAGTAGATGAGATTACAGGCACCCGCCACCACACACAGCTAATTTTTGTATTTTTTGTAGAGACGGGGTTTCACTATGTTGGCCAGGGAGATCTCAAACTCCTGACCTCGAGTGATCCACCCGCCTTGGCCTCCCAAAGTTCTGGATTACAGGCGTGAGTCACCACGCCCAGCCAGGACAGAATTAATACCTTTTACTTTTTCAGCATTATGCTATCACACACAATAAAGTTCAGAGTTTGCTTTATTAAGATAGTGTTTGAATCTTGTAGGAGATTCAGAAACCTGCAGTACTAGGGAAATCTGAGTTTTAGATATAATAACTAAATTATAGCTTTTAAAGATTAGTATTGTAGAAGATTCATCCGTGTTTTTTAAATTACTAATTTTCTATTTCATCCTTCGTGCAAACATATGAATTCTAAATGATTGTTCCATAGAATATGAAGAGACATTAAATAAATATTAAAATATTTCTAAAGTTTTGATTAAAATGAGCACAAATTATTCTCAAAAAAAATTCATTGCCAGCGTGGGCAACATAGGGAGACACTGTCTCTACAAAAATAACAAAATAAAAATTAGCCAGGCATGGTGGTGTGTTCCTGTAGTCCCACTACTCGAGAGACTGAGGCAAGATGATCAATTGAGTGTGGAGGCTGCATTGAGCTATGATCGTGCCACTGCACTCCAACCTGGGCAACGGAGTAAGACCCTGTCTTTAAAAAAAAAAAAAAAAAATGCATTGCTCAAACAGATAATGTTGAAACAAATTTTGGAGTAATAGAAACATAATAATTTTTAAAAAACAAGGCATGTATATTTTATGTATAAATATATAGTATAGGGTTTACAAACTATGAATTAGATCACGAGACAGATTTATTTTTGCATACTAATTTACTGGTGAGTGGGCTTAGGGAAAAAAGGAAAATAATGCAAAATGTTCAAGTCATGAAATGTTATTTCATTTTTATTATTTCTTAGAATGTTTTGTATGGAAGTGGATTTATTTGTTTCTCTTATTACCATGCTTGGTGCACCTGCTCATAATCACTTTTGTTGTGCCTTTTGCCATAAACTTTTATCAGCTCTCTTAAAACCTAATCTCACTAATGACTTTAAGAAAATTGAAGGTGGGTTTTAGAAAGATTATAGGTAATATTGAAGAATATAAGGCAGGCATGGTGGTGTGTACCTGTAGTTCCAGCTACTCGGAAGGCTGAGGCAGGAGGATCACTTGAGCCTAGGAGTTGAATACAGCCTGGGCAACATAGACTCTGTCCCTGTTTCTAAAATTTAAAAAAAATACACACACAAACACATATAATGTAAAATAAAGAGAGTAACCTGAAATTTAAGAGGAGAATTGTAAGGAAAAACAAAGAGTAAAAAATGAAATTTGGATCAAGAAATGACTAGGTAAGTTAGGCCCATGGCGCTTGAATCACAACCTTTTTACCATAGCAGATCAGGTATTTTGCGATCTGGTCCCATCTCATCTTTGAACTCATCTTGTACCAGAGTCTGTCTTTCTCTCCAGTTAGGTACCAGCCATACTTGTCTTCTTTTAGGTAATTGTCTGTAAGGTTGAGTCTACATACCATAGACAAAGAATTTCTATTTCCACACCCCACCCTCAGCCCCACCTAACCAGACCTGCCTGTTCAAACTGTGTCCCTACCGTGTTCACATTGCAGACACATGGTAGGCACTCAAGTATTAGTTGAATGGGTAAATGGAAAACCCAAAAATGGAGGCATTGAGGATGAGAAAACTTGAGGACACAGAAGACCTATTAGATTATGAATGATACCGATGATAAAATACAATCAGATGTTGGTCTTAAAATCATGTGCTCCCTAAAGGATAGAAAATGACTCATTCATTATTTACTCAGCTGTAATTATTAATTAGGCACCCACTATATTTGGATTTAGGAGTGGAAATTACCAGTGAAGAAGGTATAGCTCCAGTAACAGTGTAAGTAAAGAAACATAAAGACATGGGGAAAAGATAATCACTAGTACAAACGGTTCAAGAGTCCCCTCGTACTTGATGTTGCCTCCTCAGCATCTGCAGTTTACAAGCGGTCCCACAAAGATGAGTGATCTGCTAGAGCCAGCATGATACATGCCATTGTCTGAATCTCAGTGCAGCTCTGTACTTTTCAACACGGTAACTCTTCTGAACTGATCAAGAAGAAAGCAGCTTGAATAAATGTTGACAAGGAGTTAATTTGGGGTTTGGGTGTATGATTCAAGGGAAGACCAGGAGCCTCTACAAATATTCCAGTTTGTGGGTTTGTGAGTCTTAAAGAATTCTAAGAATAGCAAAAGTCTATCATATATCATAAACAGAAGGGAACAAAAAAGTCACATAAATCCAGAAACGTGGTGAATTCCTGATAGAAGTGTTTAAACTCTATGCAGCAATAGTAAGCTACCTTGAACTTAGCTAAGAGTGAAATAATGAAGGATGTAACTATGCAAGATAGACTGCAGTGGAAACACTAAGCCCCTGCTTCATGGAGCTCACATTCCAGTGGAGGGCACCAACAGAAAACAAAGAGGGAAAATATATACATTATGTTAGGTGGTGGTCTTAAGGAGAAAAAACGAAGCAGTTAAAGAGGTTAGGAAGTGGTTTTCGGGAGTGTGGGAGAGCGGTAAAAGTTTAGATAGGGTGGCCAGGGAAGCCTTTACTGAGCTGCCGTTTGGTAAAGATCTGTATGCAGTGAGGAAGCTAGCCATTTGGATATCTGAGGGAGGAACATTTCAGACATACAGAAGGGTGAGCACCAAGTCCCAGAGGCAGGCATCTGCCACGGTGTTTGAGGAATAGCAGGGCGCCGTCTGGCTGGGGAAGACTGAAGTAGGAGCTGTTGCACATGAGGGCGGAGAGGCAATGGGTCCAGGTCATACAGTGATTGTTGGTTCTCTTAAGGATTTTGGTTTTTCCCCAGAGTGAGATGAGAGGGAAAGTATTGGAGACTATTGAGCAGAGGAGACATCAGCTGACTTTAATAGGATGACTCTGACTGCAGGCTTGAGACCTGACTGTAAGGGGCTAAGGGTAGAAGAAGGCTGATTAGGAGGCTATTGCAGTAATCCAGGTGAGAGGGGATAGTGGCTCAGACCGTGTTCACAGTAGAGGTTATGGGGCACTTGATATTTTTTGAAGGCAGAACTGACATGATTGAATATATTAGTTTTCTATTGCTCCTATAGAATTACCACAAATTGAGTGGTAATTTATTGTCTTACAGCTTCATAGATCAGAAGTGGGTTGTCAGTCTCACTAGACTACAATCAAGGTGCCAGCAGGACTGTGTTCCTTTCTGGAAATTATAGGAGAGAATCTGTTTCCTTGCCTTTTCTAGCTCCTAGAGGTCACTCACATCATTCTTTGGCCATGGCCCCTTCCTCCACCTTCAGAGCCCACAACATTGCATCTCGCCAACCTTCTTCCATAGTCATATTTTCCTCTGGCTGTGGCTAAGAGGGTCTTCTGATCTTAAGACTCATGTAATTAGATTGGGCTCACCAGGATAGTCCAGGATAATCTTCCAATCTCAAGGTTATTAATTTAATCACATCTGCAGAGTCCCTTTTGCCATGCGAAGTACATGTTCATAGGTTCCAGGGATTTCTACATGCGCATCTTTGGAGGCCATTCTACATACTGCATCAAAGGACCAGATGTGGGATTTAAGATAGAGAAAAATCAAGGGTAACTTCAAATATTTTGATCTGAGCAGCTGGAAGGAAATAATTAACTGAGATTGGGGGGACCAGATTTGTGGCTTTGGGGTAAATGTTGGGAGCTCAGTTGCAGGCGTGTAAAGTCTGAGTTTCCTATTAAATATCCAAGTGGAAGATGATGCATAGGTAGTTGAATACATGACAATAAAGTTTAGATCAATGGATCCTAAGGACAGATACACCCATACATCCATGTGTGGATGGCACTAAAGCCATGAGATGAGATGAGACCACTCAGGCCCTATTAAAGAGAGAAAGAGGAAGAGAGGTCCAGGTACTAAGCATTGGGAAACTTCCAGATATCTACCGAGTGCTAAAATTATTTATTTGGGAATTTGATAGGTGAAAAGCATGCAGTAATATTGGCTTGAATACAGAAAAAAAAGCACAAAAGAGGAGCACTGAATGATGAAACATAAGAAGTTACTCAGGACGAATTAATGCTTTTGCTTCACTTAATGCCTTACAAACTTTGTCTTTCCATTTCTGTGAACTGTATTTCTAGAATTACTGGACCAGAGCCAAACACATAAATGACTAAGACATAGCTTCATCTTACATCGACTTCTAATTCTACTTTGTGAAGGTTGTCTGTTAATTAGATATGTATTATTTTCATGGATGCATGTTTAAGAGCTGTAATAGATTCATTTCAAATGGCTGTCCTTGACAAAGTATGCTATCTACAATATACATGTATGATAGCTTTGAAAGGAGTGAACGTCAGTGTTTCAGATTTAAATTTCTTGTAGTGGAATGTAGTTTATACCGATAACAGAACAGTTATTAAACTTTATTTTGAGTGACATCTAACCTACCATATTATTTGTTTCTCTTTCTTTAGACTGGTATTGTTAAATTTGCCAATGGCCAAGACAGATCTTTTGTACATATTTAATTACCTCTCGGAAAAAATATTTACACAGCTTACACCAGTTGCAAGATGAATAAGGAGAGGTGTATGAATGTTATTGGAGTCAATGGGCCCAAAACTCAGCCTCTAGCTGGGTCTCAGCCATTCCACCCTCCAAATTTGAAATCCAAACCATAGAGCAGCAAAAAGTCCCTCTGAGTAGTCAAAATCAAAGTCTGTAAATGTCATAGCTTTGCGCCTCAGACTTATTGGATTCAATGGTAGAGTCCTTTGTGGACTCAAGCTTTACAAATGTGTCTGTCAAACAAGCTTGTCTGGCTTCTAATGCACTGGTTAGGAGAGCAGGTTAGAAAGGCAGAGAAGAGCCTCACAAGGTAAGGGGCCACACACCACACTGCGGCATTGGTTCTGAGTCCCCAGAGAAGAGCAGGGCTCCAGGAGAGCAGTCTGGTCTTTGGCCTCTGTAGATTTCAGAGACATCTGAGGACATCATTCTGTTTTGGTAACTGATGTAATGGTGACCTTGAGTCACGAAGAAAAAGTTAAATTTTGAGTATAGTTTATATAAGAAGGCAGAAGTTTGAGTATAGTTTATATAAGAAGGCAAAGCTTGTGGACTCAAGCTTTACAAATGTGTCTGTCAAACAAGCTTGTCTGGCTTCTAATGCACTGGTTAGGAGAGCAGGTTATCTGTTTGGTTATCTGTTTCTGCAATTCAAACTACCCTGGAACGTAGTAGCTTACAAAAACAGTGACCATTTGTTATCTCATGATACTCTGGGTTGTATGGGCTACTGTGGGTGCTGCTTCTGTTCAGTTGGCTGGGGTTGCAGTCATCTGGGGGCTTGACTGGGCTGCAGCATCTTAGGCAGCTTATTCACATGGTTGGGGGTTTGTGCTGCTGTGGACTGGAAGTTCAGCTTTGGTCTCTTCCCCGTGGCTTGGGCTTGGGTACCTCACAGAATGACAGCTGGTTCCAAAGAGGAGTGTTTCAAGCATGGGAATATCTTGGAAGTGATTCAGTATCACTTACCTGCATTCTTTTGGTCATAGTGAGTCACAGGGCCAGCTCAGATTCAAGCCAAGAGGAAATAGACTGTACCTCTCCATTTGGAACAGTGGCAAATAATCTGTGGCCATCTTTAATTCCACCATAACAGAGAAGTGGTTAAGGCTAATGTGTGTGGATACGTTGCATAATGTGTGATGAAGGGGCCAGGTAAGTCTCAGGTCTTTAGAAAGAAGACTATTCAGAAAACTTGATTATTTCCTCAGGGTTCAAAGTGGTCAATGCTTTATAAGTAAGATTTCACTGTAATTATAAGATTATTACATACTTAGGGAGTATTATAAATTAAGAGAAACATTTCTATTTGGTAAAAATAATAGCTGTTCTTTTTTTTTTTTAAGGTAAAACAGTTAAGAAATACTACCTAAGGCAATCAGTGGTTATAATATTTAATAGCAATTTAATTTACATGTAGGCTGAGAACCCTTGGAAGGGATTCTAATCAGAACAAAAGAAAAATAGAATATAAAATTAAATTTTAACTTCTCTTAAGCAGTAGAATTTTCTGATTCTTGGATACCTTCCCAGAGTTAGCTTGTGCTATGATCTCAAGCTACTGTGCTTCCTGGAGCTATTCTGTGGGTCTACTCTCACCTTATAGAGGCAGTGAAGAGTTCTGAAGTGAATCCATATTACAACATTTCTGTTATGCCTTTGTAATTCCATTTTAATTTTCAAACACTGGCTTTCAGATGAATTTTTAAGAACTCTACTTGGGAAGAGCTGTAAAGTTCTTCTCCCCCTCTGATTATTTATCTCTAAACTAGCTTATTCGTCTGTGAGTTTTAAAACTTTCTATCCTGCTCTTGCTGCCATCTTCAAAATATCCTTTATATGTATATCTAGTGCCTAGTTTACTCATCTAATAAGCCCTTAGAAGACACTCAGCAAATGTTTTTTGAGTGACTGATTGTTGCCCTGGAGCCTGTCTTGACCAATGGAGAGAGAGCTTTTCTTACCACTTACTAATTAGGAACTAGCCATTGGGCACACTGGCTCTAACAATCTAAAGGAATAACTAAGGTAAATCAGGTGATCTGAAAAGAGCAATAACTTACAAAATATCATGAACTGTATTTTACTATTCTTTTTAACTTGAGTTTTCTTTTTCATTTGTACCTGGTTAGTATGAAAAGGGGCTTATTTCCAGCAACACTAATAGAATTTTTCTTTTTAATCACTAGTAATTGGAAGAGGAAAGACCCTTCACCTGACATGTGGAGACTAAGTTATTGCTATAAATCTTGCTCTTTCTTGGGTGATTTCTCTTCATTTAAATTAAAAGTTGTCCTTAATGGCTTCTTGGACCTGACATGTTGGGCTCAAGACCCAAGAATCTCAAGAAATATGCTAGAGATTTCTGGTTTAATTAAACAAAAGACCTTATTAATAAAAGCCAGCCAGCTGGGCACGGTGGCTCACATTTGAAATCCCAGCACTTTGGGAGACCGAGGAGGACAGATCACTTGAGCCCAGGAGTTTGAGCCTAGCCTGGGCAACAAGGCAAAACTCCATCTCTACAAAAAAGTACAGAAATTAGCTGGACATAGTGGTGTACACCTGTAGTCCCAGCTACTCAGGAGGCTGAGGCAAGGGGATAACTTGAGCCTGGGAGGTTGAGGCTGCAGTGAGCCATGATCGTGCGCCACTGCATCCAGCCTGGGTGACAGAGTGAGACCCTCTCTCTAAATATACACACACACACACACACACACATACATACATATAAGCCAACCATAACCACATACGGAAAGAAGTAATAAATTCATTCCCCTCTCTTGAAAAGTTTTAAAAATGTTTTTCATTAAAAAGGATTTCTTAATAATAGACTTTCCTGTAGCCTGTGTTAGAGGAACACTCACCAGGCCTTCACAGTTCTTTCCTTTTATAGTGTCCAGCTCCTCTTTTGACATGGGATTAGGTGACCACGTGATTGATTAGCCTCACAATCACAATCCTGTCCCTCCTGTTGCTTTCCATTCACAGTTGATCAAGACGCAGAGCCTGTGATAGAGGTCAGGCAGAGAGCACGAGGCCCAGTGCAGAATGATTTTCTGAACCAGCCAGGAAATACAGGAACCGACCAAACTTTAAACACCAGCCTAAATTATTCCTGTTCTTTTAAGCAGGCAGCAGAAATGACAGAAACCCGTTAACAGAAAAAAATAATGCTTTTCATTTGAATGCCTATGCATTTTCTTTTTAACTTGTATGTGTTCCTAATTTTCCTTACTCTTTTTGTTTGTTTGTTTCTTAGTGTGGTTTATTGACAATCATTTACAATGCCGAAGAGTGCTGTAGTGAGCCAGCACAGTGGATAACACAGCAACGAAGAACAGATGCAGGTTTGAGGAATTTAACTTGCTAAAACCTTGAACTGAAGTCTTAGAGATTGGGACATATGGGTTTGTATAAATAGGCTTTTAAGCCCTCTTTGCAATGGGTTACTGATAGGAGAAACTTGTTTGCGGAATGTCAGCTGCGTGAGCTCACTGTTGGACAAGATGGAAGAAGAAGGGCTGGAGTGTCCAAACTCTTCCCCTGAAAAACGCTATTTTCCTGAATCCCTGGATTCCAGCAATGGGGATGAGGAAGAGGTTTTGGCCTGTGAGGATTTGGAACTTAACCCCTTTGATGGATTGCCATATTCATCACGTTATTATAAACTTCTGAAAGAAAGGGAAGATCTTCCTATATGGAAAGAAAAATACTCCTTTATGGAGAAACTGCTTCAAAATCAAATCGTGATTGTTTCAGGAGATGCTAAATGTGGTAAGAGCTCTCAGGTGAGTAACCACTACAAAAAATAATTTGCTGTATGTGTTCATTTTTTAATTATTATTTAATGACATGTCACAGCCTGGTGTTCTAATAATAATGTCTAAAACATAAAAGAAAACATTATTCAGATAAAATAATTAAATCACTTACCTAATTTTATTAATTTTACTAATGCTCGCTGAAAAGTTAATATCTATGTAGAAATTAATTGTGTTTAGGGTACCACTGAATTGTCTATAAAGTAGTATTAAAATTACTCAAATGATCTCATTGTGTGTATTATATTTTAAAAGATGTGATGCGTGTTACTTCCTCACCCTGGGTATGGGGATTAACTGCTCTGTTTCAGTGCCCAGTGGTCTGAGAATCCAGATATGTGGATATGCTTGTTAGTGAAGCTTCCTGAGCTACTGAAATCAAACGCACAAGGAAATTCTGATTTTCCTGACTATGAGAAATAACTGAGCAACCAAATATGATCCAGGCCTGGGGCCACACACTTTGGGGTCTAAGATGGGGGAGAGAATCAGGATCATTAAGAGATAAACCTAGGGATATTAAAATACTAAAGAGTTAGAGAAGGCACAGTGGCTTACATCTGTAATCCCGCTACTTTGGGAGACCAAGGTGGGCAGATCACTTGAGCCCAGGAGTTCAAGACCAGCCTGGGCAACATGGCAAAACGCCATCTCTACAAAGAATGAGTATGGTGCCACATGCCTGTAGTCCCAGCTACTTGGGAAGCTGAGGTGAGATAATCACCTGAACCTGGGAAGTTGAGGCTGTAGTGAGCCGTGATCCTGCCACTGCACTCCAGCCTGGGCAATGTGAGACCCTGTCTCAAAAAAAAAAAAAAAAAAAAAAGAAAGTTTATTTGAGCAAAGAATGACTCATGAATTAGGCAACACTCGAACCACTGGAGGTTAGTGAGCCTCACTGCAGCAGCAAGGGCAGTGAGCTTTTATAGGCTGAACATGAAAGTAAGACAAAAGACATTTAAATTGGTTAGAGTGGAAAGTTCTTAGTTAGGGAATAGTTGGCAGTTTCTGATTGGTAAAGTCTAGTATGGTTTTACTGTTTACATTGGACTTTGGTTTGCTTATGTGGGACCTTAGAGCTCTGGCATTGCCTCAGCCTAATGGCCTCCCAATTAAAGTTTGTTTGTTTGCTTTTTTAACGGGATAGTGGGCCAGGTGCAGTGGTTCACACCTATAATTCCATCACTTTGGGAGGCTGAGGCAGGAGGATTGCTTGAGTCCAGCAGTTTGAGACCAGCCTGGGCAATATGGCAAGATCCCATCTTTATAAAAAATTAAAAAATTAGCTGGGCATGGTGATGTGTGCCTGTGCTCCCAGCTACCCAAGAGGCTGAGGCAGAAGGATCACTTGAGCCCATGAGGTCAAGCCTGCAGTGAGCCATGTTCATGCCACTGTACTTCTGCCTGGGCAACAGAGCAAGACCCCATCCCCCCCCCCAAAAAAAAACAAAAAACAAGAAAAAGATGGGCACAGTGGCTCACGCCTGTAATCTCAGCACTTTGGGAGGCTGAGACGGGCAGATCACAAGGTCAGGAGTTCAAGACCAGCCTGTCTGATATGGTGAAACCCCGACTCTACTAAAAAAATACAAAAATTAGCTGGGCATGGTGGCGCACACCTGTAGTCCTAGCTACTTGGGAGGCTGAGGCAGGAGAACTGCTTGAATCCGGGAGGTGGAGGTTGCAGCGGGCTGAGATCATGCCACTGCACTCCAGCTTGGGTGACAGAGTGAGACGCCGTCAAAAACAAACAAACAAACAAAAAAAACACCAAAAAAAACAGGATAGTGTAGACGCGGAAAAAATATAATAATTTTCTCTGTCCTTTATAACTATTATCTGAGGCTCCCTGTAACAAAAGACAAATTAACAGAAGAAAAACAAGCAGAAGTGTATTAATATGTATGCCTCATGTGTACATGGGAAAAACCCCAGAGAAATGAGTAAGTCTCTAGAGTAGATCTCAAAGAAAGCATTTAAATTTTGGGCTTAAATACCATCATTCTCTAAAACAAAGTAAAAAAGGTTGTGGGGAACAAGCCTTTAAGATGAGATGGCCAGGAAAAGCACCTTAAATGAAAGTGAAGTTTGTTATGAAGCTGTAAGTCAATGTGTTCTCTACTTAGTCATCTCCTCCTGGTGCACAGAGGGAGATACCCTTATAAGTAGAGATTTCTTGTATAGGCACAAATTTATCTTTAAAAAGGCAACTTTTCAGAGCTATTCCTATGTCTGCACTTTCTCAAAATGTGCAAAAGAAGCATATTTTGAGGTCACATATTCTGGTCTCCTTCAGTCATATTCAGGTATGTTCTGAGCCCCAACATTAGATAGTTAATAAATACTTATTATTCAGTTTGTTGTTGTATTTGAACTTCAAGTTTTGGTTCAAGTGAGATCCATATTTTACTCTTAAGTTTTAAAGCAAGCAACCGGTATTTTTATCATGAAATTCATTTCTAGATTCTGGTGATGGAAGAATTAGAATAGACAATGTAGTGTGAATAATGAGAAGTCCTGTTTCTCTTAGAGAAGTTATGAATAGATCTAGTAGAATAGGCTATGGTCTAATATAATAGAATTAGAATCTGATGGAACCCCTTCATTTTTTTAGATGAATAAACTGTGGCCCGGAAGGATTTGATAATTTTTCTATCTAATGTCAGTAGCTTTCTGAATTGGAGTTAAAAGAATATTTTCCACTATAAATTGTTGCTTCCAAGTTGTTTATTATCTCTAGAGTTTACCTATTTTATTATCATTGTTATTTTTTGAGACAGAGTCTTGCTGTCAGCCAGGCTGGAATGCAGTGGAGCAATCTTGGCTCACTGCAACCTCCACCTCCCAGGTTCAAGCAATTCTTGTGCCTCAGCCTCTTGAGTAGCTGGGATTACAGGCATGTGCCATCACGCTCGGCTAATTTTTGTATTTTTGGTAGAGTCAGGGTTTCACCATGTAGGCCAGGCTGGTCTCGAACTCCAGGGCTCAAGCGATCCTCCCACCTTGGCCTCCCAAAGTGCTGGGATTACAGACATGAGCCACTGTACCTGGCCTAAAGTTAAATTACTTTAGAGGTAATTTGAAAAGAGAAGGGCTGGACAACAGATTTTTTAAATCTAATTTACAGCTGCCAGTATCAAGGGTTTATTATGATTTGTTCTTTGTTATGCTGTTATTGTTATAACAAACGATTTCAGTTCATTGCGAGAAGCTAACGATGAGAACTGAATGAGTATAATTTTCCTAGTTTCTGTGGACAAATAACATGTTGAAAAATGTGTTTTTATTTTACAATAATTTCAAACTTACAAAAAGTTGCAAAAACAGTACAAAGATTTTCCATATGTTGTTCACCCCGATTCCCCAAATGTAAGATTTTACCGTATAAACTGTATCTTTACCTCCCTGCCCCCTCCATACATTCATACACATTTTTATTCTGAACCATTTAGGAGTAAATTGAGGACATGATGCCCTTTGCCTCCAAATACTTAACACAGTATTTACTGAAAAATAGTGTATAGCCATAATATAATTATCAAAATCTGGAATTTAATGTTGATATCTAATTATTATCTGAATTCTAGACATTCACATTTAATCAGTTTCCCACTGATAGCCTTTATAATCACAGAAAAAAAAATTGTTTTTCTGGTCTAAAATCCAATCTAAAATTATATTGCATTTTATTGTCATTTTTTAAAGTCTCCTTTAATCTGAAACAACTCCCCACTCTCTCCTTGTCCTTTATGACCTTGATATTTTTGAAGAGCACAGCTTATATATTCTGCAGAACGTCCCTCAGTTTGAACATGTCTGATGTTTCCTTAGGGTTAGGTTCAGGCTCTACATTTGTGGCAAGAAGATCACAGAAGTGTTGTGTATCCTTCTCAGTGCCTCATATCAGAAGGTACAAGATGTCAGTTTTGCCCATGCTGGTGATGTTAAATCTGATCTTGGTAAGGTGGTGTCTGCCTGGTTCTTTATTGAAAAGTTAATAATTTCCCTCTAATCATTTAATAGATACATATTTTGAGAGTATATAAATATGTTTCTCATTATACATTTGTAACCACCCAATGGGTTCATCTTGTTTGTTGTCCAGATAGAGCCAATTTATCAAGACAAGGGAATTGAAATAGAGAATGAATTTAATACACATAAAGCTGGCTAAACAGAAGACAGGAGTTTTACTATTACTCACATCATCCTCTTTGTCAATTTGGAGGCTGGAGTTTTTCAAGGATAGTTTGGTGGGTAGGGGGCTAGGGAATGGGTACTGCTGATTGGCTGAGGATGCAGTCACAGAGGTGTGGAAAACAGTCCTCATGTGCTGAGTCCACTTCTGGGTAGGGACAACAGAGGAGTTACTGGTCTGTCCAGTTACAGGCCCATCCAGTTGTCAAAAATGCAAAAACCTGAAAAGACATCTCAGAAGGCCAATCTTAGGTTCTATCATAGTGATGTTATTTACAGGGAGGTTACAAATCTTGTGACCTCTGGAATAATGACTGGTAATCATTTAACTACACTTACATCTTGGCAGAATTCAGGCCCCTCTCATCCTCCTAACCTGGTGTCCTTTCATTAGTTTTACAAAGGCGGTTTCATTTTTCTATTATCATTTAAACTGTAAACTAAATGTCTCCAAAAGTTAGCTTGGCCCACTGCAGGAATGGTTAAGGGCAGTTTGGGAGTGAAAGGCAAGATGGAGTTGGTCAGGTCAGATCTCCTTCACCATCATAATTTTCTCACTGTTACAATTTCTGCAAAGGCAGTTTCACATTCATCCACTAGTGTTAGCATTTTTGGTGATTCTTACCTTTGAATTATTACATTAGTAGTAACCAAAGATGATTGTTCTAATTCTGACATGCCTTCTACACATTATTTAGAATTTTTCTGTAAGGCTGAGCTTTCTCTCCTTCATCATTTATTTGTATCAGTGTGGA